>NC_057710.1:20686714-20693782 GCF_004010195.1 Chiloscyllium plagiosum
CACCTATTGTACTCTATGCTACTTTCTCCCCACCCCCCACTCTCCTCTCATTTATCTCTCCACCCTTCAGGCTCTCTGCCTGTATTCCTGATGAAGGGCTTTTGCCCGAAATGTCGATTTTGCTGCACCGCTAATCCAGAACCTAGCCAACATCAGTTCTGCAGAAGTGTTACTGGACCCGGAACATTAACTCTGCTCTCTCTCCAAAGATGCTGCCAGACCTTTTGGGCTTTTATACCAATTACTGTTTTTGTTTCTGATTTCCAACATCGTTTGGGTTTTTTTGTCGATGCAGGAAGGATGTTCCTGATAACCGGGCTGTCCAAAACTGAGGCTGCAGGCTGATCGGTGGTAAAACATTTCAGACTGAGATGAGGAGAAATTTCTTCACTCAAAGGATGGTGAGCCGTTGGAATTCACTGCCACAGAAAGCAGTCGAGGTCAAAACATTGTATTATTTCAAGAATGAGCTGGGTAAAGCACTGGGCCTAAAGAGATCAAAGGATCTGGGGGACAAGTAGGAATAGGCTATTGAGTTGATTGATCAGTCATGATGATATTGATTGCTGGAGCAAGCATAATGGGTCAGTAGTATACTCCTGCCCCTAGTTTCTATGGTAACAAAACAGGGTAACTCTACATCAGCTGCTGTGTCAAAGCACTCCAGTATTTGCAGTAACGTACTGCACCTGCCATCCCCAAATCAATATACACCACCTATCAACCCCAGACAGTGCTCAACCCCTCATATATATCCCCACTATCTGAACCCTGGACAGTATTCATCTCAATGTTGGGGAGGGATTTAATTATTATTGAAATAGGATATGAATAATCATAGACACACAGCCTGAGGACTGTATACGATGATGCCTGCTGGAAAATAAGAGGCTAATTTGAGGCTTTCCCCAATATTCCAGTTTTACAAGGGAACAGTTGGGCGTGCTCCATATTTCAGCCATTGCTGGTGTGAGAAATGCAAGTGAAAATTGTCGATTTGTTTGTAAAATGCACAAAGGTGGAAGTGGAATTACAATTTGATGGTGCATATCACTCTTCAGAAGGTTTAAACCATTCTGAGGGTTAGATAGGGTGGACAGGGACAGCCTTTTTCTAAGTATGGTGATGGCAAGCACGAGGGGGCATAGCTTTAAATTGAGGGGTGATAGATATAGGACAGATGTCAGAGTTAGTTTCTTTACTCAGAGAGTCGTAAGGGTATGGAATGCTTTGCCTGCAACTGTAGTCGATTCGCCAACTTTAAGTACATTTAAGTCGTCATTGGACAAGCATATGGACGGACATGGAATAGTGTCGGTGGGGTGGGCTTCAGATTGGTATGACAGGTCGGTGCAACATCGAGGGCCGAAGGGCCTGTACTGCGCTGTAATGTTCTACTTTCTACGTTCTACGTTCTATTAGTCCACAAAGGGCAAGGGCCCTATGTACCTTTGAGTATTCATAAACTAAAAATACTGTGGTTCCCAGTGTAATTATTACAGTCAGAAGTATTTAACAAATGTTCCCCAATAACACAATCACATTTAGTGTTGGGCAAAACAGGCTGAAGCACAGTAGGCAAATCTAGTAATCCACAAATACAGGAGTGGAGAATATCTGCTTGGAAACTCTGCACCCATTTTAGAGCAATAAGTGGCATATTCCATGATTTATTCTTCCTATAGCCACTCTGAAAACTGCTGAGAGAAGGCTTGTGTGAAAGGGAAGTGTGAAGATAGGCTGAAAAGTCACTTGCGGGCTACGATGGCCGATGGGAGAGGGGTATGGGGTAAGTTGCAAGGAGATGACACAAAGATTGGTGGAGTAGCAGAAAGCATAGGGGACTGTCAAATAATACAGGAGAATACAGATAGACTGGAGAGTTGAGCAGAGAAATGGCAGATGGAGTTCAATCCAAGCAAATGTGAGGTGATGCATTTTGGGGAGTCTAATTCTACAGCGGGTTTTACAATAAACTGAAGAGCCTTGGGAAAGGTTGATGAGCAGAGAGATCTGGGAGTTCAGGTCCATTGTACCCTGAAGGTTGCTGCACAGGTGCATATGGTATGCTTGCCTTCATTGGACGGGAAATTGAGTATAAGAGCTGGCAGGTCATGTTAAAATTACACAAGACATTGGCTCGGCTGCATTTAGAATACTGTGTACAGTTCTGGTCGCCACATTACCAAAAGGATGTGGACACTTTGGAGAGGGTGCAGAGAAAGGTTATGGGGATGTTGCCTGGTATGGAAGGTGCTAGCTATGAAAAGAGGTTGAGTAGGTTAGGATTGTTTTCATTAGTAAAAAGGAGATTGAGGGGGGACCTGATTGAGGTCTACAAAATCATGAAGGGTATAGACAGAGTAGATAGAGATAGCTTTTTCCCAAGTTGAAGGATTCAATAACAAGAGGAGATGTGAAAAGTTTAAGTGGGATACACACAGCAAGTACTTTATGCAGAGGATGGAAGTTGTCTGGAATGCGTTGCCAGCAGAGGTGGTAGAGGCAGGCACAGTAAATTCATTTAAGATGCATCTGGACAGATGCATGAGTAGGTGGGGAGCAGAGGGATACAGATGCTTAGGAATTGGCTGTCAGGTTTAAACAGTGGATTTGGATCAGCTCAGGCTTGGAGGGCCAAAGAGCCTGTTCCTGGGCTGTAAATTTTCTTTAGGCAAAAGTGAGGACTGCAGATGCCGGAAATCAGAATCTAGATTAGAGTGATGCTGGAAAAGCACAGCAGGTCAGGCAGCATCCGAGGAGCAGGAAAATCAACGTTTCAGGCAAATGCCCTTTATTCCTGATGAAGGGCTTCTGCCCGAAATGTCAATTTTCCTACTCCTCAGATGCTGCCTGACCATCTGTGCTTTTCCAGCACCACTCTAACCTAGAGACTGTAAATTTTCTTTGTTCTTTGTTCTTTGAGATAGGGGAGATTTTCAATGAATATTTCTCCTCAATGTTTAGTAAGGAGAGAATCATGGATGCTAAGGAAATAAGGGAAACAAGTGGGGATGTTTTGGACCACATACCAGAGATGAGGTGTTTGCAGCTTTAAATTGCCTAAATCCCTGGACCTGATCAAGTCCATCCTTGGATATCATGGGAAGCTAGGGAAGACATTGCAGTGACCCTTGCAAAGATATCTGCTTCATCTTTAGCCACTGCTGAAGTTTTGAAAAACTGAAGTGTGGCTAATGTTGTTCCATTGTTTAAGAACTGTAGCAAAGTCAAGCCAGAGAACTTCAGGCCAGTGAGCCTGACATCAGTGATAGGCAAGTTGTTGGAAAGGATACTGAGGGACAGAATCAACCAACATCTGGATAGTCAAGGTCTGATTAGAGATAGTCAGCGCAGAAAATCATGTCTGACAAATATTTTAAAGTTTTTCGAAGAGGTAACCAAGAGGATAGAGAGAATAGGGCAATCGATGTTGTCTATATGGACTATAAGGTCCCGTATGGCAGGCTAGTTGTGAAGGTTCACTCACATGGGATTCAGGGAGAACTAGCTAATTTGATTCAAAATTGGCTCAATGATAGGAAGCAGAGAGAGATGGTTGAAGGTTGTTCCTCGGACTGGAGGCCTGTGACTAGTCTTGTGCCAGCGGCACCGGGGCTGGTACCTTAACATTTGTTATTTATATAAATGATCTGGATGTGAATGTACAAGGCATGATTAATAAGTTTGGGGATGTTACAAAGTTAGGAGATATTGTTGAAAGCGAGAAAGGTTATCAAAAATTACAAAGGGATCTTGATCAAATGGTGCAGTGGGCTGAGGATTGACAAATGCAATTCAATACAGACAAGGTATTGCACTGTGGAAGGTCAAACCAAGGCAGCACTTACATAACAAATGGAAAGGTCCTGAGGAGTGTCGTGGAATAGAGGATCCTGGGAGTATAAGTACATAATTCCTTGAAAGCGGCGTCAAAGGTAGACAGGGTGCTGAAGAAGGCATTTAGCATACTGGCCTTCCTTGGCTGAGGCATTGCGTATAGGAGTTGGGACATTATGTTACAGTTGCATAAGCCATTGGTGGGATCACACTTGGAATATTGTGTACAGTTTTGTTCACCCTGTTATAGGAAAGACGTAGTTAAATTGCAAAGAGTGCAAAGGATGAATAGGCCTGAGTAATACAGATACAATGGCCAGGATTGGACTTAATTCCTTGGAACATAGAAGAATGAGAGATCATCTTACGGAGGTGTATAAAATCATGAGGGGCATAGACAGGATGAATGCATATAGTCTTTTTCCCCAGGGATGGGTAAGTAAAAACTTAGAGGACGTAGATTTAAGGTGAGAGGAGAAAGATTTAAGAAGGACCTGAGGGGCAACTTCTTCACACAAAGAGTGGTGTGTATATGGAATGGGCTGCCAGAGAAAGTGGCTGAGGCAGGTACAATAACAACATTTAAAAAAAGCCATTTGGATAAGTACATGGATAGGAAGAGTTTAGAGGGATGTGGACCAAATGTGGGCAACTGGAACTAGCTGAGTGGGCCCCATGGTCAGCATGGACCAGTCTCGGGGCGAAAGGCCTGTTTCCATGCTGCATTACACTATGACTATATGACTATATGATTCGATGGCTAACAGGGGAGAGGGCCGGGCTGATAAGCAGTTAGATTGGCAGATAGCTGGGTGAGTGCTTGGGGATGATGTCTAGATTACCAGGTCTTGGAAAAGCACAACCGGTCAGGCAGCATCCAAGGAGCAGGAGAATCGACATTTTGAGCATAAGCTCTTCCTGATGAAGGACTTATGCTCAAAACGTCAATTCTCCTGCTCCTCGGATGCTGCCTGACTGGCTGCACTTTTCCAGCACCACACCTTTTGACCCTGATCTCCAGCATCTGCAGTCCTCACTTTCTCCCAATTATTGGGTCTGGCAGGGTCAGGACAGAGATCAATGGGTCAGACAGTGGCAGGGCAGGGCAGGTATCAGGGGCGCTAGTGGAAGTTTCAGTTTAAGAGTTCCCCAGGAATTACAGCAGATTTTAATCATTTCATTTATCCTGTGTACCTACGAACACTAAGGGAGGCAGAACTCTCGAAAATCTGTTTCTAAATTCATGTTGGGGAATTTCCCCGAGGATTTCGGATTCTGGTTAATTGGTCCTAGGAAATTTCAACTTCCTGGGCAATCCTAGTAGCGGAAGCTTTGTTACAATTACAGCGTAGCCCCAGTGTGCAGCTCCCCTGGAGATTGCAACAACCATGATTTCCTGCTGAAGTTTCTGGACCATGTTCTCAGACACGGATTGGTTGGGCACAGTCAGTTCAGATAGTCAAAAGGATGTCAAAAGGAACAGAAAGAGGCCATTCAGCCCATCAAATCTTCTCCATCATTCAATGAGATCATGGCTGATCTGATAATCCTCAACCCCACCTCCCTGTGTTTTCCCCATAACCCTTGATCCCCTTAAAAATCTGTTTCAGCCTTTGAGTGTGGTTAATGACCCAACCTCGGCAGATCTCTACAGTAAGGTTTTCCACAAAGTAGCTGCCCTGAGAGAAGAAATTCCTCCTCACCCTCGATCTTAAATATGCGATCGCTTGGACTGAGATTGTGTGATCTGACCTAGACTTTCCCACAAGGAGTAATAACCTTTCTGCAAGTACCCTCTCTAGTCCCATAACAATCTTGCATGCTTAAATACGGTCACCTCTCGTCTCTCTACTTTTCAACAAGTACAACCGCAACTTACTTGGCCTTTCTTCATAAGACAGTCCATCCATATTTTGCAGCAGCCTAGTGAACCTGTTTGGAACTGTCTCTAATGTCTGTATATCTTTACTTCTGTTCATTTTATTCCAAGCACTATATTTAGTGCTTTATATAGTTTTTTTTTAGGAAAACCTCCCTACTTTTACAGGAGAAAGTGAGGTCTGCAGATGCTGGATATCAGAGTCGAGAGAGTGGTGCTAGAAAAGCACAGCATGTCAGGCAGCATCTGAGGAGCAGGAAAATCGACGTTTCAGGCAAAAGCCCTTCTTCAGGAAAGGGAGAATCAACATTTCGGGTAAAAGCCCTTTATCAGGAAGGGCCTTTGCCTGAAATGTCGATTCTCCTGCTCCTCCGATGCTGCCTGACCTGCTGTGCTTTTCCAGCACAACACACTCGACTCTCTACTTTTATACTCCATTCTCTTTGAAATAAAGACCAACTTTCTATTTGCCTTCCCTATTACACGCTGAGCTTGAATGCTAGTCTTTTTGTGGTTAATGGACGAGGATTCCCAAATTCTTCTGTAGCTTTCTGCATTTTTTCACCATTTCAACAATATTCACTCCTCTATTCTTCCTGCCAAAGTAGATAACCTCAGACGTCCCCACACTATATTCCATCTGCCAAGCTTTTGCCCACTAACTTAATCTATCTATATCTCTCTGCAAACCCTTTATGTCATCCTTGTCACTTGCCTTCCCACATATTTTTGTGTCATCCTGACTCTTGGATTAGCGCTGAAAATGTGTTGCTGGAACAGCGCAGCAGGTCAGGCAGCATCCAGGGAACAGGAGAATCGACGTTTCGGGCATAAGACCTTCTTCAGGAAACTCTTGGATTCGTACATTCACTGTCCTCCAAGTCATTGATCTCTGTGGCAGTCCGTTAGTTATGGGTTAGCAGCCTGAAAGTGAGCCCTTATCCCAACTCTCTGTGTTCTATAAGTTAGCTAATCCTCCATTTTAATATACTGTCTCCAATGTACTCCTATCTTATTAAGCTTAATGTATGGTACCTTATCAAACACCTCCTAAAAATCCAAATGTATTGCATCCACTGCTTCCTCTTTATCTATCCTGCTTGTTATTGTCTCAAAGACTTAGAATAAATCCATGGAGCATGATTTCTCATTTGTGAAGTCATGCTGACTCTGCTCAGTCATTATTATGTAGTTGTAAATGTTCTGCTGTCATATTCTTTATAATAGACTCCAACATTTTCCCAACCACAAATCTCCTGAAAACTTGCTAACAGATGGAAGGGGACTAACATACTGGCAGGGAAATTTGCTAGAACTGCTCAGGAGGATTTAAACTAGTAAGGTGGTGG
>NC_057710.1:20693964-20697510 GCF_004010195.1 Chiloscyllium plagiosum
GGGGGGGTGGGACCCAGGGAGATAGTGAGGAAAGAGATCAATCTGAGACGGGAACAGCTGAGAACAGAATTGAGTCAGGGCAGGCAGGGACAAGGTAGGACTAATAAATTAAACTGCATTTATTTCAATGCAAGGGGCCTAACAGGGAAGGCAGATGAACTCAGGGCATGGTTAGGAACATGGGACTGGGATATCATAGCAATTACGGAAACATGGCTCAGGGATGGACAGGACTGGCAGCTTAATGTTCCAGGATACAAATGCTACAGGAAGGATAGAAAGGGAGGCAAGAGAGAAGGGTGTGTGGCATTTTTAATAAGGGATAGCATTACAGCTGTGCTGAGGGATGATATTCCTGGAAATACATCCAGGGAAGTTATTTGGGTGGAACTGAGAAATAAGAAATTGATGATCACCTTATTGGGATTGTATTATCAACCCCCTAATAGTCAGAGGGAAATTGAGAAACAAACTTGTAAGGAGATCTCAGCTATCTGTAAGAATAATAGGGTGTTTATGGTAGGGGATTTTAACTTTCCAAACATAGACCGGGACTGCCATAGTGTTAAGGGTTTAGATGGAGAGGAATTTGTGAAGTGTGTACAAGACAATTTTCTGATTCAGAATGTGGATGTACCTACTAGAGAAGGTGCAAAACTTGACCTTCTCTTGGGAAATAAGACAGAGCAGGTGACTGAGGTGTCAGTGGGGGAGCACTTTGGGGCCAGCAACCATAATTCTATAAGATATAAAATAATGATGGAAAAGGATAGACCAGATCTAAAAGTTGAAGTTCTAAATTGGAGAAAGGCCAATTTTGACAGTATTGGGCAAGAATTTTCAAAAGCTGATTGGCTGCAGATGTTCGCAGGTAAAGGGATGGCTGGAAAATGGGAAACCTTCAGAAGTGAGATGATGAGAATCCAGAGAAAGTATATTCCTATTAGGGTGAAAGGAAAGCTGGTAGGTATAGGGAATGCTATGGAACAATGTTATGGATCAACACTATGGAACAAGGCTATGGAACAACAGTATAGAACAGGGCTATGGAATAAAGCTATGGAACAAGGCTATGGAACAAGGATATGGAACAATGTTATGGAACAATGCTATGGAACAACGCCATGGAACAAGGCTATGGAACAATGCTATGGAACAACATTATGGAACAGGGCTATGGAACAAGGCTATGGAACAATGCTATGGAACAACGCTATGGAACAACGCTATGGAACAATGCTATGGAACAAGGCTATAGAGCAATGCTATGCAACAAGGCTATGGAAAAAGGCTTTGGAACAACATTATGGAACAGGGCTATGGAACAAGGCTATGGAACAATGCTATGGAACAATCTATGGAACAAGGCTATAGAGCAATGCTATGCAACAAGGCTATGGAACAAGGCTTTGGAACAACACTATGGAACAGGGCTATGGAACAATGGTATGGAACAACATTATGGAACAGGGCTATGGAACAATGGTATGGAACAAGGATATGGAACAAGGCTATGGAACAAGGCTATGGAACAAGGCTATGGAACAAGGCCATAGAACGATGCAATGGAACAAGGCTATGGAACAATGTTATGGAACAAGGCCATAGAACGATGCAATGGAACAAGGCTATGGAACAAGGCCATAGAACAATGCTATGGAACAAGGCTATGGAACAAGGATATGGAACAAGGCTATGGAACAAGGATATGGAACAATGTTATGGAACAAGGCCATAGAACAATGCTATGGAATAAGGCCATAGAATGATGCAATGAAACAAGGCTATGGAACAAGATATGAAAAAAACAGAATCGACATTCTGGGCATAAGCCCTTCATCGGGAAAGCAGCTGAAGGGCTGATGCAGGGCTTATGCCCAGAACATCAATTCTCCTGCTCCTTGGATGCTGCCTGATTGGCTCTGCTTTTCTAGCACCACGCTCTCGACTAATAGGCAATTTAGCATGGCTAATCCACCAAACCTGCACAGCTTTGGATTGTGGGAGGAAACCAGAGCACCTGGAGGAAACCCACACAGGCACAGGGAGAATGTGCAAACTCCACACAGACAGTCACCCAAGTTTGGAATCGAACCCAGCTCCCTGATGCTGTGCGGCAATAGTGCTAACCACAGAACCACAATCGAGGTTACATCCGAGGAGCAGGAAAATCGACATTTCGGGCAAGAGCCCTTCATCAGGAATGGAGGCAGGGAGCCTCCATGGTGGAGCGATAACTTCGGATGCTGCCTGACCAGCACCACTCTGATCTAAACTCTGGTTTCCAGCATCTGCAGTCCTCACTTTTGCCTAGTTGATTTTAACCTTACTGCGAATCCTCTTGAAAGGATGCCTACTTTGAAGAAGTTCTCTTCTTTCCACAAGAATCTCAGTGAGTCTCTCTCTCACTGTAACCCCCGCGTCGTCTCACTTCCATCCCTACCTCCATTCACCTATTGGGCTCTTTGCTACCTTCTCCCCAGCCCCACACCCCTCCCATTTATCTCTCCACCCTGGAGGCTCCCTGCCTCCATTCCTGATGAAGGAATTTTGCCCGAAATGTCGATTTTCCTGCTCCTCGGATTCTGCTTGACCTGTTCTGCTTTTCCAGCACCACTCTAATCTGGACTCTGGTTTCCAGCATCTGCAGCCCTCACTATTGACAGAGCCGCCGTGCTGCCTTAAATTGTAAACTGTTCCAAATGGGTGCAATATGATTGTAAATGCAGAGCCATGCCTGCAGGGTGACCACTGAACACCTAATGGTATTCAATCAACATCTGTCACAAAGTTCGTCCCTTTTTTCCTAAAAGCTGTTCTTTGGCTCAAGGAGACTCCATCCCTGATTTTTCTCAGAGGGGCAATAAACTGGGCCGGGCTCCGATCAGTCTGGTTTCATACAGAACTAAAAATATTTTGAGAGGCCTTTTGTTTATATGTAAACTTCAGACCAAATTGGTCATGTTTTAGAAGTGACCTGTATAAAGAAAGGGGAGTGGTCAGCTCTCAAGCTGAACAGTTTGAGTTCAGTCTTGACCGGATGAGGAGTTCAACAGGGAGCTGTGTGGACACTGTCTCTTTTCTGCCCTTCAACTTCAACCTGCAAGCATGTGTTCCATTTATACTGGTTTTTAAAGGGAGTTTGTTATTGGGACTATTGTGTATACAGAGGAACTCGAATATCTGAACGAGATGGGTAGGCAGTATTTCGTTCGGATAATTGATTATTCGGATAACTGATTCAATGCTTCTCCCCTGGGACATTGAGTTTCCTGGAGTTTCCTTTTTCCTCGCTCTGCCTGCCTTGTTCCACCTCTCTGTCTCAGGACTTGTTTCTGAGCAGACACATGCTTTTGTGTAAGAGGCCTGCAGCATTGCTGAATCCCGCCCCGCAACCCCGATCAGTTCAATGAGATTGACACAGCGAGCACTTGCTGTGTCTGCACCCCATTCAGGAGACTAGGCAGCAGCACCCCACGCATGAGTCCTCAAATCTGCCTCCCCCACCCCCCCACCCCAGTCTAATCCATGTACACCCCCGCCCAC
>NC_057710.1:20698067-20709964 GCF_004010195.1 Chiloscyllium plagiosum
GCCCCGCCCCTCCCATCCGCCCCCACCCCTGTCAGCCTCCGGTTCACCCTGACCTCTGCCCACCCTGTCAGATCCCATCTACTCCTAATGAAGGGCTCTGGCCCGAAACGTCGATTCTCCTGCTCCTCGGATGCTGCCTGACCTATGTTTTCCAGCAACACCCTCTCAACTTAGTCCATAACACATCAGTGATAGTTCTCTATAACCCTATAAATTAGGGGATGACAGAAACAGGAAACTCGAGATGCTCGCAACAAGAGTGCTAAAGTAATCAGAAGTAACTTTAATTTGTGTTTAAACTGGGCAAACCACATTAGATTTAATACTGTTGTGGATGCATTACTGGAGTCTGTGCAACTTTGTTTTTAGACTAACACATTGAGGAACCAACTGGGGTTATCCTGATTTAGTTTTGTGCAATGAGGATGGTTCATTAATAACCTTGTTGTGAAAGGGCCTTTAGGAAAACAAATGACCATAACGAGCAGAATTATAGTTCAGGAGGGTAAGTCCAATCCAAAACCAGGGTCCTAAATCAAACAAAGGAAATAACAAATTTATGAGGAGTGAGTTGGTTGTGCTAGATTGGATAATTTAATAAAAAGGCATGGTGATGGACAGGCAATGGCTAATACTTCAGCAACCTACGCATGCATTGGATAAAGGAATATAACAGGGAAAAGTGAACCACGGCTAACAAAAGAAATTAAAGATTGCAATAAATCAAAAGAGGACCCTATACAATTGTTAGTAAAGATAGCAAGCCTGGGATTAGGAACAATGTGGAATGTAGCAAACGAGGACCACAAGATTGATTAAAATTGGAATAATAGGATACAAGGAAACTTGCAAAGAACAGAAAAATGAACAACAAGAGTTTATTCAAGTAAAAGGAAAAAAATTAGTCTAGATCAAGTATAAGCTTCTTATGATGGGAGAATTGATATTGGAGAACAAGGAGATATCAGGGCAAGTAGACAACTACTCAAGTTAGAGTTTATAGACTCATAGAATGCTACAGCTTGGAGACAGGCCCTTTGGCCCTAACAGGTCCATGCTAACCAAAATGCCTATCCATGCTAACCCCAATTCCCACCACTTGGTCCATATCCTTCTAAACTTTTCCCTTCCATGTATTTGTCAAAATGCCTTTTAATTGTTGTTAATGTACCCGCCTCAACCATTTCCACTGGCAGCTCATTCCATTTCTGTACCACCCTCTGTATTTACAGAAGAAGATGCAAATAAATTCACAGAAATGCTGGGGATCAAAGGGTTGATTGGGAAGGAGGATTGAAGGAAATTAATATTAGTTAAAAGAAACTGTGATGGAGAAATAAATGGGACTGAAAGCTAATAAATCCCCATGTTCTGATAACTTACATCGTTGGGACTAAAAGAGGTGGCCACAGAGACTAGGAATGTATTGGTTACCATCGTCCAATCCCCTGTCGATTCTTGAATAGTGCTTTTAGACAGAGGGCTGCAAATCCTGCTATTAAAAAGAAGAAAGAGCAAATATGAAATTATAGAGCCTAACATCAGTCTTACAAAAAGTGCTGAAGTCTTTTTTTTTAACCACTCGTGGGGATTGGGTGTCACTGGCTGGCCAGCATTCATTGCCATTGCCAGATGGGCGAATGGGCTGAGAAGTGCCAGAAGGACTTTAATTCAGATAAATGCAAGGTGCTGCATTTTGGGAAAGCAATCTTATACACTTAATGGTAAGGCCCTAGGGAGTGTTGCTGAACAAAGAGACCTTGGAGTGCAGGTTCATAGCTCCTTGAAAGTGGAGTCACAGGTAGATAGGATAGTGAAGAAGGCCTTTGGTATGCTTTCCTTTATTGGTCAGAGTATTGAGTACAGGGGTTGGGCGGTCATGTTGCGTCTGTACAGGGCATTGGTTAGGCCACTGTTGGAATATTGCATGCAATTCTGGTCTCCTTCCTATCGGAAAGATGTTGTGAAACTTGAAAGGGTTCAGAAAAGATTTACAAGGACGTTGCCAGGGTTGGGGGATTTGAGCTATCAAGAGAGCTGAAAAGTCTGGGGCTGTTTTCCCTGGAGCGTCGGAGACTGAGGAGTGACCTTATAGAGGTTTACAAAATTATGAAGGGCATGGATAGGGTAAATAGGCAAAGTCTTTTCCCTGGAGTCAGGGAGTCCAGAACTAGAGGGCATAGGTTTAGGGTGAGAGGGGAAAGATATAAAAGAGACCTAAGGGGTAACTTTTTCACGCAGAAGGTGGTACATGTGTGGAATGAGCTGCCAGAAGAAGTGGTGGAGGCTGGTACAATTGCAACATTTAAGAGGCATTTGGATGGGTATATGAATAGGAAGGGTTTGGAGGGATATGGGCCTGATGCTGGCAGGTGGGACTAAATTGGGTTGGGATATCTGGTCGGCATGGACGAGTTGGACCAAAGGCTCTGTTTCCATGCTGTACGTCTCTATGACTCTATGACCTAGTTGTCTTTCTAAAAGATGTGTTTGCAAATTTAGAAAATACTAATGGGATTAACAGTCAACTGGATTTTTAAAAGGGAAATAATGTTTGACAAATTTATTGGAGTTTCTTTTGAGGATGTAATGATTAGTATAGATGAGGGAGAACCAGTGGGTGTAGTGACATATTTGTTTTTTTTTTCAGAAAGTTTGTGATAAAGTCCCATCAGAGGTTAGTGTGCAAAATCAAAGCACATAGCATTGGAAGTAATTTGCCGGCATGGATTGAGGATTGGTTATCCGACAGGAAACAGACAGTAGGAGTAACTAGGCTTTTTAGCAGTGGGAGGTAAGGACAGTGAAGCACCAGAGGGATCAGTGCATGGGCCCTGTGCAATTCACCACATAAATCAATGATTTAGATGAGGGGTTAAAATGTTGTATTTTCAATTCATTATTGACACAAAGCTAAGTAAGGTTGTGATTATTGGACAGGGTGCAAAGAGGATTTGGGATGATTTGGACAAGTTCAGTGAGTATTCTGGATTAGTGGTGCTGGAAGAGCACAGCAGTTCAGGCAGCATCCAAGGAGCAGTGAACTGCTGTGTTCTTTAGATTAGATTAGATTACTTACAGTGTGGAAACAGGCCCTTCGGCCCAACAAGTCCACACCGACCCGCCGAAGCGCGGCCCACCCATTTCCCTACATTTACCCCTTTACCTAACACTACGGGCAATTTAGCATGGCCAATTCACCTGACCTGCACATCTTTGGACTGTGGGAGGAAACCGGAGCACCCGGAGGAAACCCACACAGACACGGGGAGAATGTGCAAACTCCACACAGTCAGTCACCTGAGTCGGGAATTGAACCCGGGTCTCTGGCGCTGTGAGGCAGCAGTGCTAACCACTGTGCCACCGTGCCGCCCGCACCACTAATCCAGCACCACTAATCTAGAATCTGGTTTCCAGCATCTGCAGTCATTGTTTTTACCAAGTTCAGTGAGTAGACAAATGCACGACACATTCACTATCACAGGAATAAAAGTGTGAAGCTGGAAAAAGAAAAAGAGTATGACAGTATTATGCAAACAATGATCAATTAGGAAAGGTTGATACAAAGGGACCTGAGTGTACACTAGTCACTGGGGTGACAGCTTTGTAATATGTGAAGGAATTGGATTGACTGGACCTATACTGACTGGTGTCTGGAAGAATGAGACGGATCTCATTGAAACGTATAAAATCCTGATGGCACTGGACAGACTTGATGCAGTTGCGATGTTTCCCTGGCCAGGGGTCCAGAACAAAGGGTCATAGTTTCTGTTTGTGGGCTAGACCATTCCAGACTGAGATGAGAAGAACTTTCTTCAGACGATGATGAACCTGGAGAATTCTCTACACAAAAAGCTCCGGAGATGAGGTCACCAAATGAAGAGAGAAACAGATCGATTTCTAGAGACTGAAGGCATTGAGGATTATGATGAGACAGCATGAATATGGCTTTGAAGTAGAAAATTAGCCTTGTTATGTACTGAATGGCTTCTTCCTGCTTCCATTTTCTGTGTTCTTTTGTGTCAGGAGAACATACTTTCAAACTTTACTCAGGTGGAGCTCAAAGACAGAAAGATGAATTTCTCATTCCTTAGACTGTCACAATTTCAGGATGACCCTAAGCTGTTAACTTGATGAACGTCAGACATGTAGATATTATTACACAGCTAGAAGTGCAGCAGCTACTATGTGTACAACAAGCTCTCATACACAACAATGGGTTAAACATTGGTCAGGTATCTCTCTTTTGAAATAATGGTATGAGTTTCTTCCCTCAACCATCAGGAGAAGGTAGGAGAAAAGTTGAGAACAATGACTTCTGATAACATAGCCTGTTCAATGTGTTCCCTATTGAAATTTATGGACAGAAATTTAAAATCTGGGATATAGCATCCTTCAATATCTCATTCCTGGGGCAGCAATGCAGACGATCTCCACAAAACCTATTTTGATGCTGAGACGTGATTATTGAAACAGAATATACAGATTATAAAACTGGATTACAGATAACTTTGAAAATTTTAGAATCTATTGATAAATCTTACTAGGATAAGGTGGCAATAATTATGGAATAGCACAGGGTGGAAAGCTCCATCAGAGAGTGCAGCAATGGGAGATCAATTAATTTTAAGGTCAGAGTCAGTATCACATTAGTCATAGAGTCATGGCGTTGTACAGCATAAAGAAAAACAGACCCTTCTCACCCATGCCAATCAGATATCCTTAATTAATCTAGTCCCATTTGTCAGCACTTGGCCCATATCCCTCTAAACCTTTCCTATTCATATACCCATCCAGATGCCTTTTAAATGTTGTCAATGCACCAGCCTCCACCGTCTCCTCTGGCAATTCATTGCATACCCTATGTGTGAAAAAGTTGTCCTTAGATCCCTTATAAATCTCTCCCCTCTCACTTAAGCCAATATCTTCTAGGTTGGGACTCCATCACTCTGGGAAATGTAATAATGAATATTGAATAACAAGTGAAAGAAATGAACAGATTAACTAGGGTGAGGCACATAAGGGAGTGAGCAGAGGTAGGAAAACTATCCAGCAATATGGGAATGCCTTCTGTGAGAAGATGAGGATATTGTGAGGGTTAGAGGGTTTGAGCTATAGAGAAAGACTGAATAGGCTGGAGCTGTTTTCCCTGGAGCACCGGAGGCTGAAGAGAGACCTTATAGAGGTTTATAAAATCATGAGGAGCATGGATTCAAGGTCTTATCCCCAGGGTAGGGGAGCCCAAAACTAGAGGCATAGGTTTAAGGTGAGAAGGAAAAGATTTAAAAGGGACCTAAGGGGCAACTTTTTCATTCAAAGGGTGGTATGTGTATGGAATGAGCTGCCAGAAGAAGTTTTGGAGGCTGGTACAATTACAGCATTTGAAAGGCATCTGGATGCGTCTGAATAGGAAAGGTTTAGAAGGATATGAGCCAAAACCTGGCAAAGTGACTAGATTAGGTGAGGATAATTGGTCGGCATGGGCGAGTTGAACCGATAGGTCTGTTTCAGTGCAGTACGCCTCTATGACTCTATGATCAAATACATGATTATCTGTCCCACTTATTCCCTGGCTTCTTGCTATTTAGCAGCTCAATAGACCGTAGACCAGAAGTGGGATTATATAGGCTTTTGAAACTCTCAGTTTGATTCAGTGTTTTGTCTGCCCAGTGTGAATAAAATGATGAACATGAAACAGGAAATTGGAGGACAACAGAGACTGTAAAGTGTTTTACTGCACTGTTGGAGTGTCATCAGACTATTTCACAATTGAATAGGCAGCACGGCCATTGGACCTCCACACCAAATTAGCTTCACAAGTAATCTGTTTCTTAACTGTATAACATTGACTGCAGATTGATTTGCCTTCTGCAAATATCAGTCAGAATGATGGCTGAACTTCAAAATTGCCTTAACAGCTGTAAAGCACTTTGGGGCTTCTTGCGTTTATGAAGAGTGCTATCAAAATACAAGCTGTTTCTTTTATCTCATACTCCTTTTGTTTTGCTAGTCAGGCCATTATAAAAAGTGTGCTTCATAATGTCCCAGTTGTCACTGTGAAGAGAATTCAAAATTCCGTCAAATGAATATTTCATTTTGATTTCACCTGAAAGTTTGTTCAATATTGAGACTTGTGCTCAAAATGGTGAAAGTCTGATATTTTGATATGTAAAGCAAATTTGACTCTAACAATAAATGATAAAATGTGGCACCACATGGAGAGAGCTGGAGGGAAAGAAACACTCTGGGAAAAGGGTAAATAAATAAATGTTTCTTGTCCGTGTCAATTTAGAAAAATAAAGCTACTGAAATTCCACGACAAATGTTTGACTCAAGCGGTCAATGTTCTGTGAGATTTCCTCCTTTCCTGGACTACCATGGGAATACGCTGGGAAAGAGGATTCTCAGGCTTATCCTATGAAAGAATTCTTCGATGGTGGCAGCATAACTGGGGAGGCAAATAAACTGAAGCTGCTTTGGTTTTGCCTGAGTCCTCACTGTTTCTTCAAACCAAGTTCCAGCCTCTCCAATCACTCCATGCAAAACCATATTCCCAGGGAATGTCAGGCAGTGACTGAAATACAATATTTTGGTCAGATTTGGGAATACTGATATGAATTATTTCTTCAAAAGCAGGAAAAGATGGAAACCTAAGGACTTCTCTGGCATTTGTACAGACACAGTAACTTTTTAATATTATAATGGTAACACCATAATATTACAATATTGGAAATTAGTACAAACTGCAAAAGGCATGACTGTTAGAAATACTAGCGAGAAGGCTCATAGGAGAGAATTCGTTTTATGCTGAAGACTCCAGTTTATAAATATCGACCTCTCCACAATCTGCTGGTAGCCAGCATTTTGGAAAATATCCAAAAATTTGTCATGCCCAGCATGAGACAGGTAAAGGGATCTAGAAGGATATAGGCAAAACGCAGAGAAGTGAGACTTAGTTTAGTTTGGGAACATGGACGGAGTGGACTAGTTGGGCTGAAGGGTCTGTTTCCATGTTCTATGATTCTATGACTCTGATAAAGGATAAGTGATTCTGCAAGGCAATTTGCTGTGAGAAGTGACATGCAGGAGAAAGCTTGGATAGACAGGCTTAGACCACAGTGACCAAATATTTGAGCTAGATCCCGACTTCCAACTGGTGAGGTGTTGTGCATTTTTTGCTCATAAAAAAAGTGAGAATAACAACAAAATAGCATTGAAATTCATTATGGCATTTATTGTTCAAAAAAACACATGGTGTCATTTCCACACTTGAGAAAAATGGCACTGACTCTCATGTTAATGAACTTGATATAGATTTCCCAAAAATTTATTTTAGTTATTTATTTATTATGGCATTATTAAAACTATATAAGTGGTTAGTTGACAATGGTTGCAAAACTTCATAAAACAAAAATAAACTTTAATTTGTTTAAACTTTCAGATGATATAATTTTAACAATTAAAACTGAGAAACTAATCTCATATTAACAATAAGACATCTACTCTTAAGATTTTAACAGAACACAGAAATATTTGTTACTAAAGCAATGAAAATATTAGCTAACTACTATGACTAATTAATATCCCGTCTATGTTATGATCACTGGAATTTGAAAAACTTGAGTGAAATCTCATACTGGAGGGGTACAAAGGAGGTTCACCAGCATGTTGCCTGGGATGGCGAAATTGAGCCATAAGCAGACACTAGATAGGCTTGGACTGTTTTCTTCAGAACAGAGGAGGGACAAGATTGAGGTGTATAAGATTATGAGGGGGATGGATAGGGTGAATAGAATGCAGCTGTTCCCCTTGGTTAAGGGGTCAATCACGAAAGGGCACAGTTTTAGGGTAAGGGGCAGGAGATTCACAGGAGGTTTGGCAAAAAAAAACATTTTCAATCAGCAGGTGGTGAGAATCTAGAATGCACTGCCTATGGCGTTTTTAGGCTGGAAACTTTACAACCGTTAAAAGATATTTGGATAATACTTCACATATCATAACATCAAAGAAAATGGGACAAGTGCAAGAAATTGGATTTAGTGCACTTCTGATGGTAGTTAAGTCAGTCCAGACTTGATGGGCTGAAGGGCCTTTTCTTCACTGTGTGAATCTATGAAATAATAAATCTGTTCCAATATTTAGGCAGGAATCAAGAGATGATCAGGGAGTTACTCAGTTTGTCAATCTTGATGCTGCAGTAAGTGCTCCTGGCTGGATACTCCCCTTCTCTTATATGACAGCTATATTCCCAATTCAAGTTTGCAAAAAGCCAAGCTCCAGTCACCACTTATTAGCTTATCTTTAACTACTTCCTGTCATCACTCACTAAAATAGACAGGCAGGAGAGGGAAGAACACAACAAGCCAGACAACATCAGGAGATTCAGATGTCGACGTTTCGGATGTAACTCTTCTTCAGGACCTGAAATGTTGACTTCTGCATGTTCTGACGCAGCCAGGCTCGCTGTGTTTCTCCAGCCTCCTGATGTAGTCTGGCTTGCTGTGTTTCTCCAGCCTCCTGACGCGTGCCAGGCTCGCTGTGTTTCTCCAGCCTCCTGACGCGTGCCAGGCTCGCTGTGTTTCTCCAGCTTCCTGATGTAGCCTGGCTTGCTGTGTTTCTCCAGCCTCCTGACGCAGCCAGGCTCGCTGTGTTTCTCCAGCTTCCTGATGCAGCCAGGCTCACTGTGTTTCTCCAGCCTCCTGACGCAGCCAGGCTCGCTGTGTTTCTCCAGCCTCCTGATGCAGCCTGGCTTGCTGTGTTTCTCCAGCCTCCTGACGCAGCCAGGCTTGCTGTGTTTCTCCAGCCTCCTGACGCGTGCCAGGCTCGCTGTGTTTCTCCAGCTTCCTGATGCTGCCTGGCTTGCTGTGTTCTTCCAGCCTCCTGATGCTGCTGGCTTGCTGTGTTTCTCCAGCCTCCTGATGCAGCCTGGCTTGTTGTGTTCTTCCAGCCTCCTGATGCAGCCTGGCTTGCTGTGTTTCTCCAGCTTCCTGATGCAGCCAGGCTTGCTGTGTTCTTCCAGCCTCCTGATGCTGCTGGCTTGCTGTGTTTCTCCAGCCTCCTGATGCTGCCTGGCTTGCTGTGTTCTTCCAACCTCCTGATGCAGCTTGGCTTGCTGTGTTTCTCCAGCCTCCTGATGCAGCCTGGCTTGCTGTGTTTCTCCAGCCTCCTGATGCAGCCTGGCTTGCTGTGTTCTTCCAGCCTCCTGATGCAGTCTGGCTTGCTGTGCTCCTCCAGCCTCCTGATGCAGCCTGGCTTGCTGTGCTCCTCCAGCCTGATGTAGCCTAGCTTGCTGTGTTTCTCCAGCCTCCTGATGCTGCCTGGCTTGCTGTGTTCTTCCGGCCTCCTGATGCCGCCTGACTTGCTGTGCTCTTCCAGCCTCCTGCCTGTCTACTTTGGATTCCAGCAACTGCAATTTTTTTTGTCTTCATCACTCATTACAGAGCTTAAAGTAGACAATGTGGTTGCTTTCTCCTCTCAAAATCACTAAGTCTTAATGTAAGTTGTAGCTCAAGGGCTAAATGAATAGCTTCCTTGGTTACAGTGTAGTCCATTCGCTGTAGTTTGACCAGCCTTGGCTTACAGGGTTAGTGTTTCCAACATGGTAGCCAGGAGTGGAATGTTGCATTCCTGCTGCCATCTCCACTGTAACAATCAAGCTGTGCAATTCTGTTCTGTTTCTCCTTCCTGTTCTTAGAAAAGGCATCATCCATTAGATTTAGATATGGGCATCAGTGAAGTGAAATGCAGTCATGCTATTTGGGAATCCATTGCTGAAAGTTCTGCTGTTCAAATGCTTTGGCAGTCTTCTAACTTTACTTTTTTTTCAGGATTCTGTTAAGCATTTCAGCTGAAGTAGGCAGGCCCCACCATTTTATACAAATCAGTCAGGAAGCCATTGCAGTTACTTGATTAAGAATCACTGGCAATAATCAGAAAGGACCTTTGGCTTCTCTATGTCCTATCCAGCAGCTCTGCTGTCAGCCAGTCACCAAGTTAAGACCTTCACTCTTGCCACTTGCCTATGTTCAATTTTATCTTCTTCTGGTATTTTAAGAGCTTTTAACATTGACACTGAAGCATTCGGATAACGATTAAATCATGCTGGTTTTGGAGTGAGTGTAGTATACTTGTGTAGTCATTTAACTGACTTACTTAAAAATCTTTAAAAACACTTCAATTTCTCTGGCCTGACCAGAGTACAAGAAAACAGCTTGTACTATATTTGTCTGAAAGTGTAAAAAAAACCCTTGACAGCTGTTACTTGAAGTGATGTTAAAAAGCAGTGCTGCTAGATAATACAGGAGCACGGGTCTGGTCTATGCTGTCTATCAGCGCTATGATCTGACAGTATGCTTTTTATCCTCAGTGTCAACTTGTCAAATTTCAGCACAAAACTCAGCATTATTTTCCGCTGCAATTGAAATTTATAAATGCAAACCAATCAGGCAGGACAGAGTGCTGGTAGAATATGGGAAGATAAAAACAGGAGTTTGATATTTAAACACACAAGGCTCTTCTGTCAGTCAATTAGACCATCGAGATATGAATCATTTAATTCCTTTATATTCCCAATCTGAAAATGAAAGATAAAAATCTATTTGTTGCAATCCTGAAAATTGCAACATATCATTTTCAAGGACAGATTTCCTCAATCCTTTGTATGATTAAATGCTTCTTGAATGGCCTAGCTATAATTAAGAGAAAGTGAGGACTGCAGATGCTAGAAAGTCAGTCGAAAAGTGTGGTGCTGGAAAAGCACAGCAGGTCAGACAGCAACCAAGGAGCAGGAGAGTGAATGTTTAGGACAAAGGCCTTCATGCTAATGCCTGAAACGTTGACTCTCCTATTCGCCTGATGATGCCTGACCTGCTGTGCTTTTCCAGCACTGCACTTTTCCATTCTAGCGATAAATAAAGATTACATCCCCTTTGTAGTATGTGAGATGAATGACTGGGTGCTAATAGCTAGACTGCATCATCTGTTTTGTCAGTTCACATGGTAGAGTGAAGAAGTTTGCAACAATGTCCTGATTAAACATGCCTTTGTATGCAATTGAACTGTTGGCAAATGCTCCTTGACTTACCATTGCATGATGACCAATCCTTTTCTGTCTATAGTTCTCAGATAGTGTTCATCATATTTATTCATTGTGAAGATGGTAGCGTGTGGTCTGTGAGTATTTCATAAGGGATCCCAACCGATGCTAATAAAGGCTAGGGTTAATGGCATTCACCCAATTTTGTTTTATAAATATTTTTATTGAAAAGAAAAAGGGTTTGGGGTTTTTTTCACAAGATAATAAAACTAATACAAAATAGTGTAACCACTTTGCAATATAATAACAGCATTGATATAAATTAAGAAAACTAACTACTAATCTACTCTGAATTAGTGGTGCTAGAAGAGCACAGCAGTTCAGGCAGCATCCGAGGAGCAGTAAAATTGACGTTTCGGGCAAAAGCCCTTCATAAGAGACCGCAATTTCCCTTCCCACGTGGTTAAAGGTGCCCTCCAACACATCTCGTCCACATCCCGCACCTCCGCCCTCAGATCCCACCCCTCCAACTGTAACAAGGACAGAATTCCCCTGTTGCTCACCTTCCACCCTACCAACCTTCGCATAAACCAAATCATCCGCCGACATTTCCACCACCTCCAAACAGACCCCATCCCCGGGGATATATTTCCCTCCCCACCTCTTTCCGCCTTCCGCAAAGACCGCTCCCTCCGTGACTACCTGGTCAGGTCCACGCCCCCCTACAACCCACCCTCCCATCCTGGCACCTTCCCCTACCACCGCAGGAATTGCAAAACCTGTGCCCACACCTCCTCCCTCACCTCCATCCAAGGCCCTAAAGGAGCCTTCCACATCCATCAAAGTTTTACCTGCACATCCA
>NC_057710.1:20712785-20716182 GCF_004010195.1 Chiloscyllium plagiosum
GGAGGGATGTGGAGGCACTGGAACGGGTGCAGAGGAGGTTTACCAGGATGTTCCCTGGTATGGTAGGAAGGTCGTATGAGGAAAGGCTGAGGCACTTGGGGTTGTTTTCAATGGTGTAAAGAAGGTTTAGGGGTGACTTGATGATTAGGGGTTTAGATAGGGTTGACCGTGAGAACCTTTTTCCACGTATGGAGTCAGCTATTACGAGGGGGCATAGCTTTAAATTAAGGGGGGGTAGATATAGGACTGAAGTTAGGGGTAGGTTCTTCACTCAGCGAGTCGTAAGTTCATGGAATGCCCTGCCAGCAGCAGTGATGGACTCTCCCTCTTTATGGGCATTTAAGCGGGCATTGGATAGGTATATGGAGGATAGTGGGTTAGTATAGGTTAGGTGGGCTTGGATCGGCGCAACATCGAGGGCCAAAGGGCCTGTACTGCGCTGTATTCTTCTATGTTCTATGTTCTATGTAATCCAGAATCTGGTTTCCAGCATCTGCAGTCATTGTTTTTACCTACTAATCTACTCTACAGACTACCAAAACACAAAGGTATAAGGAAGAAAACTCTCTATATATAAAACAAACACTGCGGTATAGTACATAACTAACAAAAAAAAGGAAAAGGTAAATAAATAACCATTCAAAATAAAATTATATCAAGTCATAACAAGACCCATATTGATATGGGATTCTTCCTCCCAGGGGCCCCTGAAATGACAAACATCATCCTCACGGCTAAACAAAGGCCCTAGGCAGTATGGCTGATACATGTGCATCAATGTAGTTCAAGAAGGGCCACCATGTTCTATAAAGCAATTCCATTTTTTGGTGCACCATATTCATAAGGAAGTCCAGGGGAGTATGTTCTATAACTGTCCTATGCCAATTCGAAAGTCCTGGGACATTTCCAATACCCCGTTTGCTATAAGGTTTCTCCTCGCACAAAAGGAGAGGAATAAAAACAGTTTCTTCCCATATGAAGGAAGATTTGGAAAGCCCAAAAGGAGAGATATCGGGTCCAGCCCAATCTCAGTTCCAAAAATCTTTGCCAAGGCATTCACTGTACTGTCACAATATCTATGAATTTTATGGCATGTCCACAAACAGTAAGTGAGAGTACCAACTTCTATTTTACATTTAGGGCACATTGGCGATACTCCTGCCTTAAACTTTGCAAGCCGCTCTGGTGCTATATGAGCCCTATGAAGTATCTTCAATTGAATAGCTTGAGTCCTATTACAGACAGAGATCTTCCTGGCATTCTCCCAGATACCTTCCCACATCTCAAAGGAGATTCCACCCCTAATTCTTGAGTCCAGGTTTTATACAGCCGTTCCATGTCCTTCAGTACCTTATTACCTAGCGAGGAGGAGGTTCCAATCAATATTGGGAAAGTTAAAGTCACTCATTACAACAACCCTACTACGTCCACACTTTTACAAAATCTGCTTTCTTCCATCTCCCTGCTGCTATTGGGGGGCCTGTAGTAAACCCCTAACGAGGTGACTGCGCTCTTGCTGTTCCTAATTTCCACCCATACTGACTCAGTAGGCAGATCTTCCTTGACAATGGAAGCTTCTGTAGCTGTGATACCCTCTCTGATTAGTAGTGCTACACCCCCTCCTCTTTTTCCCCCCTCCCTATTCTTTTTAAATGCTCTAAACCCTGGAACATCCAGCAACCATTCCTGCCCCTGAGA
The DNA here is from genome assembly GCF_004010195.1 of Chiloscyllium plagiosum. NCBI lineage: Eukaryota > Metazoa > Chordata > Chondrichthyes > Orectolobiformes > Hemiscylliidae > Chiloscyllium > Chiloscyllium plagiosum. The sequence continues at coordinate 20,714,484 of NC_057710.1, forward strand.
AACCCATGTCTCTGTTATGGCCACAACATCATAGCACCAGGTACTGATCCATGCTCTAAGTTCAAAACTTTTATTCCTGATACTCCTTGCGTTAAAGCAAACACACTTTAACTGATCCCTTGGTTCCTTCCCAGGAAAATCCTTCCCACTAGCTGGTCTACCTCTTGCTATTGCCTCATCTGCACCGACTCACCTCCGGTATACAGCTCAGGTTCCCACCCCCCTGCCATACTAGTTTAAACCCTCTCGAACTACTCGAGCAAACCTTCCACCCAGGACATTGGTCCCCTTCCAGTTCAGATGCAACCCGTCCTTCTTGTACAGGTCCCACCTTCCCCAGAAGGCATCCCAATTATCTACATATCTGAAGCCCTCCCTCCTACGCCAGCTGCGCAGCCACGCGTTAAGCTGCGCCCGCTTCCTGTCCCTCGCCTCACTATCTCGTGACACTGACCGAAGTACTGACCGAAGGTACACCCATCAGCTGAAGCACTCTCCTTTCCATATCTGATTTGTAAGGATTAGTCATCAATGTGGTCTTTTTTTGTACAAAGTCTAGTACTTGAAAAATCGAAAGAGATCCTTGCTCGGCAACCCAAACTTCTGACGCAACTGTTTGAAGGACATCATGACCTCCCCATCGAACATTTCTCCCAAGCAGGAGATTCCTTTGGACTCCCAAATTTTAAATCAAGCATCTGTCAAGCCTGGCTGAAATCCCAGCCTTCCCACTATAGGAGTAAAAGGGGAGGTTTTTTTGTAAATTACCCTCATCTTGTCCCAGCTTTGATTGTGTTTAGTACAATCGGGTTTTTACAATGATCTGTGACAATTCTTACCTTATCCATAAATAATAGATTGAGGAGGGGGCTTTTTGCTTGGGAAGCCTTGATATCCAGCTAAATTAATTTTAGATCACAAGAGACTCAATCAGCCACATATGGTAGTAGGGAACTCAGTTGGTACTTCCTAAAAGACAGGAGAATCGACGTTTCGGGCATAAGCCCTTCTTCAGGAAGGGCTTCAGGAAGATTCCTGAAGAAGGGCTTATGCCCGAAACGTCGATTCTCCTGTTCCTTGGATGCTGCCTGACCTGCTGCGCTTTTCCAGCAACACATTTTCAGCTCTGATCTCCAGCGTCTGCAGTCCTCACTTTCTCCTTCCGAAAAGACAACCAATTTTAACTTAGGTACAGGAGCAAGTTTGTCCTTTCTTTTAGAAGACCTCCTCGGGGAGATTACACACCATGTGTTTAAGAACCAGATTGCCTGAGAAGCTGCAGAAAGAGAGTAAGTGTTGAAATGTATCGCAGTGATGAAATAGGTTGTTAGGTGTGTGGGTGAGGGGGTAGGTTGGGGGGAGGTTACATGTGGATGAGAGTGTAGACTGGCAGGTGGGTGTAGGGTAAAAACAATGACTGCAGATGCTGGAAACCAGATTTTGGATTAGTGGTGCTGGAAGAACACAGCAGTTCAGGCAGCATCCGAGGAGCAGCAAAATCGATGTTTCGGGCAAAAGCCCTTCATCAGGAATAAAGGCAGCACCACCAGGGACACATTTCCCTCCCCACCTCTTTCCGCCTTCCACAAAGACCGTTCCCTCCGTGACTACCTGGTCAGGTCCACGCCCCCCTACAACCCACCCTCCCATCCTGGCACCTTCCCCTGCCACCGCAGGAATTGCAAAACCTGTGCCCATA
>NC_057710.1:20716423-20720526 GCF_004010195.1 Chiloscyllium plagiosum
TCCAGCTCAGCACTGTCCCCATGACTTGTCCTACCTGCCTATCTTCTTTTCCACCTATCCACTCCACCCTCTCCTCCCTGACCTATCACCTTCATCCCCTCCCCCACTCACCTATTGTACTCTATGCTACTTTCTCCCCACCCCCACCCTCCTCTCACTTATCTCTCCACCCTTCAGACTCTCTGCCTTTATTCCTGATGAAGGGCTTTTGCCCGAAACGTTAATTTTGCTGCTCCTCGGATGCTGCCTGAACTGTGCTCTTCCAGCACCACTAATCCCAAAGGTGGGTGTAGGGGTTGGGTACCAGGTTAATAAGGATGCCAGATGAGGTAACAGGGTGGCAGGTGGATAAGGGAACAGGGCACTTTTGCTTGCAGGTAGGCAAGCAGCTGGGGAGGGGGGTAGCGGCGCTGTAGGATGGCAGATAAATGAGTGCAGAGTGGATTGGGTCAGATGTTTCAGGTTCAAGAGCGAGAGATGTTGGGGGAGAGGGTCAACTGTCAGAAAATGACTGGTGTTGAGTATTGGAGAGCAGTCAGGTCTCAGGGGAGAGTCGGGTGTTGGAGATTCAGGTCAGTCAGTGGTGTGTCAGGTTGGAGAGGGATTGGTGGTTGACGTGATATTAGTGTGAGTTACTGAGAATCCAATGTGAGAGTTAGGGCAAGTCAGTTTTATAGTGACACCAAAATTAGTTTTTTTTTATTCCTTGTGTTCCTTGCTGGATATTCAGGTAAATAAATCAAAACCACTCAAAATCTTGGATACTAACTCAAAGTTGGAAATATTTTAAATTGTGCCAGATATAGGATAATTGCTTATTGAAACATTAAACTTCATCAGCAGTCGCTGTATAGTCAGTGTGTTGAGACTTCCAAGAATGATGGAACTGTTCCTGAAAGGATACGTCTAGTCTCCATCCATCTGGAGTGTGGAAGATCAGGGCCAGCCTCGTGAGGCCACACTGAGGCCAATGTATCTATACAGGCGGACAGTGTGATTAGTTTCTGTGAATGTGGGGCTCTAGAGTCCAAGTTATCCTCTGAGGGAGCTGTGGGGTTCACACCCAACTGTTCCTAATCTTTCAGCATTATACATTTGTGGGTGAGGAAACATCAGTTAATTTTGCTCAGTGGCTGTTTCATCACCATCTTGTCAACTGTTTAAGTAGCATCTAACAGAAAGAACTTTACAAAGGTTGAAGCTACTTCAAGGCACTTTCATAGAGTAATCAATTAACTTTAATTCTTTCTCTGCCATTGGCCGATTGCCTGCACTGTAGCCAGGACAAAGGCTTCCTCCTCCAATGAGTGCCAAGAGATTGAAGGTCTCTGAACAATTTCACTCCCTGCATTGTGTGATCATTTCTCTGTGATGTGAGTATGGACAGGTCAGCTATACTCAACATTCCCTCATTCGGATCCTGACCCACTATCCAAAGTGATGCTCCAGTCATTGCCTTTGGGCAGCACTTACATTAGAACTTTCCTCCTGAGGCTACATTACTTTGCTCATTTCCTCCACATGTGTAATTGTTAATGATCTCAATGGTGTACCTGCCTTGAGGCTTTCCTGTTCAGACATTTCAGTCTCCATAACATAATTCTAACTGACAGCTGGGATTTATACGTCAGCTCACGGAACACTTCGTCACTATACCCAAGTCCTGCTGACAACACCATAACTGCTGACCTCTCTGTACTGGTCTCCAGTACTTCCTTTCTTTGTCTGATTGACCTCTTCCTGCCACTTAGCAGAAACAAAATATTTCTCTTGGCTCAAATGGCCTTTGTCCTCACATCGAAAGAGACATCAGTGTATCGTGGTTTCCCCTCCAAGGATAGACTGTCACGTCACTGCTATGTCACACTGCTTCCTCCGGCCTCATTCTCTTTGCTTGCATTTTAAACCCAGATGGGTGCTCTTGAATTGACCTGAATTCCCAGTGGGTGATTAAACTTCATTTTAACTTGATAATATTTATATTGTCTCTGCCATAATAGCTAACAAGGTCAAGGGAGCTATTTTGATACTAGCACGTTTAATGAGATCATGCAGAAATCATTCCAAAAGGCAAGTCTGAGCTCATATTAGTGAACTTATAACTATTTACATTGTGTCTAAGTGGATAGGAGACAACATTCCTAGAAATAGCACTCTCAATCTGAATTCCAAGTGTGCCTCAATATCATCATTGATGACGTATCCTATTCATTGACTTGACCTTTTCCTTATAAAACTTGACCAAAGAAGACATTTGAATTATTTAATAACCATGTGCATGACTCAAATTACTGTATTAAGGTAGTAACCATTCATCAAATAGATGATTAAATACGCAATGAGCCTTAATTAAGTTATAATGAACAAATAAATAACCATATTAGAAAGATGAGCTTTATATCTAAATTGATGTTAAACTATTATCAATTTATGGTTGAATAGGCAGTTTCAGATAATCGGTTTTAGGAATGAAGTCTTTTGAGTCCTAATAAAGATCAAAGTGAGGGGTGTGGTGGGATACAACGTAACCTTGCGCTTCTGTTGAACATTTGTTTCAGTGTGGAATAACTCATGTTGCACTCTCATCTTTGATACTGAGGCTAGGTAACCACTGTGATCAATCAAATTAACTTAGCAACAGCAAAAACCAATTATTCAATCAGAAAGAGCCTGAAATTGATGTAGAGTGTATGTCACTCATGATTAAATGGTAGGACTCCATAATAATTCATTGCTAGCCCAGCACAGAAAATTTGCACAGCTGGAACCAAGCCTAACATCTACCCAAGTGATTCTGATATGGAGTTTTGAAAGTGTCAAGTTTCAATGGGCAGATGACCTGGATTAAATTGTAAAAGTTTTTTTTTATTATTCATGCAGAGGTCAAAAACTTTATTGGTTGGAATAATGTTTATTACCCATCCCTAATTGCATTTCAAGAAGCTACCTTCATGAACTGTTACAGTCCATGACCCACAATGCTGTTGGGGAGGCAACTCCAGGATTTTGTCCCAGTGACGTGAATAAATGGAAATATATTTCCCAGTCAGGATGGTGAATGGCTTGGAGGGGAACTTGCAGGTGGTGGTGTTTCCAGGTAACTGCTGCCCTTGTCCTTCTAGTTGGTCATGGATTTGGAGAGTGTGTCTAAGGATCATTGGTGAACTTCTACAGTACATCTTGTAGATAGTACATGCTATTTTACTGTGCATCAGCGGTGGAGTGAGTGGATGTTTGTGAATTTGGTGCCGATCAAGCGAGCTGTTTTGTCCATTGCTTTGGCATCAAGATTTTTGTATGTTGTTGAAGCTTCCTTCATCCAGGCAATTACAAGGTGTATTCCAGTATTTGTGCCTTGTGGATAGGGGATAGGATTTGGAGAGACAGGAGGGGGTTACTTGCTGCAGGATTCCTAGCTTGTAACATGCTCTTGTAGACACATTATTAATATCACAAGACCTGTTCAGTTTCTGGTCAATGGTAACCACAGAATGTTGATATAGGGGGATTCAGCGATAGCAGTACCATTGAATGTCAATGATCAATATCAGACAGCAGCCTAATACCATCTTCCTCACTAAAAAAACACCCCAATCTTTAGTGTCATCTGCAAAGTCACTAATTATACCTTCTACTTTCAAATTCAAGTCATTAGTGTACACAACAAACAGCAAGGATCCCAGTACCAATTCCCGTGCACACCCTGTGTCACAGGTTTCCAGTTATGGTGATTACCCCTCCCCCCAACCCCGCCAGTACTTTTTGCCTCCCATTTGTGAGTCAATTTTGGATCCAGTTTGCCAATATGCCCTGGATCCCATGAGCTCTTTAGGATTATCGGCGCCGCCTCGTGCTCCCACGAGGAGGTGGAACAGTTCATCCACTTCACCAACACCTTCCACCCCGACCTCAAATTCCCTGGGACAGTCCCAGATTCCTTCCTCCCCTTCCTCGACCTTTCTATTTCCATCTCAGGCGACCGAATCAACACGGACATCTACTACAAACCAACCGACTCCCACAGCTACCTGGACTACACCACCTCCCATCCTGCCCCCTGTAAAAACACCATCCCATTCTCCCAATTCCTTCGACCCCGCCGC
>NC_057710.1:20721704-20736475 GCF_004010195.1 Chiloscyllium plagiosum
CAGTCTGACCTATCACCCTCCCCTTGACCTCTTTCCACCTATCACATTTCCGACGCCCCTCCCCCAAGTCCCTCCTCCCTATCTTTTATCTTAGCCTGCTGGACAAACTTTCCTCATTCCTGAAGAAGGGCTAATGCCCGAAACGTCGATTCTCCTGTTCCCTAGATGCTGCCTGACTTGCTGCGCTTCTCCAGCAACACATTTCCATCTCTTTAGGATTAGCCTTGTATGTGGGGTTTGTCAAAGGCCTTACTGAAGACCATGTAAACCACATCAACTGCACTATCCTATATTTAGTCACCTCTTCAAAAAGCTCCATTAATTGAGTCAGACAGGATCTCCTGCCAACAAATGCTGACTATTCTTTATCAATCTATGCCTTTCCAAGTATTGATTAATCTTGTTCTCAGGATGTTTTCCAATCATTTCCCTACCACTGACATCAGACTAACTGATCTGTACTTACCTGGCTTATCCCTCCCATGCTTCTTGAACAAAGGAACCATGTTAATTATCCTCCAGTCATATGGTACTTCGCCTATGACCAGCGAACTATTAAATATAGCCACCAGGGTCGAGTTAGGCCACAAGATACAGGAGCAGAATTAGGCCCATCAAGTCTGCTCCACTATTTATTCATGGTTGGCTTGTTTCTCAACTCCATTCTCCTGCCTTGTCTCCATATTCCTGCCACTGTCTATCTCTATTGTAAAGACACACAATGACTCGGCTTCCACAGCCTTCTGTGGCAATGAGTATCACAGATTCACCACCCTCTGGCTGAAGAAATTCCTCATCCTCGTTCTACAGGGTCTCCCTTTACTTTACTTTGAGGCTGTGCCCTGAGGCTCTGGTCTCTCCCACTATTAGAAACATTTCTATATCCACTCTGTCCAGGCGTCTCAGTATTGTGTAAGTTTCAATCAGATCCCCCTCTTCCTTATAAACTCCACCGAGCACAGTCCCAAGAGTCCTCAAACGCTCCTCATATGACAGCCCTTCATATCCAGGATCGTTCTTGTAAATGTCCTCTGAGCCAACACCAAAACATCCTTCCTTAGATACAGGGTCTAAATATACTCACAATATTCTAAATACATTCTAACCAGAGCCTTACACAATCTCATCATTACATCCCTGCTAGTGTATTTTAGCTCTTTTGAAATACATGTTAACATTGCTTATGCTTTCCGAACTGCGAACTGAACCTGTACGTTGATCTTAAGAGAATCTTAAACTGACTTCTAAGTCTCTTTAAGCTTCAGATTTCTGAAGCCTTTCCGCATTTAGAAAATACTCTGTGTCTCTATTCTTCCTGCCAAAGGACATGACCTCAACTTTCCTACATTGTATTCCATCTGCTACTTCTTCGCCACTGTCCTAGCCTGTCCAAGTCATTCCGCAGCCTCCCTGTTTACTCAACGCTACCATCCCTACACCTATCTTTATGGAATTTGCAAACTTAGCAACAATATCCTCAGTTCCTTCATCTATAAGAAAATATATTAATGCAAGGGAGGTTCCTGATTTTGATCCAGAGAGTGTGAAGAAACAGTAATTGTGTTCCAAGTCCTGATAATGACTTAGAAGGAAATTTGTAGCTGGTGGAAGGTTAGAAAGAGTGAAGTGATGAGCATTTGTACATCTCCTTTTCCAAGCCCTTTATCTTTGAGGAGAAAGTGAGGTCTGCAGATGCTGGAGATCAGAGCTGAAAATGTGTTGCTGGAAAAGCGCAGCAGGTCAGGCAGCATCCAGGGAACAGGAGAATCGATGTTTCGGGCATAAGCCCTTCTTCAGGAATGAGGAAAGTTTGGACAAACTTTCCTCATTCCTGAAGAAGGGCTTATGCCCGAAACGTCGATTCTCTTGTTCCCTGGATGCTGCCTGACCTGCTGCACTTTTCCAGCAACACATTTTCAGCCAAGCCCTTTATCTCCCAATAGTTTTAACCCTTCCTCTTTTGGGTGTCCAGACTTGGATACTGCCAGGAGGAGTGGAGAAAAATCTTGACTTTTAAACAGTATTTTTCTTTTAAATGGCTTAGAAATTGGCTTAAAATGACTGCTATCTGTCACATGCACATTACAGAAACTTCTAATGTACAAAGGTTAACTCATCACTTCCTGGAAATTCACACTGTTACTTTGGGTGGACACTCCAGTTAAACCAGCACAAGTAATTAGTCAATGAGGTGACCACCTCAACCAGTTCTGAAAAATGCAAAAGTTACTGAAAATCATTACGCATGGGAAGGTTCAAGTGGCCCTGCAGTTATCTCCCACAATACACAATGATTTTGACCAGCTACATCAAACCACCTCATTAATTGAACTGACTCATTTCAGGTCCCCTTTACATCATGAAGTCATTGTTTTTGAATAGCTTACAGCATCCAGCTTTAAACTCTTTCTTCATTCTGTGTTTTTATATGAGTACAGAAAACCCCAAAAATCTCCAGGGTCTGTTCGAGAGCTATACTTAGGCATGATCTCTCTTAAAATAGTGAATTCAAGAAAAAATCCTGTATTCATCTGAAAAGTGGACTAATTCCCATTCTCAAGCATCATTTTGCTGCATCTTCAACTGCAGCTACTTTAGCTTATCTTCTGTGGTAAGAAGTTCTGACTAACAGCCAAATACAAGAACTGGTCATTAACTTAACTGGACTCTGATTTGTGTGAATTAAAGTCCTTTATTTTTCCTCATTGTGATTTATTGTCCTTAGTTTTTCTTCTTTCTTCTTTGTGTGTGTGCGTTGTGAAAATGTATCCTCTGGATGAATGCTGGAATAAACCATCCTTCTAGTTTTATCCCTAAACTGAGCTTGTTGCAAGCTAATCTACAATGGCATTTTATCTGGGCTTTGGTGGAAGATGCCAAAGAAATGCTGAGCATTTCCAACACCTACTATTTCTCTTGGAAAAAATACCTCTTTTAAAACTTGCAAAAAGCAGTCAGACTTCTTGTGAGCCTTTCATTTCTCATTAGCAAAAGTCACAGCAGCAGCTGCCTCAGATTTAGTTTTGCACTACATTAAGCATGAATTTTAAAGAAAATGTTATGTAGAATGCATAAACAACTAGCTGATTAACAAAAAAAAAGCAAAGTGATAAATACCTAATTTGAAATGATTAGTCAGTGATAAAAATGACTGCTAAAAAGTGTCAAGCGACTGGGATAACTAATAGAAACTTTGCCTTTTGTTCCTAAATAGCAGAATTAGAAAGAGGCAGATTATATCCCAGATCCCCGTCAAGGATGTGGTTGAGGACCAGACAACATTGAGAGACAATTTATTTTTAGTTTAGTTTATGTTTGACTGTGCACATGAATAATTGAAATGAAAAAGTAATTTAGACATTTGATTACACTATAAATTAGATTCAGTTAGATAATTGAAATATAGTTTGAAGAGCATGCCAAGTATAGGAGTTAGGGTGTCATGTTAAAGTCGTACAAGGCATTGGTTAGGCCACTTTTGAAGCATTGTATTCGGTTCTGGTCACCCTGCTATAAGAAGGATATAATTAAATTAGAATGGGTGCAGAACAGATTTACCAAGATGTTGCCGGGACTGGAGAATTTGTGTTATAAGGAAAGGCTGAATCGGTTGGAATTTTTTTCAGGGAGCATAAGAATTTGAGAGGCGAACTCTCCAAGATTTATAAAATCATGGGGGGTATAGATAAGGTAAATAGCAAAGGTCTTTTCCTTCAGGTAGGGCAGTTCAAAATGAAACAGCATAATTTTACAGTGAAAAGAGAAAGATTTAAAAGCGATCTAAGGGCAACTTTTTCACACACAGAGTGGGTCGTATGTGGAATTAACTGCCAGAGGAAGTGGTAGATACAGGTACAGTTACAACATTTAAAATATATTTGGACAGGTACACGAATAGGAAAGGTTTAGAGGGATATGAGGAAAATACAGGCAAATGGAACTCATTTAGTTTGGGAAATCTGGAAATCTGAAATCTACCTAACCTGCACTTCTTCGGACTGTGGGAGGAAACCAGAGTATCTGACTGAAACCCACACAGACACAGGAAAAATATGCAAACTTCACACAATCATTTGCCCAAGGCTGGAATTAAGCCCAGATCCATGATGCTGTGAGGCAGCTGCGCTTACCACGGTGCTGCCATTTTGATTAAGGTGCCACTACCAATTGTAGTTTCTTTGCTTTCCTGTGGCAGATAGTCAGGATCCTGCCTTTTCCACTTCCTGCATACGCAAAAGAAGAAAATGCCAGAAACACTCAGCTAATCAGTCAGCATTTGTGAAAAAAGAAACAACTAAAGAAACGAATGCTCTGCTTCAGCTGAGAAAATGAAACACAGTGACCATTTCTGATTTTGAATTCAAGAATGGTGATATGGGAGATTCAGTGATGGCAATGTGCATTCAAGAAGACTGGTGTTAGAAGGGATGGGGGAGAAGAAGGTTGCCAGGAAGAGAGGTAAGCTGCATAGAGGAGAGGCAGAGGTTATACAGGGAGTAGTGAAGGCTGTAAATGTGGAGAAGGAGGTGTGCAGTGGGGGGTGGGGGGGTGGGGGGGGGGGGGGTTGGAAAGGGGAGACTGCAAAGTAGACTGAGCAATTTCAAACCTCTCAATAAATGGACACTGCAAACCAAGATAACTTGATATTACTGTGGCGATGAATTCCATGCAAATGATATGCTATCTCCTACTAAGGCTGCATGCAGTCAAGAGCTACTTTATGGGGAAATTGTAGCAGAGGCTATTGTAATGGATACTGGTAAGTGCTAAGTTTAACTCTGAGTTTCAGATCTGAGATGCAATAAAGAAGGTAATTACTACATGGTTAAAATAGAGTCATAAAGTTGTACAGCATGGAAATAGACCCTTGTCAACCAGGTATCCTAAATTAAACTAGTCCCATTTGCCAGCATTTTGTCCATATCCATCTAAACCTCTAAACTGTTCTAGCTTTGTGTATCTGCATTGGAAATACATTAACTATGACCTTACAACCCTGCAGAAAATTTTGTTTTTTTATAATGTGTGGAAGTCTAATTAAGTTATTTTGGAAGAAAGCTTGTTTTTTTTTAAATTAGATTCTCTACAATGTGGAAACAGGCCCTTCGGCCCAACAAGTCCACACCGACCCACTGAAGAGTAACCCACCTAGACTTATTTCCCTCTGACTAATGCACCTAACACTATGGGCAATTTAGTATGGTCAATTTCACCTGACCTGCCTACTTTGGACCGTGGGAAGAAACCGGAGCACCCAGAAGAAACCCACGCAGGCATGGGGGGAGAATATGTAAACTCCACCCAGACAGTTGCACGAAGCTGGAATTGAATCTGGGACCCTGGTGCTGTGAGGCAGCAGTACTAACCACTGAGCCACTGTGCCACCCCATTGTGTTGAGTTATGACCACTGGCTTATGAAATTTAAGTACTGTATTTTGTAATAAATCAATGGTTTCCTTGTCTGTTGTGATATTAAGTTGAAGTGAATTTTGATAATTGAGGATCAGGCTGAAACCTTCTAATACCCTTTCTGTGTGAATCTAAAAACCACCAATGTCAACACAAATTCAGAAGGTATTGTAACTTCATGGCTGCATCGCCTCATAAATGACTCAGTAAGAATGACAAAAGATTCCTTGAAAACTAAAAAGTGGTGACCATGCTTCAAAAACCTTCAGTGGCTATAAAGTACTTTGTGATGTTGTGTGGTTATGGAAGGTGTTATAATAAATTCGAGTTTTTCTTTTCTTTCCTTCTTTCTCTCTCTCACTTTCTCTCTTTGTTTCCCTCTTTTTCTTTCTTTCTGTTTTTTATTCTTACCTCTTGCTCAACTTCAGGTGACTGTATTATCCTCTTCCTTGTTAACTCTCAAACTGAAAGCTGTCATTTCAGTTGGTGATAAGCCATATTTGAGGAACCATTTGATTGAAGTGTAATACAGATTCTGTGTCTGTTTCTGCACTCACTGAAATTAGTATTGCAGGTTTTGCAAACCTGTATTCATTTACTATTAATAGGTGGGTGCTCTCGTCTAAGTTGGATCGATCACACTATTTCTTCACTACCACATTGTCTGATGTTAGCCTTGGGTTACTGGAGCTGCCAAAGGGAAGCAATTTTTAACATCAATCACTTCCCCACAATAAATAAGACAATCATTAAATGATACTCACTCAAAAGGATGTGAAATAATTATGAGTAGGACAAAATATTTGTGCCTGCGGGAAAGCAGTACAAACCATTTAAACAGTAATTACATTGTGTCCAAGTGAAGCCATCAATAAATACAATCTGTCAAGAAGCATGAAACCTAGGTTAGCAGACTGGATATTTCTAAGCAAAGAAAATTGATAAGATTTAATAGAATTATGAAGAGTTTACAAAGAGTCAATAAAATAAATGTGTTTCTTTATGACTGTTACATCAGTAATTAAAGGAGATATGTTTATGATAATTGGCAAAAGAAACAGAGGGAAGATGAGGAGAATTTTCTTTTAGTGCAAGATATTGTTAGGAATGCACTGCCTAAAAGTGTGGCAATAGGTTCAATAATAAATATCAAAAACAATTTGGGTAAAAGGAATCATTTGTCGAGCTATGAGGCAAGAACAGGGTCAGTAGGACTAATTGGTGAGCTATTTCAAAGAGCTAGCATATGAAGGATGGTATGAACAGCTTTTAACTCATTGATTTCCAAGATATGAGCTGTAGTTATATATTCAGGGCTTCACAATGGCTTAGAATTTTGCCTGACCAATGCACAGGACAGCAGTGTCTTCAACTTGCAGGATACCCTGCAGCAACTAATTTCTTCAACAGCACCTCCCAAATCTGGGAGCTTCATCATCTAAAAATTCATGGGTGACGGTTGCACAGAAACACAACCAGCTTCAAATCCCTCTCCAGGTTTCAGACCATCCTGATTAGGACCTGCATCATTATTGATCTAAGCTCTGAAATTCCCTCTCTAACAATTTCTACACCACAAACTGCATCATTACGAGAAATTCTACCAACACCTTCTCAAGATAAGTAGGAACGGACAATGAATCATAGTTTGCCAGTAACTTATAGATCCTGAAAACCACATACAAACACAAAATTAAGAGCAGAGGCAGGCCTTTCAGCCTTTCAAGCATCAACTGCCATTTGATCAAGTTGTGGCTGATCTGATTGTGGCCTGAACTCCACTTCCTGGTCTAACCCAAATTTGACTCCTTTGTCAATCAGAGACCTACCTAACTACCTCTTCCACTGATTGAACAAGTAGCTGTGTAAACAATACTTACAATGAGTGTAACAAGATCAATCTATTGATCAGCCTTAAAATGTTGAAAGATCATGACCATATACTTTCAGGGAAGGAAATTCCACAGACCCTCAAACATCTGAAGGAAAAGAACTTCTTCTTATCTCCATCTTGGGGGTGGGGGGAACCATATATTTTTTAAGCTATGTCTATTAATTCTCGTATCTCTCAAAAGAGGAAACATCCTTTCAGCATCCAACTTACCCTTTGCCCTCAGGATCTCATATGTTAGATCTCACTGGGGTAAGAGCATTGGAAATCAAGCCCCACTATTTTTAGTGTCATTACAAAAAGTAACAATTTTCAAAAGTTTGCAGAATTCTCCAATTTATCTGCCTTATTCGACCCAGTTTGACAGAACGTACTGACCAGGAATCTGCACTTAACAGAAATAACTATTTATTAAAATAAATAGATTAAATAAATAGATTGTACCTGCAGATAAACAATTATGAATTATTGTCATCTATATATCTACTAGGTAAAACTCTAACCCCATATATATATATAAACACCCTCTATAAACATATACAGAATATAAAACATGAGTATCATGGGCAGAGAGAAAGACCAGGAAATCAAATCAGTGATTCCTGTCCACAGAGTCTGTTATACTGGTCCTAACGTTGCTTCTCAGTTATCCTTCTTCAGATACCTTGACATGCTTACAGGAGGCACAGGGTGAGTGGTTCACATTTATAAAGATCTTTGACTAATGAGTTTTGAGAAGAGTTGTAGATCAAGTTGAGGTTCTGGATGTAGGTTTGCTAGCTGAGCTGGAAGGTTCAGTTTCAGACATTTCATCACTATACTAGGTAGCATCTTCAGTGAGCCTCTGGATGAAGCACTGGTGGTATGGCCCACTTTCTATTTATGTGTTTAGATTTCAGGAAGCATTCACACCTCCAGCTACCTGGGAGTCAATCAGATAGTTGTTAGCCCATAGAAAGCTTTTATCATCAATAACTAATCACTAGTGCACAGGCCAATCCATTACTTATTGTCAGTCAAAGCTCCATTTGCCCTTGGGTCCAGCCAGTCTGAAAAGTAAGTATCCCCCTCCACCGCTTAAACATGCTGTGTAAACACTACTTACAATGAGTGTTAGGTTGCTTACTTTTACAAAGTGTAGCAAGCTTCAAAAATCCTTTGTTTCGAAAACTGTCATTTTCCCATTTCAGTCCATAATTAACCATTTAGAAAAATGAAAATATATGGTCTTTACACAGATAAAGCCCCCTCATTGATTAAGTCCCAAATAGCTGTCACTGTTGACTCCCACCAACTGTTCTGCATGAAAGAAGATCTTTCATTCCTATAACAGATCTTCATAATGGGACCTGATTCTTCCATCACGTGACATTAGGAGGCTGTGAAATTTTCAACACTACCATCATTTACCTGCATCTTTAGCAAATTAAGCAGTATTGGATGATCATAATCAAATGTTTCCATTGCTGACTTTTAAAAAAAATCACATTCTTTCAATTTGCACATTTCAAACACATTTCTTCAAAACATCGATAATTACCCAAAAAGTGGAACTTTCTCTTCAGTAAGTTCACCCGTTAGTTGGAACTGTCCGCATTACAAATTCAAATTGCGCTTTATTAACAATTACTGTTACTCGTTTTTTTAATTGCAGGATCTGGTTGATAATTTAGAGGGCAAGTAAAGTTTCATGTGTTTTCTTAAACAGTTATCAATTCTTCAGTAGATATTAAATGGAACACAGCCAACAATCTGTGATCATATCAATGTTGTATTAAATATAACACAAATCAATTTTAAAAGTCACAAAATATTAATTGTCTTCTATTTAACGTTAATATCCATTGAACTTGCAAGTTACATTTTCTCAACGTACAGCTCCAGCTTGTCTAATGCCTACCAGGAGCTATGAACATTCCCTGCAAGGTCTCGAATGTGAAATATATACAACTAATGAATCTTATGGAGCAGTGCTCATGCAATTTCATAACCTGTACAACCTTCTAGTTGTGGGCCATCCTTCACAAGACTTTCACTCAAAGCTCAATTGAACCATTAATAATAATTGCACATCCCTGGCGAGCTCAGAGGATGACCACATCTGATGCCAAGTAATGTTTAGTAAATGTATATTGACCCTGACTAAGTTTTGAAGTTTCTAAATTTATAGATAAAATTCAACGTTTCAGAGCATTATGTTCTTGTTTAGAGACAGATTGGGTTGTTTAGGTATTTCTAATGACAAGGAGCCGGTGTTGGACTGGGGTGTACAGAGTTAAAAATCACACATCAGGTTATAATCAAAATGGTTTATTTGGATTTCAGAGCACTGCTCCTTTGTCAGGTAGCTAGTGAGGCAGGATCATAGGACACAGAATTTAAGTAAAAGTTCAAAGTGTCGTACAACTGACGTGATGTATTGAACAAAGCCAGATTGTTGTTAAGTCTATAATCACTTAGAATGGGTTGCAGGTTTTGATTGTTCATGGTTGTTCAGTTGTCAGTTCTGAATGATGATGGCTCCTCCTTTATCTGCTGGTTTGATGTCAATCTTACAATTGGTTTTGAGAGCAAGGATGGCATTGCATTGTGATTGAGTGACGTTTTGTTCTACTTTGTGAGTGTGGCTGATGAATCTGGCGTACACACATTTCCTGACAGTTTGAGAAAACTGTCAAACCCAGGGTAGCAGCCCTCCAAAGGGGGTCCAATTCGAGTCCTTCTTTGGTCGGTCCTCTACAGATCTCTCTGACGACTGTTCCGGCTCGTCGGTTGTCTCATTGGACTTGCTGTTGACATCCTGGAAGAATTCCCAGGGTCTCATTTGTCTGATAAATTCCTCCGTGTCTGTTGTAAGATAAATGCGGTCCATTTTGGCGATGGGGCAGAGATTGAGCCCTTTGGCTGAGAACTTCAATTTCTTCCAGTTGAAGGGTGTGGTCCGATAAGTTGATGATCGATTTCCCTGTGGTGTAACATTTTCAACTGTGGTGCCAGGGGAGGCTTGGCTACTGCTGGTGGTGATGCCAAGTTTCTCCAGTTTCTTGTTCTTGGTGTGCATGTAGGTGATTTGGTTCCATTGCCTCATCTGCTTGGCAGTGTCTTGTCACTGTACTGCTGGATCTTGAGTCCAAACCGAGTATATGGACTCTGTCTTGATTTCAAGGTCACAGCATCTGTTGTAAGTTGGTGTATGAGATGATTGAGTGGCGTGACTGCAAAGTCTCTCAGCGTAGTCTGTTGTAGGTCGACTTGGGTGAGTTCATGATCCGTAGTCCTTTCAGAATCTTTCCTGACTTTTTGCATTTCTGCAGAAATATGATGTCTGTGTCGATATGCATAAACTTCTTGGAGATCCTCTCCACTTTGAACTAACAGTTGGTGGCAGCCATGAAATGGAGGTGCCGATGTGGACAAAGTTAAAAATCACACAACAGCAAGTTATGGTCCAACAGGTTTATTTAAAAGTACAAGCTTTCAAAGTGCTGCTCCTTCATCAGGTAAGTAGTCAGGACACCAATCAAGAATCTGACTTTGACCTAAACATAGGAGTTGAGCTTCTTGAGTGCTTTTAGAGCTTCACTCACCAGGCAGGTGGACAGTATTACATCACACCTCTGACTTGTTCTTATAGATGCTGGACAGGCTTTCAAAAGTGTCACTCATTACAAATTCCCCATCCATGACCAGCTCTTACAGCTGTACAGAGGGACCTCATTATCCGAAGGAGACGGGTGGGGAGTATTTTGTTCAGTTAATCGAATGCCGGATAACATAGTTTAGCCAAGCATCAGGACCTTGCGATCTTGCCGGATAATCCGAAATTTGAATAATCGAATGCCAGATAATAGAGGTTTCTCCGTATTTATATGGCTATTTCAGTTTCTGGTATAACCCACAATAGTGATAGTGGGGGAGATTAAGTGCTGTCAATGTAATTTTATGTTAAAGAACAATGGTTAGATTTTCTCTTATTGGAGATGGTCATTGCCCAGCCTTTAGTGTGCTATGAATGTTATTTGTTAATGATCAACCCTAGCCTGATGCTGCCCAGGTCATGCTGAATTTGGATAAAGGTTGCTTAAATAGTGAACAAAGTTAAAAATCACACAACACCAGGTTATAGTCCAACAGGTTTAATTGGAAGCACACTAGCTTTCGGAGCAACGCTCCTTCATCAGGTGATTGTGGAGGGATCAATCCTAACACAGAATTTATAGCAAAAATTTACACAGTGATGTAATTGAAATTATACATTGAAAAATTGATTGTCTGTTAAGCCTTTCTTCTATTAGAATACAGTGATAGTTTCACTTCTTTCATGTGTAAATCACAAAACCTTTTTTGAAAAAAGTTGCATTCTCGGGTTAGCTGTTAACAATAGTTAACACCAGCATCTCCAAATCTTAAATAGTGAAGGAGCTGTAAATAGTGTTGAACAATGTTCAGATATCAGCAAAGTCCCTACTTCTGACCTTATGATGGAAATAAGTTCAATGGTGAAGGGGAGGGGATGACTGGGCCAAGGACATTACCCTGAGGATCCCCGCAGTGATATCCAGTGGCTGAGATGACTGACCTGTAACAACCACAACACACAGCCAAGCTTCCTTTGTCCAAGAGCTGACTCATGCCAGCGGAGAGTTTCTTGCAATTCCCATTGACTCCAGTTTTGCTCCAGTTCCTTGACTTGGTAAAATGCTGCCATGATTTCAAAGGTTAATACCCACACTTCTTCTGAATTCAGCTCCTTTTCTGTGTTTAAACCAAGGCTATCATGAAGCCTGATGCTGAGTGACTCTGGCAAAGCCCATACTGAACATTAGTGAGCAGGTTATTGTCGAGTAAGTGCTTTTGACTTCTATCACTTTTATGATGATCAAGCATACAATAGGGTAGTGATAGATTGGGTTGGATTTGTTTTACTATTGTGTCTGGAACAGCCCTGGGCAGTTTTCTACATTGTCAGGTAGATAGCAGTGTTGTAGCTGCACTGGAACACCCTAGCTTGGGAATAGCTGGTTCATGAACAGAAGTCTCCAGTGATGTTGCTGGAGCATTCTCAGTGCCCAAAGTATTTGCAGTATCCAAAGCTTACAGGTGTTTCTTGGTAACGTGGATTGAATCAAACTGACAGAAGCTGAAGTCTGATGCTAGGGAGCAACATGAGGAGGAAAATGAAATGGATTGTACACTCAGCATCTCCAGTTGAAGACTGTTGCAAATGCTTCAGCCTTGTCTTTTGCACTGATGTTCTTGGAACACCCCTCATTGAGAGTGAGATATTTGTGCAGACTCCTCCCACTCTAGGGAACTATTTAATTGTCCACCACCATTTATAGCTGCATGTGACAGGTCTGCAGAACTTGGCATGGAGAGTGGAACATGAGAAACTGTTTAAGGCAAACCTCTGCATGGGTGAGGGTGGTTGGGTGAATGAGTGGAGACAGATGGCATGGGTTGGCATGGATGGGGCATTCCAGTGTGTGAGTTGGTAAACGGAGTCAGAGGTAATGGATAGAGGGATCTTTCATGTTTTATGTTTTCTTTGGACACAGTACAGGATAAGACCTCCACCCAGCTAGTCTCCACATGGTAGTTGTCTTTCCCTTCAGATAGGGGATTTCAAGACTAGGGGACACATTTTTAAGTTGAGAGGAGAGAGATTTTAAAAAGAGATGAGATGTGAATTTTTTACACAAAGAGTGGTCCAGGTGTGGAATGAACTTCCATAAGAAGTCATGGATGTGATTACAATTACAATGTTTAAAAGACATTTGGATAGGTATATGAATAGGGACTGTTTGGATGGATATGGGTCAGGAGCAGGTGGGTGGGACTAGTTTAGTTTGGGGTTATGGTCAGCATGGACTGGTTGGACTGAAAGGTTTGTTTCCATGCTGTATGATTCTATACTCAGTTATTCCATGGTAATCTGTCCAGATTTCTGAATCAATTCACGGCCTGGGTGGAACATCTGACATCTGGACAATTAAAGATTGGGTTTATGGAGCCAGAAATTCTCCTATCTCTTGCACTTGACCTGGGAATGAGCATCCAGACTTTTATATATTTGAGAACAGGGGATGTGAACACTATTGCTGAACTCATTACAAGTGCTTCCAGCTCTGATATAAGATTGTCATTAGAAAGCAATGAATCTGGGAATCATTGTTTCTCAAATTGGAATTGCGAAAGTAACGTGATATGAGTTGCTATCTCAAGCATTCAGAGGGACATTTACCTGCAGTTTAAGTAGATAAACGAATTTTAACTTTCAAATGTAAAATCTAGATGGTTAATGTTCATCAAAAAAAAGGAAAAGTTTGTTTTGGAGAGAGATATATTGAACATGAGCGAAACCCACATGCCCAACAGCACAGCTACTCTAATTCGAGGTAAATCTGAAATGCAAAATCAAAGTTTCAGACAAAAGTTAACTGGCATCTTTGGGAAAAGAAACATTTGCTAAGCTAAATAAAAAAACAAACAAAATATGGGTGACATGGTGGCTCTGTGGTTAGCAATGCTGCCTCACAGCACTAGGGACCGCGGTTTGATTCTAGCCTTAAGTGACTGCCTGTGTGGAATTTGCACATTCTCCCCATGTCTGCGTGGGTTTCCTCCAGGTGCTCAGTTTCCTCCCACAGTCCAAAGATGTGCAGGTTAGGTGAATTGGCCATGCTAAATTGCCCATAGGTTTAGGGATGTGTGGGTTAGGTACATTAGTCAGGGGAAATTGCAAGTAGTCAGGGAATGGGTCTGGGTGGGATACTCTTCAGAGGGTCAGTGTGGACTTGTTGGGCCAAATGGCCTGTTTCCACACCATAGGGATGCTATGATTCAATAACCACAATATAAGGGTAATTCAAATACAATTTGTGAATTTCTAGGACAAATGTAGGAACATTTGCTTTCTATTTTAAAGATTTTATGAGGATCATTATGAAATGTAAAGTTTCCCCATGGTTCATACATGAGATATAATGGTAACAATTGGGTGAGGAAGAATGTTTGAGATAGTAATTGAGGAGAGGAGATAGAGGTAAGGAAAAGAGAATAGCATCAGAATAACTCCTCTTGGTACTGATGTTCATTCTACTGAAAGGAAAGGATAAATGAGGCTATTGCATTATCAGCTTGCCCTTTCTTTTTAAAGAGCTGAATTTGATAGTCTGGCCACCAACTAGACACTAGGATTATTCAGGGAGAAATAAGCAAAGGTCTTCAGAAACACAGCAACCTCCCTTGATCCGCTGAGAAGTTTGCCTGAAATTCCCAATGGCTTGTATTTGAGTGTTATGGTGTTGGGATACCGGTACAAGTTCAGGCAGCATCCGAGGACAGGCAAAATCGACGTTTCGGGCAAAAGCCCTTCATCAGGAATAAAGGCAGAGAGCCTGAAGCGTGGAGAGATAAGCTAGAGGAGGGTGGGGGTGGGGAGAGAGTAGCATAGAGTACAATAGGTCA
>NC_057710.1:20737008-20782876 GCF_004010195.1 Chiloscyllium plagiosum
GGCAGAGTGGGAGGGGGGAGTTGAAATGTTGAGCCACTGGGCGATTTGGTTGATTGTTGCGGGTGTCTCTGAGATGTTCCCTAAAGCGCTCTGCTAGGAGGCGTCCAGTCTCCCCAATGTAGAGGAGACCGCATCGGGAGCAACGGATACAATAAATGATATTAGTGGATGTGCAGGTAAAACTTTGATGGATGTGGAAGGCTCCTTTAGGGCCTTGGATGGAGGTGAGGGAGGAGGTGTGGGCACAGGTTTTACAGTTCCTGTGGTGGCAGGGGAAAGTGCCTGAATCTGAGCAAGTAATTGCTGAGTCCCTGGGAATAAAGTACATTAACAGGCTCTTTGAGGAAGAGGGTAGTTTTCATCATATAAACTGTCTCCTTCAAATGAAGGAAGACCAGGAAATATTAAGGAAAACCGAAAAAAGAATGTCTTAAACCTATGGCATCTGAGGAAAGTGCTGCAATCCACAAGCTACAGGGAATCATATTGTTTGCATTACACATCGATTCATCCTCAAGGAATAGTAAACCAATATCGTCTGTCATCGTTTGTATACCTTTCCTATCTATTTCATGTATGCATCCTAGCTAAAGTGTTCTTCTTAATTAATTTAAAGTCTTACAAAATACCTTAAAATCACTTATGAATTCACAACCACCTATTTTGGGTAATCTGTGACTCCAAAATTCTAAAACTTACAGTTAACTGTCTTTTATTTCACAGAATGGAAGACCATCTGAAAAAAAAACATACAGCATATGCTTCATATGCAGCAGTGAAGTCAAAATGAAATTACGCAAAGGTTGAGAAAATGGCATGAGCAGTCATGCTTGATGTTATTGAGTTTCACAAATACCCCGACAGTAGGAGGTCCATTTTGTAAAGTGACCATCTTTACAATTACAATGACTTCAAAAATGGTCATTGGTTGTTCTTGATCCATCAGTACAATATTAACCTGCATAAGTCAGAGGATCACATAAATACGGATGGTCTTTTGAGACACCCTCTGAAGATGGATTCATTTTTAGACACTGAGTAACCTGTGAATTGTTTTACATATATAAATGGAGTGCCAGTATTTGCAAAAAGAAATTAGTGAAGAAACTCCAAAGAGTGAAAAATAAATGGGATGTTATGTGATTGATGGTTGTCCTAAATAGTGTACTGATGAGAAATTACAGTAAGAATAAAATGCAGCATTTTTAATTTGTTGTCATATTTTGTTCTGAGTAAATATGTACATGCAACACTTTCCATTTCAAAATACAGGTTTTACTTTTAAGTGGAGGCAAGTGTGAAATCCAGTGTTGGAAAGTGTGCACTTTGGTAGGAAGAATAGAGACATAGACTATTTTCTAAATGCGGAAAGGATTTGTAAATCTGAAGTACAAAGAGATGCAGGAATCCTTGGTCAGGATTCTCTTATGTTCAATTGGCAGAGAGGAAGGCAAATGCAATGTTAACATTTATTTCAAGAGGGTTAGAATACAAGAGCAAGATTGCACTGTTGAGTCTGTGTAAGGCTCTGGTTAGACTGCATTTGAAATACTGAGAGCAGCTTTGGGTCTGTATCCAATGAAAGATATACTGGCTTTGGAAGGAGTCCAGAGGAGGTTTACAAGAATGATCTAGGGGATGAAGAGCCTGTCATAAGTGAAGCAGTAGAGAACTTTGGGTTTGCACGCGATGGAATTTAGAAGTATGAGGGGGGATTCTCATTGAAACTTGCTGAATACTGACAGGCCTGAATAGAGTGAACATGGAAAAGATATTTCCACTAATGGTAGAGACTAGGGCCTGAGGAAACAGCATCAGAGCGAAGGGACCAACCTTTTGCAACTGAGATGAGGAATTCCATCAGCCAGAGAGTGATGAATCTGTGGAACTAATTGCCACAGAATGCTGTGGAGATCAGTCATTGTGTGCATTTAAGACAGAAGTATGGACATTCTTGTTTAATCAGGGATCTAGGGGTACAGGGAGAAGGCAGGGGAATGGGGTTGAGAAACAATTGAACCATAATCGAATGTGGAGAAGACTCAATGGGCTAAATGACCTAATTCTGTGCCCACATTTTATGCTGTTAGTATAATAACGGCTTTCGAGAGTGAAACATGTTTTAAAATAATTCCATGCAATTCACAATGATATTACCCTTTCTTACAGAAGTGAATCAGAAGAGGATCTATCACCAAAGCTGGTGATACTGCTGAAAGTTGAAATCACCCATAATGAAGTCATATAAAATTGCCTCTTAAAATGTGGAAAACAAGCTTGGAATTGAGCCTTCCTGAAAACAAGTTATGTTAGTTGTGAATTATGTGCAGAACACAGCTTCTGCACTTGCTGTTCTATTAAAGTATTGTATTGTTTAATTTCAAGCTTGGAAACCCTTCAAGGACAATGTTTCCCTTACCTGCAAAGTTACTGTGAAACATCTCTAAAACCTTCCCATGAAACCTGTCTGCTTTGTAAAATGGTCTTCCAGTGGGACTGTGCTCCCCTGGGAAAAAGGTCAGCTTAACCCTCCCTTACATCCTTGACACTGAAACTGGCTCCTGAGTTGGATTTCATCCTGTATGTCAATGCGCAGTGAAGAGGGCTCCATCCTCCTTATATTACCTTGTCTTCACCTTCTGCAATGTTATCACATTTCAAATGTAGTGGGATAGAAATGGCAGAAGTTAGGGATATCTTTCAGTTTAGCCCTGATTGGATTCTATCCTACATCTTCTCAATCATATTATTTTCAAGGCACAAATTGGTGGAAGCACCTGACGGTTGAGAAAGTGAAAATCAAGACTAACCGAGTGAAGTTCGGAATAGAGACAGAAATTGATGAATGACAGAGATAATCAAATTCAATAAATAGAGTAGAACAAAGAGATGTTAAGCAAAGAGAGCGACAGAGAAGAAGAGTAAGAAAGTAGTTAAAGTTAATCATTTTCACTGAGGGGAAAGGGTGAGGAGGTTTTTTCAGTGTCAACCCCTAACACCAGGAGGAAGGTCATGTTAGTGATGTCAAACTACCTGCTGTGTCTGAGAACACTTCAGCAGATCAAAATAAGTTTGTAGCTGCCGTCCACTCATTAGAAATGCTGGAGATGCTTTGGTAACAGCAGGTTTCTGTCTGATAGCAATATCAAAGCTTGTTTCATCGTCTGTACAAATTTCTCTGCAAGTCCATTGGTGGAGGGATGGTAAGGTGCAGAAGTGATATGATGTATGCCATTTGCTTTCACAAATGTCTCAAACTCCAAAGAAACAAAATTCTTTATCACGGATTTGGATGTGAATATAAGAGACATGGTTAGTGAGTTTGCAGATGACACTAAAGTTGGAGGTGTAGTGGAAAGTGAAGAAGGTTACCTCGGAGGAGAATGGGATCTTGTTCAGATGGGCCAATGGGCAAGAAGTGGCAGATGGCGTTTAATTTAGATAAATGTGAAATGTTGCATTTTAGAAAGGCAAATCAGGGCAGGGCTTACATTAGTGGTAAGGTCCTGGGGAGTGTCACTGAACAAAGAGACTGTGGAGTGTAGATTCATAGTTCCTTGAAAGTTGAGTCACAGGTAGATAGGGTGGTGAAGAAGGTGTTTGGTATGCTTTCCTTAATTGGTCAGTGCATCGAGTATAGGATTTGAGAGGTCATGTTGTGGCTGTACAGGACATAGGTTTGGCAACTTATGGAGGATTGTGTGCAATTCTGTCTCCATGCTATAGGAAGGATGTTGTGAAACTTGAAAGGGTTCAGAAATGATTTGTGAGGATGTTCCCAGGATTGGAGGGTTTGAGCTACAGGGAGAGACTGATTAGGCTCGGGCTATGTATTTTCTCTGGAACGTCAGAAGCTGAGGGGTGACCTTATAGAGGTTTATAAAATCATGCAGGGCATAGATAGGGTACATAGGCAAGGTGTTTTCCCCAGGGTAGGGGTGTCCAAAACTAAAGGTTTAAGATGAGAGGGGAAAGATTTAAAAGGGACCTGAGGTACAACTTTTTCGTGCAAACGGTGGTGTGCGTATAGAATAAGCTGCCAGAGGAAGTGGTGGATGCTGGTATGATTACAACATTTAGAAGGCATTTGGATGGGTATATGAATAGGAAGGGTTTAGAGGGATATGGGCCAAATGCTGGCAGATTTATATAGGATATCTGCTTAGCATGGATGAGTTGGACTGAAGAGTGTTTCTGTGCTGTTTAACTCTCTGACTTACGAATTGCTCTTGTAATCCTAAACTACTGAAGAGTTCACATGATTTTTGAATTGCACTCTCAGTAGTAGTAAATGTCATCACTGAGATCTCTGGCCATTTGGAGTGAGTGTCCACAACAATCAAGAACATGTTTCCTTCAAGGAGGCTAACAAGATCAATGTCAATGTACTGCAGTGGATTAGCAGAAGAGTCCCATGGCTGTAAGGGTGCCAAGTGAGGTGTGTTCCTCACAAGTTGACCTGAAGAGCAAGAGTTGGCTTTCTCTTCAATAACATTGACTAGACCAAAACACCAAAATAGCTCCATACAATTTACTTCAGTGACATGAATGTAGTTGTTCTAACATTTCATGTCTCAGTGGTGGTGAATTAATGACAAGTATCCCAGCATCATATCCAGATGCAGCACAGACCAGAAGAAATTATAGAGAGTTGTGAACAGAGCCCAATCCATCATGGAAACCAGCCTTCCATCCATTGACTTCATCAGTATTTCCTGATGCCTCGGGAAAGCAACCAACATAATTAAGGACCCGGCTGATCCATTTATACTCTCTTTCACTATCTTCCATCAGGCAAAAGATATTATAGTTTGAATACATGTTCAAACAGATTCAAGAATGGCTTTCTTCCCACAGTTATCAGAATTTTGAATGACCCTCTCAAATGTCAATACATAGAATATAGAACAGTACAGCACCTTTCGGCCCATGATGTGCCAAACATGATGCTAAATCAGTCCTGCTGAACTTTTGTCTGCCTGCTAAGCCATCAAATAGGCAATTAATAGGTGGGAGTGAGTATTGTCTAGCACATAACGGTGGGTTCACAGTGACTTTAAAATCCCCACAAATTCAAATCAAGACATCCTTTTTCAAAAGGGGAACAAATAGGTGCTGCCCATTGGCTGTGAGTGACAGGCACTAACACACTACTCTTGGCTATGTCCTCCAAGTCAACTTCAGCCATTAGTTGGATGGCTTATGGGCACAATCGTGGCTTTAAGGCATTTGGGTTTGAGATCCAATTTCACTGAGCTCCCCTTCATACTTCCTGTTTCCCCTTTCAATACAGCAGTATGTTTCTTCAACACCCAGTGTCTCCAACGACATACACTTCAGCCCAAGTTAGACCAATCTTTCTCAGTCATGACTTTCCCAGTATGGGTGGGCAGTCACCTTTCACTACAAACAGTTGTAGTTTCATAATAGTGATGTGCATCGTAGGGACAGCTAATCCAGTGTATGTCTACAGAATACTTTTTGTCATCTTAAGGGGTAGATATTTTAGTTTCTCTGAAATCAATGAAACGTCTGTATCTATCTCTATGTGAACAGGCCTCCTTTACAGAGTGTTCCTGTGAACCACCTATCATGGACAAAATATGGAGTAGCACCCGTTCCGATTGCTCATTGCTCTGATCATCCTGAGCTGGCTTTGCCAAATGCAGATTTCACTTATTGTTGTTGGCCAGTCAACTGTTTTATTTTTCGCTTGTTTTCCTGTGACTTTGGAGAGATCTTTCTGATTTGTGTGAACAGTTTCAATTTTCTATTGCACTTTCAACACACGAGGCTTTTACACCAAGGTTCAGATGGATCGTGTACAATGGTAACTGTCTTGTTTATATGGTCTGAAAACACCTAATTTGGTGGATGCAATGAGTTATTGAGTTTCCTTTGTTGTCAATTCCATAGAAATTGCAATTTCAGTAGCCTTCTGAAAGGCAACTTGAGCCTCTGACAAAAGGTATTTCTACGTTGCTTCACTGTGCAGACCATAAACTAATTTGTCACATCGAGTGTCATTGAACACACCATTAAACTTACAGTGCTCAGCAAAGCTTTAATAAGCACTGCAACAAACTCAGCAATTCTTTCCCCTCCTCTTGGTTTTGTTTAGGAAATCTGAATCTTTCAGCAAAAACAGCAGTTTTGGGGAATAAATGTGACTCTAAAAAACATGTACAACTTTGCTCTACAATTTTGTACCTGATTTATCAAGTTGTACCAGACTGCACAATAGACTAAATGTTTTCGCCCCAATAATACTTTAGAAAGTTGTTACTTTTTTTTAATCACCTAAATTCCTTTTGCAATGACAAGAACTGAAAACATTGTGTATGAACTCCACTGCTGAACAGTTGCGTCAAAATACCCCAGAGGACCTGTAAGTGTTGCTGTTCTTTTATATATATTGTTAATCACATGTGTCTTTTCAGTGTTTTATTTCTGTGCATCTTTTTAGTGTCTTACTTTGTGTGTCTTTTGGCGTCTTATTTCTGTGTATTATTTTAGTGTCTTCTTACTGTGTCTCTTTTCAGCATCTTATTTCTGTGCATCTTTTCAGTATCCTTTTTACAAGCATTCTGCTTCGATGCTTTTGACTCTAGACCATCAGCACAAACAGTAAAGCCATGGAGCTGAAAAAGACAAAATCAATTTTCCTTGCAGTCTGTTTTGCCATTAATAAGGCAAGGACACAGCAACAAATTCATCACCCCATTCTCATTGACCTTTCAACCTTGTCAGTATGACATGAGGAAATCAGTAGGCAGGAACAGAGATAAAGGAATGCACAATTTGGTTTGTTACAAAGTTAAAAATCACACAACACCAGGTTATATTCCAACAGGTTTATTTGGAAGCACTAGCGCTGGACTACAGCCTGGTGTTAGGCGGAGGTGGGTACTGCAGATGCAGGAGATTAGAATCAAGATTGGAGTAGTGCTGGAAAAGCACAGAAGGTCAGGCAGCATCCGAGGAGCAGGAAAATCAATGTTCCTGATGAAGGGCTTTTGCCCGAAACATCGATTTTTCCTGCTCCTCGGATGCTCCCTAACACCTCCGTCTAACACCAAGTTATAGTGTGATTTTTAAATTTGTACACCCTAGTTCAACACCGGCATCTCCAAATCATGATTTATTACGCACATACAGAATTCTACATCAGATAAGATAGTAGAGTCTCATATGTCCAGCAATGCCCTGGCACTTAAAGGTACGGAAAGCCAAATGGAACACTAAATACATCCTTCTGTGGTCCTGCGGGTAGAGTATACCCCACACTACCCTCTCCATCAGGACTTCTATAGCCCTGTCCATAAAGCAAGACTCCAATAGTGTCTTTGCTGTCACATCCAGGACAAATAGCAGGAACTGTGCTCTGGACTGACAGTGCTTGTCTGGGTGCATAGTGGCCTTTTAAAGATGGCACTGACTCTAGGGATGCCAGTCCATTCTGGGATGTCCTGGCAGAGGTGAATCGTTCCAGGGCGGCGAGTGGTTGAGTGGAGCTAGAATCAGGTGGATTGGGGAATGTTGGTGAGATGAAGATAAGGCATTTTCCCTAAGCTGGGGGAACCCGAAACTAAGGGGCATATTTTTAAGGTGAGAGGAGGAAGATTTTAAAAGGTCCTGAGGTGCAATTGTTTCATGCAGAGGGTGGTTCGTATGTGGAATGAATTGCCAAAGGAAGTGGTGGATGCAGGTGAGTTACATCATTTAAAAGATATTTGGATAGGTACGTGAATAGGTAAGGTTTCAAGGGCTATGGGCCAAATGCAGGCAAGTGAGACTTGTTTGGTTTGGAAAACTTGGTAGGTATGGACCATTTTGGCCGAAATAGCTGTATGACTCTATAAATCACCAGGTATCAGGGAAAGAAACTCTCTACGAAAACTGACAAAGAGATGTAGGATTCAGCATATTGTATTTCCCTTGCAAATAAAGAGCAGGAAAAATGAAGTCCATTCATCCTTTAACACTCTGGTAAGCTTTTGGCCAACTTTGACCATTCAATATTAACCATTGAAAAAATCAGTGATGGACTTTTTTTTCACTTTATAGAAACAAATATTGAGTCAATAATATATACCTTGCATAATGAAAGGCTTTCCACTGTTTCAAAACATATCACTCATAACAATTTACAATAAATTACCTCAATGAAAGTAGAAACTGCCTTTAATAGATTTTCAACAAAAATTACAAAACCCATTTTAAACGTAGACTTCACTGTAATGGAGACAAATGTTTAGATCTCTTTCCCTGAGAGAGCTCAATGGAGAGGAACGAGTTCTAAATGTAAAAGGGAATATATCAAAATCTATCCTGTGTGTTAATTTGGTAATAAAACTGCTTCTACTGTTGGCATATCTGTGTGTCATTCATCAAAAGAAAGTTACTCATTCATACTGAAACATTTCTCACTTGATTGCTTGCAACAGTGGTCTTAACTGTAAAAGGCATTGGCTGAATAGGATCAGGCTCGGTGTAGATTATAAATGATTCTAGATGGAAAGGCTTGCAGTTATAGCACATGTTTCATAACATCAGGACTCCTAGAACACTTTGCAGTGAACTAAGCACTCCTGAAGTTCCATGACTGTTGTAATGTACAAAACGTAGCAATCAGTTTGCGCAGAGCCAGCTCCCACAAACAACATTGAAATAATGAACCAATGATGTACTTTAATAACATTGATCACAGAATGAACATAGACTATTCTTTGTGCATTGCATTTGGATCTTTTATGTTCACCAGTTTGTCCTCCTCCAAAAGGCAGCATTGGTGGTAATGCAACACACCCTCAGCATCACCCTGGAATGTCAGCCTTCCCTTTGTGCTCAGGTTTCTGGACTGGGGTTTTGACCCACAACCTGATGGAGTGTTGAAACCGAACAGGGGCTGACCCACCTTCATTCTTTTTTAAGCTTTTTAAAAAAATCTTTATTGATTAAAAAAAAGACTGAATAATCAGGCTAGAATCTCAATGTGCAATATCAATAACATGAATTTATTTGTCTGCAATTCTTCTGCTCAGCTTTTTAACAAACTCTAGTCTCTTATGGATCCCCAGTTTGAATTGTTCCACGATAGCTGATAATGAGATTGGATTCCCTACAGTGTGGAAATAGGCCCTTCGGCCCACCCAGACCCATCTCCCTCTGACTAACGCACCTAACAGCATGGGCAATTTAGCATCTTTGGACTGTGGAAGGAAACCCGAGCACCCAGAGGAAACCCACGCAGACACAGGGAGAATGTGCAAACTCCACACAGAGAGTTACCCAAGGCTAAAATTGAAACTGGAGCCCTGGTGCTGTGAAACAGCAGTGCTAACCACTGAGCCACCATGCTGCCCACTAATGCCTTTACATGTCTGGGCACTAGGCTCTGGAATTCTCTCATTCATCTTCCTGCCTTCTTACTTCTCTCTCCTCCCTTTAACATTCCCCTTCAAGCCTCCCTCTTCTGTACCCTTGACCTGTTAGCTCTTTATGTGATTCCAGGCCATGCTTAGATTTATAGTATTCTGATGAAGAGCCTCATAGCTTATTCCATTAAAGGTACTATTTAAAATAGTTTGTTGTCGCTTGTGTTTTCATACAGACTGATGCACTAGTGGGCATTTTTGTGTGTTTTTTAATGTGTGAACCTGGTTCCACCTGGCTCAGAGGCAGGGACGAGAGTCAATCTTGGATATTTCCTCATCAACCTGTTCAATCATCATGTTGTTTTTATTAAACCACAACCAAATCACCCATGTTTAACTAAATTAACAATTTATAATCACAGGCATTTAGGTGTTAATATAGAAAGTAGTTGAGCAAGTGTTTGAGATAAATTATAAATTAATTGACTGGGGAGGGGTGTAATAGGAGAACAGTTGCAACTGATGTATATAAGGAGCATTAAAATTGAGTAGTGGCCCTTTGTGATGCAGTGGTAGTGTCCCTAAATCTGAAAAAAGAGGTCTGGGTTCAGATTCCAACTCCTCCAGAGGTCTATAACAATAATCTCTGAACATGTTGACTTGAAAATGTCAGACTTAGTAATGGGCCTTGTGGTGCAGTGGTAGTGTCCCTACCACTGAGTTAGGTGGCTGGGTTTAAATCCCACCTCCTCCAGAGGTGTGCAGTGATATTGCTGAAAAGGTTGATTAGAAAATACCTTAAGACTCAGTAGTGAGAAGTGCCTCTGCAGGACTGGGTGCATTAATGTCTCTTACACCGCCATTTTGATTTAGCCGACCTCTTCTTCTCTCCATTTTTTGGTTCCTGTCATTGTTGAATTGTTAATTACATAGTTGTTTAGTTACAGGATTTGATGATGGGTTAGTAAAGAAAAACGATTTGGTAGTTAATAAACTATATCTACAAAGAAAAATGTTTTGGTTCTGCATCATCAACCATTTTGGATTCAGATTGACGTGATAGCAGAATAGAGAGGTGGTGCTGAATAAATACAGCAAGTCAGGCAACATCCGAGGAGTAGGAGAATCGATGTTCCAGGCATAAGCCCTTCATCAGGAATGAGGCATGTGGGCCGGAAGGCTGAGAGATAAATGGGGGGAGGGGGTAGGGTTGGTGGGTTGGGTTGGGGGGTGAAGGTAGCTGAGAATGTGATAGGTAGGTGAAGGTAATAGGTCGGACAGGACGGTAGAGCGGATAGATGGGAAAGGTGATGGACAGGAGGGCAGTGCCAAGTTGGAGGCTTGAGACTGGGATAATGTTGGGGGAGGGGAAATGAGGAAACTGTTGAAATCTATGTTGATCCCGTGTGGTTGCAGGTTCCCAAGGCAGAATATGAGGTGTTCCTCCTCCAGACGCCGAGTGGTTAGCGTTTGGCGATGGAGGAAGTCCAGAACCTGCATGTTGAGCTGAAAATGTGTTGCTGGAAAAGCGCAGCAGGTCAGGCAGCATCCAGGGAACAGGAGAATCGACGTTTCGGGCATAAGCCCTTCTTCAGAACCTGCATGTCCTTGGCTGAATGGGAGGGGGAGTTGAAGTGTTCAGCCACAGGGCGATGGGGTTGGTTGGTGTGGGTGTCCCAGACATGCTCTCTGAAACAATCGCAAGTAGGCGTCCTTACTCCCTGATGTACATCAGTTGCGGATACAATAGATGACATTGGTGGAGGTACCTCTGAGGATGTGGAGTGGCAGAGGTCCGTTACAGGCCTGGGAGAGAGTAGCCCTGAGCTGAGGCAGGGCTGACTGCAGGTAGAGTAGGTGGCGGCGCATGGCTGCTAGTGTGGAGCAGAGGATCCAGTTTGCAAAGGACGGTTACCTAAAGGTGAACAATGAAAAATGAAAGCAGAATTTTATGCTCATTTAGCAGCAAGGGCAATGGTGAGAAAGTTGGGAAAGTATACATAGAATAAAAAGTGTAATAAAAAATAGCGATCTGGCTACACAGGCCTTTATATAACATTAGAAGTTGAATAGAATAAATCAGAAGTAACTTTGGATTAAAGTCTTACTTGGAAAGAATTAATCACATCCTGATAAGTCAGTTCAGGTTCTCAAATAATGATGCTTTTTTGCTTCTAGGAAAGAAACCAGGTAAGAAGTTAGTTCTTGCTCCAGAGGGCATAGAGCAAAGGTTTGCCGGACTGATTCTGGGATTGCAGGACTGGTGCACAAGGAAAGCTGGAATTGTTTCGGATTATATTTGCTGAAGTCCAGAAGAATATTATAGAGTCATACAGTACGGAAACCGACCCTTCAGTCCAACCCGCCAATGCCGACCACATTTCCCAAACTAAACTAATCTCACCTGCCTGAGTTTGGCCCATAACCCTCTAAACCTTTTCTATTCATGTAGCTATCCAAATGTCTTTTGAATGTGGCAACTGTACCTGCATCAACCACTACCTCTGGCAGTTCATTCAACACACAAACCATACTGTGTGAAGAAGTTGCACCTCAGATCTGTTTTAAATCTTTCGTCTCCCACCTTAAAAATGCATGCCACTTAGTTTTGAACTCCATCACCCCAATTAAAAAGACTTTTGCGTTTCACCTTATCTATGCCCCTCATGATTTTATAAACCTCTTTGAGGTCACCCCTCAACCTCTTACTATCGAGTGAAAAATGTCCCAGCCAACCTTATATCTCAAACCCTCCAGTCCCAGCAACATCCTGGTATATCTTTTCTGAACCCTCTCCAGTTTAATGATATCCTTTCGAGAGCAGGGTGACCAAAACTGCACACTGTACTCCAAACGTAGTGTCAGCAATGTTATGTACCCCAACATATTTCTCATTGGTCTGAGCAATGAAGGCAAGCATGCTAAGTACATTCTTGACCCCCTGTCTACCTGTGATGCAACTTTCAAAGAATTATGTACCTGAGCGGCTTGGTCTCTCTGTTTAACAACATTACTCAGGGCCCTACCATTAATTATCTAAGTCCTGCCCTTGTTTGTTTTACCAAAATGCAGTACCTCACATTTATCCAAGTTAAGCTCCACCTGCCTCTCCTCAGCCCAATGGCCCAATTAATCAGAATCCCTTTGTAATTTTAGATAATCTTCTTCATTGTCTGCTATTCCACCAGTTTTGGTGTCATCTGAAAACTTACAAACTATGGCTTAGTGTTGTGTGGCACTATCACTGTGCTAAATGGTGTGGAGGTGCTGGTGTTGGACTGGGGTGAACAAAGTTTAAAATCACACAAAACCAGGTTATAGTCCGACAGGTTTGTTTGGAAGCACTCACTTTCAGAGTGCTGCTCCTTCATCAGGTAACTAGTGGGGCAGGATCATAAGACACAGAATTTATAGCAAAAGATCACAGTGTCATGCAATTAAAACGATATATTGAACAAACCTAGATTGCTGTTACATCTTTCACCTTTTAGAATGGGTTGCAGGATATGTGAATCCTAGAACTTCTTTTAAATCACTTTCTCGAGATA
This sequence comes from Chiloscyllium plagiosum, assembly GCF_004010195.1. Lineage (NCBI taxonomy): Eukaryota > Metazoa > Chordata > Chondrichthyes > Orectolobiformes > Hemiscylliidae > Chiloscyllium > Chiloscyllium plagiosum. Next base: position 20,749,934 of record NC_057710.1, read on the forward strand.
ACTTAAGGTTTTATTAAAAAAAAAGTGATGTCTCAGCTCAGGCAATGTATTAAAGGTGTGAGATCAGACTCTGTCTGAATCCCAATCTTTGAGTCAGACTGGCTCTGTTTCCAAAGTAGGGGTCTACAAAATGTCACATGGACTAACTGCCTTCACTGAATGCCTACCTGCAGGTTGTGTGCTTTTTGAGCAAAAATAGAATGTATTGCAAATATAATTCGGCAAATGCAAATTCATCCCATAGACTTATATGTGTGTGTGCATATGAGAGAGGCAGAGAGAGTGTGAGTGTGTGCATGTGAGTGTGTGCATGTGTGCTTGGTAGAGTGTGTGTGTGAGTGTGGTGGACTATAAGCCTGTGAGAGGGTGTGTGCATGGGTGTGAGTGTGGGGGTTGTACGTGTCTGTGTCTGAGAGAGAGCGTGTGTATGAGAAAGGTCTGTGTGAGTGTGTGGATATGTAAATGTGTGTGTTTGCAAGAGAGTGCATAGTGTGACATGAACCCAAGGGTGTGCGCGTGGGTGTGAGTGTAAGGGGTGAAGGTGTGTGTGAGAGCGTATAGTGTAGTGGGGTCATGTGTAGTGCGACATGAACCCAACGTCCCGTTTGAGGCCATCCTCATGGGTACCAAAAACATCTATCAGCCTCTGCTCGGCCACTTTGCGTTGTTGCCTGTCCCGAAGTCTGCTTTGGAGGATGGTCACCTGAAGGTCCGAGGCTGAACGTCCCTGACCACTGAAGTGTTCCCTGATTAGAAGGGAACATTGCAATAATGCAGAATGGCTGAGTAGAGGCTGACAGCCAAGTTCGGTGCCCATGAGGATGGCCTCAACTAGGACCTTGGATTCATGTCACACTACAGATGACCTCACTCCAATATACATTCTCACAAACACATACAATCCCCACACTCACACCCACGCACACAACCTCTCACAGGCTTATACTTATTCACACTCACGCACACACTATCAATAACGCAACTCACGCACTCACATATACACATACACACACACACACACATAAAAGTCTATGGGATAAATTTGCATTTGCAGAATTGTATTTGCAGATACATTATATTTTTGCTCAAAAACCACACAACCTGCAGGCAGGCAGTCAGTCAGTCCATTTGCCATTTTGTAGATTCCTACTTTGGAAAAAGAACCAGTGTCTCTCAAGATTGGGGTATAGACAGACTCTAACCTCACACCTTAAATACATTGTCTGAGTTGAGATGCCACCTTTTGTTATAAAACCTTAAGTTATCTCGAGAAGGTGACTTAAAAGAAGTTCTGGGATTACATATTCATAAACAGAAACCTGCAACCCATTCTAAAAGATGAAAGACTTAACAGCAATCTAGGTTTGTTCAATATATCATTTTAATTGTATGACACTGTGATGTTTTGCTATAGGTTCTGTGTCGTATGATCCTGCCCCCACTAGTTACCTGATGAAGGAGCAGCGCTCTGAAAGTGAGTGCTTCCAGATAAACCTGTTAGGCTATAACCTGGTGTTTTGTGATTTTTAACAACATACTAAATGGGATAGAGATCAAACAGATCTTGCAGCTAAAGACTGTGCATCTCATTAGGTGTTGTGCACCAATAACAGCAACAGAACTGTACTCAAACAGAATCTGCACTTTCTTGGCTTGGCATAACACAGCCCCACCTCCACCTCCACACCTCCACCTCCACCCCTCCCCCTCCCCCACCCACCCCCAACCCCATTCAACCAAGATCATCAAGTCAGGAGATTAACTCTGGTCCAATGGAGAATGCAGGAGGGCATGCTCAGAACAGCACCAGACATGCCTAAAAATGAAATGTCAAACTGGTGAATCTACCAAATGGAACTCTTTGTGTGCCAAACAACACAAGCAGCAAATGATGGAGAGAGCTAAGCAATCTCACAACCAATGAATCAGATCTAACCTATGCAGGCGGTACTGCAGCATTCACTTGTGAATGGTGGTGGACAATTAAAGAACTCGCTGTAGGAGGATGCTCATTCATTGATGGAAGAGCCCAAGACAGTGCAAAGGACAAGAAGAACAGCACCTAATTTTCCACTTGAGAATCTTGCAGCCTGACATGGGGGAGGGGGAGGGAGGGAGCGTGGGGGAGGGGTGGGGGGTGGTGGTAGTAGGGGAAGGGGTGGAGAAATCTCTCAAATTCTAACAGGGTAGATGTAGAAGATTGTTTTCGAAAATGTGGGAATCCAGAACCAGGAGACATAGTCTAAAGAAATAGGGTAAGCCATTAAGGATTGGGATGAGAAGAAACTCTTTTTTCATCCAGAGACTGGCAAGATGTGGAATTTCCAACCAGAAAAAGCTGCTCAAACCAAAACATTGAATATTTTCAAGGAGGAGTAACGTATAACGTCAACAGGTTCAAGAAATAAGGGTGAAAGTGGAAGAGGGCATTGAGTTGGAGGATCAGCCAAACATGACTTCCCTTTTACAAAACAATCCACCTGATTGCCTTGTACCTGTCCAAGTACCCTGCAATGACTTTAATAATAGCTACTAACATTTTTCATGTGACAGATGCTAAGCTAAGTGGCCTGTTGTTTAATGAGTCGCATTTGTTATGGTCCAATCTAACAGTAGGGTCCCCAAATCAAGGGAGCTTTACAAAATCAAAACCAATGTATTAACTATCCCATGATAGGTTTCTGTTTGAGACTTGAGCCTGAAGTCCATTGAGATCCAGGCACTTGTCAGCCTACAGCTGTTTGTTGTGGATAATGGACAGGTATGATTCTGTGAACATGACTATGTCAGGGTGTAGGTTTGCTGGCTGAGCTGTAGGTTTGATATCCAAACGTTTCATTACCTGGCTGGGTAACATCATCAGTGGCCACCTATCAAACCTACAGCTCAGCGAGCAAATCTACACCCTAAACCTCAAGCTGAGCTACAAACCTTCACAAACTTTGCATGACTATGTCAGGCTGTTGCTTGACTAGTTTGGGATGCAGCTTTCCCAGTTTAGCACTGATCTCCAAAACATGATAAGAAGGAATCGGTAGAGTCCAACATGGTTGCATTTACCATTTTCCAGTCATCAGTCATTGCCAGGTAGGCCATCTGTTTTCATTTCCTTTTTGTGGCTTTTTAGCAGTTGATGTTTCTAATGACATTAATTTCATTTGATTTTATAGCTCTGTACTTCTACATTCTTCCTCTTCCTAAATGCTGGGATTACATTTGCTACCTCCCAGTCATTAGGAAACTTTCCAAAGTCTATAAAATTATGAAAAGTAGCTACTAATCTCTACATTACTTCTATCCCTGCCTCTATCAATGCCTGGGATGTAGAACATCTGGGCTAAGAGATATACCAACACACAACACAGCTATTTGTTCAAGTATTCAATAGGTTGAATAGTCTGCACCTATTCCTATATTCCAAGTTGGTCCAATGTAGTCAGTCTAGGAACAATCATGGTGATCTGGAGGGACTGGCTGTTTATTGCATGGACAAGAGATCGAGGAGGATAGTCATCATCGTGGTCAGATGTTGCCATTTAAGATTAAAGGGTCAAATCACAAACATTGTTCTGGACATTGAAATTCTGATTCTTTTATTCTTTCAGTATTTTCACAAGTTTCTTGTCATTGCTTATGTCACATCATTGAGGGGAAACACTTCCCAAAATGTCTATAATATCAATGTAACTTGTAACTGGTTGTGAACATGCTGTAAATTATATTTTCTTAACCACAAGAGACTAGATCGACTAAAAGGTGGTCTTCCTCTGCCACATTTGACCAATCAGGCCCTGTAGATTCCTACACTTAAAAGGTGTAACAGAAGATTTGAAAAGGTGGCAGCAACATTCATGAGTAGTAGTAGCTCATAGAGTTTAACCAGCTGGTCTTATAATTTTTTAGAGATATCATCATTATTCAGACATTCAATTGACTTGGATTTTCCGGTTAAAACCATCTGTTTGAATCTTCTTTGGGAACTATCATTTTTGATCAATACAGCAATAGAAAGGCAAAGTTTTCCACTGCTTTCTTACAGACTGGTCCTCTGACCAGCCACCTGCATGAATCTTCTGTCTATAAGTGGACAGATAACCTGGGGAATGCACACAAACACAATTATGGAATTATTACAGTGCCCATGGAGGCTATTCATCCATCATTTCTGCACCAGCTGTCTGAACGAGCACTTTGTACCACTCTCTTCCCCTCTCCCTCTGATTTTGCACAATGATCTTCAAAGAACACTTGCACTCTCAATCAAACCTGCATCCACCATACCCTTAGGCAGTACATTCCACTTGCTGAGTGAGAAAGCTTTCTCTCATATACTGTCGGCTGTGGAGGCTCCATGATTGGATCGTGGAAAATCAGACCCCAACCTGATAGATCTGGACAAAATCAAGCTAAGAACATGTAATGCCTTCCACAGAAAACAAGTTATTTCACAAATTTCAAATTATAACTAATTATAATAAATTGAGTTATTTTTCTTACCTTTTGATTTGAGTCATATATAATTGAAACCAACTGTTCATATTGTGTTGATCAACTCTTTCAAAGAATGGATTGTGAACAAATTAGTCCTCCTGCCATGGTGTGAACACATGCTCCCAGGGTCTGTACTTCTGGGAAAAAGGTGAATGATATGTGTTTGAGAGCACTAAGTAGTGTTGAATAATGCAGGCACGGATAATATTGTTGTGTTTTGCTTAACTAGGATGAATGCCTGTAAGCTCTTAAGAAAAAGGAGTAGGAACAGGAACAGGCCATTCTGTCCATCAGGCCTACTCCACTAATAAATCACAACATAGTTGATCTGATTAAAGCATTAACTCTCTTTTCTGCCTATCTCCCAAAATCCCTTGCCCCCTTGTCAATCAAGAATGTGTCTTATTCAGTATTGAATGTATTTAACATCTCCACTTCCACTGCTCCCTCTGAAAAACACTAATGACAATCTGAGAGAAGTTCCTCCTTATTTTGACCTTAAATGGGAAGCCCCCTATTTTTAAATTGTGTCCCTTTATTCAATGTTCTCCCACGAGGCAGCCCACCTGCTCAGCAATCGTCCTATCAGTTGCACCATTTAAAATGTTTCAATAAGATCATTGCACATTCTTTGATCTGCTCAACTGTTCCTCAAAAGGCCACCCCTTCATCTCAGGAATCAGTCTCATGAACTGCTACTTGTACATATTCTTCTGTAAATAAGGAGGCAAAACTAAACCCGGGACTCCATTCACAGTCTCGCCAATGCTCTGCTCAAGTGTAGCAAGATTTCCATATTTTTATAATGTATTCCACAGAGAAATTGTTGGGCACCTTTCTCTTAGTGTGCTAAATATATGGAATCTTACCCATAATAAAGGGATTGCAGGCAGTCATCTGTCCCAAGCCCAGACGGGGAAGTCACAATCCAGTGTGAAATGTCATTTTAAACTGTACATTAAACAATCAGAGCATCTGACTTATTATATTCCCCAGTTCCTCAAGGCAATATCTTTGGCTCAACTGTATTCAGCTGCTCCACCTCGGGCATTCCTTCCATAAAGCCAGAAGGGGATTGTTTATTGATGATTATGTAGTGCTCTGTTCCATTCACAAATCCTCAGACAATAAAACATTCTCACATGCTGCATCAACTGCTCAGGCTGATCATTTGCCTCACCTGAATGCCTCACCTCCTGACTTTCTAAATTTTCTCAACCATTTAGAATTAAGAAATTGGTACTATGCTTTGAAGACTCTCCATTTGAATGGTTAGCTGCAGCTGCAATAACAGTCAAGCTCAACACCGTCCAGGACAAAGTAATCTTTTCATCGGCACCTCACTAGGCTAAACATCTAATCTGCTCCATGGCCAGTGCACAGTGGCTGCAGTGTCTACAAGATACACCGCAGAAAGACACACCAAGGCTTCTTCAGAAACATTTCCCCAACTGGTGGCCTCTGCAATCTAGAAGAACGAGGGCAATGAGTTCACAGGCTCACCAACATCTCCAAGTTCCCTTACTGAGACATACACCACTATTCTTTCATTGCTGCTGTGTCAAAAGGTAGAGTACGTACTGAAAGCACCTTCACCTAACGGACTGCAATGTTTCAAACTGAAGATGCTCCCGAAGGGTAATTAAGAATGAAGAACAAAAGTCAGCCTTGCCTGCAATGCCCGCACTCTGAAAATATATTTGCAAAAAAAACTATAATTAATGTTTTAAGTTGGAAAAACCTAACGAGGTTTTTGTCATTTGCCATTTCATTTGAGTTTCAGCCTGCATAAACTCACTGAACCTAACACTGGAATTCAGCCAGAATCTACCCCTTCAATACTGAGGGGAGGCATGGCGTTTCAGTTAGATTTTCAGTACATTCAGTTCCAAATCACACAGCATTCCAACATTCCTCATTGACAACAAGTTTGGTGTGCTTTTTTCCCCATTATATTGAATTAGAGCCAACGCTAAACTTCTGAGACACATGCTCTATTTGTTCTGATGTCTCTCTGTTGGTCAAATCAAGACTGTCTTGGACTTAAGGCATGGTTATTTATACATGTCAAAGAGTAAAATACCATTTTTATACAATGGTTTGAAAAGAATGCATTAACTCAGTATTCCATGTGTTTTCCTGTAGTAAAAATGTAGTCCATACATAGAAATGTTCAGCTTATATGGCAATGCACCTATGTAACTCTGTGTCATGACTATGACCAGAATATTCCACATTAGCACACTGCATGGTTTAATTCTCAAAATATGTAGGAGCCTCAGAAAGAGTTTTAGACAAACTTAGCAGTTTGGTTTGGACCAGCTAATTGAAAATGAAAGCATCACCATAAACGTGTTATTTACATTCTATTGTTTCCCATATGCCTAGATGATTTCTATTGGTAAGACCAGAGCTTGATCATGTCTGAGTGATGTAGGTGATGATGAGGCATGTGGCAGAATTGGGTGAGATATTTGCCGAGGCAACATCATCTCGCTGTACACTTATCTCAGGTAGAGTGGTGACATTCTCAATCAGCTGTGGTGAGTTCCTAATGGAGGCTCATTATTGCTTGTTAAACACCCTTACGAACAGCTCAACTCATCTAAGAATTCCCATCATACAAAGTTTCCCATAGCAACTTGCCATCAGGAAAATTCGACATGGAAACAGTGAGTTCTTGGCAAGTTCAATTTGTTGCTTGCTCCAAAGGACCTCCATGTTGGACACCAGGCAAAAATATCTCGGGCACACTCCCTGGGCACTAGCCACACATACTCCACATCCAAGACACTGGCATCCAACATGTGCCAGCTTCTATGAACCTTCATGGAAATCTCCAATTCACCAACAGGATGCTGCTTGCTGTACTTAAATGCTGCATCTTGGTTGAACCAGCAACCACCATTGCAATGCTGGAACAAGCACACTTTGCACTCAGGGGTATTTAAATGGCCAGTCCAGTGCAGTTTCTAGTCAATGGCAATCCCCAGAAGGATGATAGAGAAACAATCAGCGATAGTATTGCCACTGAATGAGAAGGGGCAATGGTTAGATTGTTATGAATGGAGATTGTCATTGCCTCGCCCAGACTTGAGTTGCTAGATCTGCTTGCAACCTTTCCTGATGGAGCTACAGAACACGATGGAGGACATTCTCAATGTGAAGGCAGGATTTCATCTGCACAAGGGTTATGTGGTGGTCACTGTTACTGATACCATCATGAACAGTTGTATCTGCAGCAGATAGATTGGTGAGGATGAGGTCAACCATGTCATTCCCTCTGGTTCATTTCTCTAACAACTATCACAAAACCAGTCAAACAGCGATGTCCTTTTGGTCTGTAGTCCAGCTCAGTCAGTGATGGGGCTACTGAAACATTCTTTGTGATAGACATTGAGTGCATTCTGCATCCTTGCCATTCTCTGTGTTTTCTCCAAGGGCTGTTCAACATGGGGAGTACAGTCACATCAGCTAGGTGGGGAGGTGGGTGGTTTCTAGTAATTGGCAGGAGGTTTCATTGACCATGTCTGCCCTGATTCCACTAGACTTCATTGGTCCAGAGTCAATGTTGAGGACCCCCAGGGCAACTGTCTCCTGACTGTATACCACAATGATGTCATCTCTGCTGGGTCTGTCATGCTGTGGGGCAGGGCATATCCAAAGATGGTGACAATATTGGATAGCATGTTGTGTGTAAGGTATGCTTCTGTGAGTAAGACTATGTCAGGCCATTGCTTGACTAGTCCTTGAGACAGATTTCCCAGTTTTGGTACCAGATCTTAGATGTTAGTAAAGAGAACCTTGCAAGGTCAACAGGGCCATGTTTGTCATTGTTGTTTAAGGTGCTTCAATCAATGCCAGGTGGTCCGTCTGGTTTGGTTCCTTTTTTGTTCTCTTTTAGTGTTTATGTACAACCGAGTCGCACTTTAGCCATTTCAGAGGGCAATTAAGAATCAATTACTTTAATGTTATCCTGGAGTCAGTCTAGGCCAGACTAGAAATCAAGGAAGTGGAACATGTTTTGCTTAAAGATTCCCTCTGGTCTTTCTGAAAGCACAGACTTGTGCTGACTGAAGTTGAAGTGTACCATTATTCACTAGTCCCAATCCTCTACTCAGAACTTGGAAAGTAGTTCTAAGAGTGAGTAGGTGCATAATTAATAATATGGCTGGGACTCGGTGAGATGTGAAGAGGTCTGACTGCACAGAGCTAACAGTTCTACAAGCTGCTTTCTCAGAACTTCAACTTAATAGATTCACTTTGAGAAAGGAGTCTGCCTCTCCCGCACTCTATGATCTCAGACCTGCTCTTCAGTGACCCCTGTATTCTGATGTATTGAAAACATTGCAATAAGACCTACTCCAGTTGCTCGAAAGAATTGAGGTGCTAATATTTTGGAGCAGTCAAATATAGCAGCCTCTCAAAATTATCCATATACTAAATGTTACAATGGCTGTTACAACAAAAAAAATGCATACAAAAATGGAATTTGTTCCAAACTAATTATTTTGTCTGATTTCACAGAGGTTATAGTGTCCATTATTCATAGAAGAATCTTGGCATTAGGCAAAGGTAGCTTTTCATTCACAAACTGCAACACAGTAAAGAACAAAATTACAGTCCTCACACACAACTTGGCTATTAAAGACTGAATGTGTCTGAAACCCTGGCTGACTTTTATTTTGCTCCCTGTCCTAATACAAGTCTGGGTGAGAAAGAATAGGACAGGGATTAAACTTTGGACCTTCGCAGAGTTGTGGTTCAGTGTCACATGGAGTAGTGCAATGAGTCACTAAATGAGAAAAAGGCTTTGAAATATATTTTTTGCAAAGCTTACTGATGTTGACAGTACAAAGAAAGTTTAATTGCATGAGTATCTATTAGGCATGGGTAGAATGTGGGGAAAAGTAGTTCATTCTAAATGTTCAAATTTTAATGCAAAGTGCATTTCCAATAAAAAGGGAAAGGGTGCTGAGACAGTAGGTAATTAAAATGTTAATGAGACAATTTAGAAATGAATCAAAAAGTGCTGGAACTACTGAGCTGGAGGGAGAAATATAAATAACATTTCAAGTTGATGAACTTTCATCTGGAGTTTCATATCGCCATGGCTCAGTTGGTAGCACTTTCGTGACTGAGTCAAAAAGTTTCCGTTTTTAACCTCACTTCACGGCTTGAGCCTAAATATCCAAGCTGCCACTCCAGTGCAGAATGGAATAGATGAAATATTTGGTGAGGTCCCGTGTGCCTCTTTGATGGACATTAAACATCTCACGGCATTTTGAAAACAAGCAGACACATTACCCCACCCCCCATTGTTCTGGCCAATATTTATCCCCCACTCAGTTTGACAAAAACAGATTATCTGCTTGTTTGTTAAAATGTACTTTGTTGGAGTTTGGTGGGCACTTTAACGCACTAGCTTTTAAAAGATCCAGCACAGGACTCAATGGGCTGAATGGCTTTCTTCTGTGCAGAATTTTTCTGTGACCCTGCAATTCTTTACTGCCTTAAAAGAAAGAGATTAAAAGTCATTTAGGAAATCTGTGTCTGAGAAGCTCAGATTTAGAGAAGAAAGCCAAATATCTAAGATGAAGAAGGCAGGGCCATGGGTGGAAGTTATTTTGTTGAAGTCAAATAGAGTAGTCCAATATTCAGTGAAGGATAGCATCCATGTTTTGTATTATCCATTCCACAAATAGGAAATTATTTTTTTCCAAGCAGAGAGATTTCTTTCAGCAGTAATTCAAGAATATAGAACAATACAGCGCAGAGCAGGTCCTTCAGCCCTTGATGTTGCGCCGACCTGTGAACTATTCCCAGCTTGTCCCCCTACACTATCCCAAAATCACCCATGTGCTTATCCAAGGATTATTTAAATCTCCCTAATGTGGCTGAGTTGACTAAATTAGCAGTAGGGCATTCCATACCCTTACCACTTTCTGCATAAAGAACCTGCCTCTGACATCTGTCTTGAATCTATCTCCCCTCAATTTGTAGTTATGCCCCCTCGTACACACTGACATCATCATCCTAGGAAAAAGACTTTCACTGTCTACTCTATGTAATCCTATGATCATCTTGTATGTCTCTATCAAATCCCCTCTTAGCCTTTTTCTTTCCAATGAGAACAGACCCAAGTCCCTCAGCCTTTCCTTATAAGACCTTCCCTCCAGACCAGGCAACATCCTGGTAAATCTCCTCTGCACCTTTTCCAATGCTTCCACATCCTTCCCTAAAATATGGGGACCAGAACTGTACACAACATTCCAAGTGTGGCTGCGCCCGCATTTTGTATAGTTGCAGCATGACATTGCGGCTCCAAAACTCAATCCCTCTACGAATGAAGCCTAACACACCGTATGCCTTCTTAACAGCACTATCCACCTGCGTGGCAACTTTCAGGGATCTATGTACATGGACTCCAAGATCCCTCTACACATCCACATTACCAAGAACCTTTCCATTGACCCAGTACTCTGCCTTCCACTTATGCTTCCCAAAGTGCATCACCTCACAGTTAGCTGCATTGAACTCCATTATAAGCTAAGTAAGCTTTTTGAAATAAACAGTAACACTTCCCTTAGCAAGTTCTAACATTTTCAAGGGTTTTACAGTAAGATAAATATCAAGCTGTCAATTCGTTCAATGATTTTTAATTAATCGCATTCCTCATGGATTTTGACATTGAACACAGAAACACGAACAGCATTCACTGGATTTCCATGTTTAACTGATCACGTGACTCCTGAAGCTCCTATCAGTGTCAGAGGAGTAATGATCATGAATGTGGATCATCTCAAGGTTCTTACTGCAACAAAATCTAGGCCATTCTGCTCAAATTACAATTCCTAGCTTTAGGTAATGTACTGTCTGATCATATTGCTAAACAGGATTCTTCGTAGCTGTACATGACTTTAATCAAGGTCACAGCTACAACAGTTGTTAAATTTGTGAAAAATATTGATTAACAGAAGGTGGCTGATTAAAACATGCTTTAAAGAATCATTTATAGAAATGAGCAAATTATTTTGGCAGGCAAATTAAATTTTACGGTAAACCGCCTTTTAGTGATTCCAACAGGAATTAAACTCCTGTCAGAATCCTTAAAACTCTTTCACACTCAAACCAAGTTTTCTCTTTAGAAAACTTCTCATTGTGAAGCTAGGCAAGATATTTGCAAAACAAAAATAGCTCAGTTTTTGTCTGGTAGTCTACCATCTGGTAGTCGCATGATACAATGATAATGGATTTGTTGGCTATTCATAACCATCAATCTATGTCAATTAGCTTACAGCCGTCTCAGACATGAGAGGAGAAAAATCCCAATGGTGGAAAGCTTTGAAATGAAGCATGCTACCCTGACCACATATCAGATCTCAGATTACTCAGATATAGTATCCCAATCTGTCACTTCCCAAAAGAAAATCTGTTTAACTTGCATGTGGATGAATCAGTACAAACAGCTTCCTGTGTCTATTTCTTCAGAGGGAACCTATTACATTGACTGGCCACTCAGCTGACTGAAATATTGACTTGAAAGCATTAATTGAGAGCATACCTTACATGCTGCCTGAATGCTCCAGATAACAATGGACTGGCACCCTGCAATGTGGCAAAAGTCCATGAACTGAAAGGTGATGATAGAGCAGGGCTGGCTTTCGGGACTGGTGACCCGAGGTTTTGCCTGCAAAGCAGATTGTCACAGATCCACTGTACTGCGAGGACCTGAACCGCAGCCACAGGTTATTTCATAGCAATTACAATGACGAGTGGGAAGCCACAGTATAATCTGGACCAATTCTCAAGTCTTCATGTGATGCCTTCGCCTTGAGGCACCTCGATGTTCCTCCACCTACAGCAATAGGGCTCAGGTCTGCTGGGGTAGTCCCCCACAGCCTCAAGCTGTTCCTGTTAGCTCTTTGCATAGTGGAGGTCACCACTGTCCTTAATTGCATGGAGCTCCCAGAGGCCGGTTCCTAAGCAATTGCCTCCTCCAAATCCTCCCCCAATCCTCCCACAGCCAGCTCAGTGTTTCCGATCTTGTACAGTTTGGCTTCAGGATCGGCAACCCATGAATCAGACAAAAACTGAAATTTCTACAGAAGCTCAGCACGTCTGGCAGCATCCATGGAGAGAGAAACAGAATTAATGTTTGAACGCTTCACCGTTGACTCTGCTTTCTCTTTACAGATGCTGCCAAACCTGCTGAGTTTCTCTTGCAATATCTGTTTTGTTTCAGATTTCAATCATTCGCAGTTGTTAGTTTTGTTTTGGTAAATTAACTGAAGTTCAGCCTAGCCTTTCGACAGATTAGCTTTTAATTTACTTTTTTCAAAACCTTCTGCTCTGCATGAAAGGCCAGTGTTCCGAAAGCTAGTGCTTCCCAATAACCTTCTTCAAAAACCAACTTTTGGCCCACATGTTCTGAACTAGGGGAAAGATCTTGTCAAGTTCTACCATTATCTAATATCCGCCGAATCCTAACAGCAGTAATCACAGTCAACATGCTCTTTTCCAGTAAGAACATTCTCAATTTACATAATTGTTCCTTATGATTCCTCTAATCCCTTTTTGTATCCTTTCAATTGCTACAAAATCCTTTCAGGACTCAGTAACTACAATAGCACACAATATTCTAAGTGCAATTGCTCAAGTGATTCATAAAGCGACAAGATGACATCACTCTGTTGGCTCAGTCGCAATCTGTACATTCTCCCGCTGTCTGATTTTATTTATAATGTTTATTTATAACTAAGCAACATTTCAACATACATCTCATATATTCAAATCGGTCCTTCCAGACGTCAGGAAATGTCACATTCAACTTAAAATGTGACCTCTGTTCCTCTGTCCACACACGCTGCCAGATCTGCTAAGTATTTCCATTACTTGCTGTCTTCTTCCAGATCTCTTTAATTTTCCAGGCACTTTATTTCACTGCTACTTAAGTAATAGTCTTTTCCTGAATGCCTTGTCTCCATTTGAGGCATCCTACATTTCTTTACATCTGGCAACTGTCTGCCCAATTTCTCAGTGTATTAAAATCTTCCTGTAGTTTATGATTTTTTTTGTGTTATTTGACTTGCATATTTAGCAACTGCACTTGGAGCCCATGTTTAATTTTAATGATATCAAAATAAAAAGTGTCCCAAACAGATTCCAAAAGACATAATACACAGAAGTGAAACAGACTGCAACTTAAATTCAACATCACCAAATTCAACCTGGATCTAAGCCAGTCAGTCAGACAAATACCTTTCTTTGTGGATAACATTTATTAGTAGCTAACGTTATTATTTTATGCTCTTTGCAAACATCAATCTCAATTATTTACCAATCCCTTTTCTTTTGTAAACACACCATCAAATCATAAATTTGACAACTTAAATAATTAGCAAATTACAAATGGTAGTCAACTAGAGCAGTTTAGGAACAAAATCTAAATGGAGTCAGAGGAGGTGATAATGCACTCCAACCCCTGTAATCACTCTATAAAGGTTTTGAGGGTGTTGGTGGAACTATTCCACCTATATTTTTGAAAAACAAATTAAGTAAGTAGAAAAAACTAAACAACAACAATTAACAAGTATTCCCACCTTATTCTACCTTTTGTTTGAGGGGATTCTAAATCTCCTCATCATATTTTATTTTTTATTCTCTTTTTTCTTATTATTTCCCCTTCCCATACTACCACCAAACAGTTGTAATGCTTATTTCTCCTCAGCCCCTATGTTGTGTGTGTGTAGGTGCAGGACACAATGAAGAAACATCAAGTGCAGAAAACCTCACTCGTATTCCACCACCAGGAAGAAACAACATCCAAGTGGCCAGTGACAAGTGATGCCCTCTTCAATGCCATTGCTATGTGAACGAAAGAGTGAAGGGGAGGGCAGGGATTAAAACAAAATGGAGTTGGAGGGAGAAATAAAACACTCCACACCCCATGGTACCCACCTCTTCCTGAAAACCCTGAAAACCACGTGCTCCTTCTCCAGGGACACCCGGGGCCGAACATAACCATGAAACAGGGGCAGGCAGTCGGCCATAACGACCCCTCCACTGCCCACTGCCTGGACCTGTTTATAGACAACCCAACCAGGCCCAGGAACAGACCCATGAAAAGATCCTCTGACTTGTCCAATTCTGTCTTTACTTTTACCCAATCAATTAATTCATCAATTAACTCTCATCACTTGTTTAATGACTTGCAGACTCTTCCTTCTCTTTGTTTATTTTTGCTCAAGAAGTTTATCTGTCTTCAACATTTTATCGAAAGAGAATATTTTTCATTATTCTCTGTCTTATTTTATAATGTACCCAATTACTATTAAAATAGATTTTTTTTCATATTCAAGATAATTCAATCTACTGACAGAGCTGGTTAAATCTAAATGGACACTGATGCTAGACTGGGACTGTGGCGGGCAGTTAGGAAATAAACAAAAGGAAAATCCATACCTGACCCGATCTTCACCAAACTGACTGCTGCCAATGCATCTGCCTATGACAGTATCAACAGTATTGACCACCACACAGTCTTTGTGGAGATGAAATCCCATTTTCACATTGAGGATACCCTCCTTCATGTTGTATGCCATTATCACAACGTTAAGTTGGACAGAATTTGAACAAATTTATCAACTACAATGTGAGCATCAATGAGGTGCTGTGAGCCATCAGCAGCAGCAAAATTGTATTCAATAACAGTCTGGAATCTCATGGCCAGGATTATACCCTATTCGACCATAACCATCAAGCACAGAGATGAGTTCTGGTTCAATGGTGGAGTTGGGGGGGCGGGGTGATAGCTTTGTGGTATTATTACTAGATTATGAATCCAGTGACTCAGATGACATTCTGAGCACAGCGGTTCACAAACGCACTCTGCCAGATGGTGAATTTTGAACTCGAAAACAAAAATCTGTAGTTAAGGGTCTAATGCGGCCACAAAACCCTTGTCAGTTATCGGGGAAGAACCCATCTGGTTCACTAATGTCTTTTAGGTGATGGAAGCTGCTGTTTTCAGATAATCTGAGCTACATGTGACTCCAAAGTCACAGCAATATGGTTGACTCTTAATGATCCTCTGGGCAATAGGAGATGAGCAATATATACTGGATTATCCAGCAATGCCTATGTTCCTTGAATGAATTTTTAAAAAACAATGTGAAAATAAAGAGTGCAATGGGAATGCCAGGAGCAGCACCAGACATATCTAAAAGTGAGATGTCAACCTGGTGAAACTACAAAACTGGTCTACATGCATGTTACCCAGCACAGGAACATGAAATTGACAATGAGGATGGATGCATTATACTTAAATTTCCGGAAGACTTTTGATAAGGTGCCACATCATAATAGAAAATGAAAGATCATGTGGAGGGGCTAGCATACTGGAAAGCCTGCAAAATTAGCTGGCTAACAGGAAGCAGAATGTCAGTGTAAGTAGATACTTTTCAGATTGGCAAATATTAATTCTCTGGTGAATGTGATTTTCATGAGTTCCTCCCTCAAAGTTCCCAAATTATTACTGCTTCTATGATATTATTAATGAACCTCTGTAATAAAAACCGATATTAAATACCTCCCCAACATATCTGCCTTTTCCCTTTTCCACATTAGTAATTCCCCAGTTTTGCTTTCTATACACCAGTGCTCACTGTATTAACCCTTTTCCTCTTGAAACAAATATTGACTCTCTTACAATCTATATCTATGTTTCTGGGAGCCCTTTCTCATACTCTTAATTTTTTGCTCTCTTAATTTTAGTCACTCTTGCTTTATAAAAATATTTCGATCAGTTTTCTAATATGCCACCTCTCTTTACTCGTGGGGACATAGGCATCACTAGCTGGCTGGTATTTATTGCCTAGTTACCCTTGAGAAGGTGAAGGTGATCTGCCGTCTTGAACTGCTGCAGTCTACGTGCTATAATTATAACTGTGATTTGTATAATTATGTGCTTTTTCTTTTAGTTAATGTTATCTTTAACACTTGTAGTTAACCACAGGTATTGGGTCTGTCCCTTGGAACTGTTCTTACTCATTGTTACACATCTCTTTCTGTAACTTCTAAAATATCTCCTTAACTTTCTGCCGCAGTATCTTTTTTTGTCCTTTACCCAAATTTGTCAATTCATTTTACACGTTTTATGCCCTCATAATTATTCTTATATTTTTTTAAAATGCAGACTTCAACCCAACCTCTCTCCCTCAAATGGAATGTAAAATTCATTCATATTATAATCACTTCCACCAAGGGTGGTGCTTATAGCACTTCAAAGTTTTAACCCTTTCAAATCCATCCATGACATAAGCCATATCCTTCCTCCCCACCTGCCATTATAATTTTTTTTATCTGAAGGAATGGGCACCATCAACAGAGTGGCATTGATCACGTTGATAACTCTCTGCAAAGAATTAACAAAGTGAACAGTGCACTTCAAACATACTTCCTAAACATAAAGATGGGCACACTACCATTTCTCAACTTCTCCAATTCAATTATTCTTTTCTTTCAGAATGGGTAAAGTGGCCTGTTTCTCATCATTCAGAAGCAGCACATTTTGCTATGGTAGCAATACGTTTTCCGAGAAATGTCATTTTACAATGCATTGTTTAGTTTCTCAGAAACCTGCTTTGGGAAAGAAAGACCATACAATTCCTCACTATCAGCAATTTACACAAATACAATTCATTCTATTTTCTAAAGAATGAGGCCAACTCAAAATTACTTGATTTCCTCCAAAGTGTCTGCTAGATCAAATGGTTCTGCTGTGGTAAAGATTGCTATTGTTCTCCCGAATGTGTTAGTCAATTACAAACAATTGGTTGTGCTGCTCTAGTATTAACTCAACAACCTGCTTTATGTAATCCTGTTTAACTCTCTAAAGCAGTAATGATTTCTCTCAAAGTAGTGTGGCCCAGAAACCTAGAAACAATACAAGCGATGAACCCATGGTCTGGCATTGTCAGCAAAGGGGAACTCCTGAGATGACAAACCTGGGCAAATACATGAATAGGAAAGGAATAGAGGGATACAGATTGTGTAAGTGAAGTACAGTTTTAGTATGGAAGGGCCAAATGTGTTGGCATCAGCTTGGCGGGCTGAAGGGCCTGTTCCTGTGCTTTATTGTTCTGTGTAGAGGAAATACAGCACACTTTATTCTCACAACACAGTTAAAATACAAGCAAAAAAGGAATTGGCATAACTTTATTGGAATATCTAATAAAGTAATAGACTATTTAACTATTAACTAACAACTGTTCCAATGTAGCAGCATCCCACAAATACACCCTTGGCAAAGGCAAATTCAGGAAAACAGATTTTCCTCATGTGCTATCTGCAATCCAGCAGAAAGGAACAATAAAAGAAACAATTTAACAGCAGAGAGAGAATTCAAGCTTTTTAAGCAGCAGATAGGGAGCTGCATCTAACAACTTCAACAGCCAACTCCGAACTCCATTGAAAAGTAAAACTAAAACCCTGGATTTGTGTGCGCCTGACTCCACCCACTCATGCTTCTTTTGTCTAATTGCAAAAAACACCTGGGAGCTCAAAGCTTCCCCAGCGCTACTGAAGTAGACATTCCATTACCACTGTGACATTGCCTCTCTGCAAGAGAAACAGCACTGAACAAATCTCTCTTAAAGGCACAGTACCATCATATTGCACTGTGTCTTTAAGAGAGATTTCTGTCTTCCAACCAGTTTTCTATCCATCCCAATGCATTACCCCAATCCCACGTACTTTAACCTAATGCATTGATGTTTTATGTGGAACTAATGCACTGATGTTTTATGTAGAAGCCAACCACCTGTGTATCCACATTTCTAGGGCCATTTCCTTAATTTCTGTAAGAAATAGATATCAGGCACTGGACATTTATTGACCTTCAATCCCATCAGTTTCTCCCAACACCATTTTCCTCAGTTCCTCCCTCTCACTAAACCCTTTGTTCCTAATATTTCTATTGCGCTATTTGTGTTGCCCTTTGTAAACATAGATTTGAAGAATATATTTAGTGGGTCAGCCATTTCTCTATTCCCCCTTATACATTCCCCTGTTTCTGATGATAAAGGACATACATTTGTCTTCACCAGTCTCTTTACTTCCCTAATTGTTGGCCAGTGATGCACTCATCCCATGGAAATAAAAAAAAGATTTCTTATTATCTTTATGGATGTGAGTTCATTCTCCCACTTACAAATTTATACATTCCCACAAAAAGCTCAGTTGAAAGGTGATTAATCTGACATTAGCTCTATTTTCCTCTCTCTACAGATGTTGCCAGTCCTGCTAACTATTTCCAACATTTTCTGATGCTTTTCCAGAAATTCTTGCTGCTTGAGGCAATGTGTGATGTCAGGCTGAACTTTACAGAAACACTTGTTGTACATTGCACCATTTTTGTGGATTTAGAGATTAGATATTGAGGATAACAGCCACGATCTGTTCCTGTTGGATCAGACTCTGACTCCTCAAGTATTGACATTTTTCAGATGGCAAGTGGTTCTGGGCACTGTTACTAAATCGCTTGACATGATTGAGAAGACATTATTTTACAAGTAGACTGGAAATTTTGTCACTTGCAATGCATTCCAGAAAAATAATTTTCCAATTGGATACAATGATAGGGAGAACCACTAGAGCAGGAGAATTCTACCGAAGTCTCAATAGCTCCAAATAACCACTGATCAGCTATCCATTGCATCACATTCAGTCAAATCTTTGTGGAGGAATCCAAAATTGTTGCTTAATTTATGAAGTAGATGAGAAAGAAAACACAACATGAAGTCCTGGAAATACTCAACAGGTCAAGCAACAGTGGAGTTAACATTTCACATGGGTGATGATTTTCTGGATCCTTCTACTGGGAGATTATTAACCTCAAATGTGAGGTCCTTTACTTGTCTCTTTGAGATCTCTTTCATGGACCAATGAAGGGAGACGGTGATGGCTCCCTGGCTTGCTAGCATGTGGCTATTTCCAAAGAACCATCAATCTGCCGAATTATTGGAGGTCAGTCTGACTTTGGGAAGATGTGAATAGGTAAAAAATGTTGACGACAGCATAAAATTATAACAGGACTTTGTATGATTAGATGAATGGGAAAAGCTGTGGCAAATGGATTTTTGTACAAGTAGGTGTGAGGTGATGCATTTCAGATGAAAAAGGATTGATCAGGGCTTTATTTAGAGTTAAATACAGTGGATATCCAACAAGATTTGGGGGATCAGGTGAATACCTCTGTAAAATGCCACAAACCGACACACAAAATAGTCTAGAAGGCTAATAGAATGCTGGCCTTCATATCAAAAGGGCTGAACTGTAAGAATGCAAATGTTGTGCTCCACTTATAAAAAAACCCTCGTAAGATCCCACTGAGAGAATTGTAACCAGCTCTGCACATCACAGCTTAGGAAGGATGTTTTGCTCCTGGACAGAGTTCAACACAGGTTTACAAGAATGATATCTGGACTTCAGGGGTCAAGTTATAAGAAGAGATTAGACAAATTAAGCCTTTATTCTCTCTGTTGTGCCTTTATTTAAGAAAAGTTGTGAGGCGAAGCCAGAGAACTATGGGCCGGGAGTCCTGATATTGGTGGTGGATGGGGTTGTTGGAGGTGATTCTGAAAGATAGGATTTACATACATTTGGAGAGGCAAGGAATGATGAGGAATAGTTTTCATTGGGATAAGGATCACCATCATTACTCAGACAGAGAGTTGGGATGTCATGTGGAAGTTGCACAGGACGTTGATGAGGCCTCCTCTCGAGTACTGTGTGCAGTTCTGGTCATCCTGCTATAGGAAGGATATTATTATATTGCAGAGAATTCAGAAAATATTTACAGGATGTTGCTGGAAATGGAGGGTTTGACTTAATAAAATAGGCTGGATAGGCTGGGACATTTTTCATGGAGAGTAGGATATTGAAGGGTGAACTTACAGAGAAAAATCATGAGGGGCAGAAGTAAGGTGAATAGCAAAGATTTTTTTTTCACCTAGGGTGGGTGACTTCAAAACTTATGGCCATATTTGTAAGGTGAGAGGAGAAAGTTTTAAAAGGACATGAGGGTATTCTTTTAATACAGAGAGTGATTCGTGTGTGGAAAAAACTGCCAGAAGAAATGGTAGATGCAGGTACAGTTCCAACCTTTAAAAAGACATTTGGATAAGTACATGAAGAGGAGAGGATTGAAGGTATGTAGGCCAAATGTCAGCAAGTGGGATTAGTTTAGTTTGGGAACATGGTCGATGTGGACTAGACCCATCTTCCTCAAATGGGGATAGATACTAATTCAATCTTTAAATTTAAATCTGAGAGACAAACGTATGGGCCTAAGACAGGATATGGAATTAGGCCACAGGTCAGCCATGATCCTATTGAATGGTGGAGCAGGCTCGAGGGGCTGAATGGCCTATTCCTGTTCCTATGCTCCTAAATCAGCCCCCACTGCTACCTGACCCTGGGCAACTCACACAGAGTCTGTTCAGCATCGTGACCAGAGTTGACCATCTGAATTGTCCCAAAATCCCAGTGAACCTGCCTGTCCACAGCTGGCAATAGCATACATGGAATAGTGCCTCTTCAACAGCTACACTGGCACCATCTCCCACCTTTTCCCTCCATACACCAATAACTGTATCGGTGCTGCCTCATGGTCCCAGAAGGAGCTTGAACAGTTTATTTACCACACCAACACCTTCCACCCCGACCTCAAATTCACCTGGTCCATCCGTGATATCTCCCTCCCCTTCCTGGACCTCTCCGTCTCCATCTCCGGTGATCGGAGACCAACATCTACTACAAACTCACCAAATCCCACAGCTACCTTGACTACACTTCCTCCCACCCCACCTCCTGTAAAATCCCTACTCCCAAGTCTTCCGCCTCTACCATATCTGCTCCCAGAAGGAGCAATTCCACTCCAGGATATCCCAGATGTCTTCCTACTTCAAGGACCGCAATTTTCCCTCCTCAGTGATCAATGGTGCCCTCAGTCGCATCCCCTCCATTTCCTGCACTTCTGCCATTGAACCCCATTACGCCCCTGCAACTCCAACAAAGATAGAACCCCCTTGTCCTCACATTCCACCTCATCAGTCTCCAAATCCAGCACATCATCCTCTGCCATTTTCATCACTTACAGTCAGAATCCACCACCAAAAATATATTTCCCTCCCCACCCCTAAGTGCATTCTGTAGGGACCATTCCCCCCTGACTCCCTCGTTACATCCACATTCCCCATCAAATCCTTCTCCACTCCCAGCGCCTTCCCCTGCCATCGTAAATGGTACAAAACCAGCTCCCACGCCTCCCCCTGCCCAAGGCCCTAAAGGATCATTCTAAATCAGGCAGAGATTTACTTGTACATCCTCCAACCTCATTTACTGCATCCAGTTCTCTTGATGTTGTTTTCTCTACACCGAAGCAACCGAGTTCAAACTTGCGGGACAGTTCAGGGAACATCTCTTGTCCATAAGCAACAACCAACCCACCTTCCTGTGGCCATCCATTTTAAGTCCCCCCTCCCACTCCCACCATTACATGTCCATTCTGAGCCTGTTCCACCGCCTACACAAAGCAACCTGCAAATTGGAGGAGGACGCCTCATCTTCCACCTCGGGAGGCTACAACCATGCAGCATGAATGTTAAATTCACTAGTTTCCAAATCTCCGCTCGCGCCCCCCACCACCACCCTCCCAGGTCCAACCCTCCAACTCAGGTCCATCCTGTTGACCTGACCTACCTCATTATCTTCCTTCCAACCTACCTGCTTCACAATTCCCACCAACCTATCACTATCACCTCCTCTCTTCGCCCCATGTATCATCATCCCACCTACCTTTCCCCTGTCCCACTGCCCCTGTTTGTTTCTCAGCCCCCATCCGCCTCCCCAGTCCTGAAGAAGGTTAAAGCCCAAAATATTGACTCTATTGCTTCTTGGATGCAGACTGACCTGCTATTCCTTTTCCAGTGCCACACTTTATCAACAATAACATTCTTTCAGCCAACTCTGTTTGATGCCTGTCTTGTTGACCATTTTTTGTGCCAGATGGCCAGCATCCTCACTATTTTGTGTTTGTCATGAAGAGGTTGCTGTAATTATTAGCTTTTCAACTGCAAGTTGAGAGAACATGGCACCATCTACATCCAACAGAGCTAAGGTTGAGAGGGTGGAGAGCAGCAAAATCCTTGAGGGACAATGACTGACAGCCTGTCCGGGACCTTGCATGTACCTCTGACAGTCAGGGAGGCACAGCAACACCTTTTCTTCCTCAGGAAGCTCAGGAAATTCCTCACGTCCATAAGGTCCCTCACCAACTTTAGAGATGCACCATAGAAAGTATTCTATCCAGGTACATAACAGCCCAGTACGCCAATTGCTCTCCCCAGGACCGTAAGAAACTACAAAAGGTTGTGTGTGCAGCCCAGACCATCACGGAGGCCAACCTCCCATCCAGGGACTCCATGCACATGCCTTGTTGTTGCAGAAAGGCTGCCAACATAATCAAAGACCCCTCCCACCCCGGTAATCTCTCCTACAACCTCTTCCATTAGGAAGAAGATACAGAAGCTTAAACACACACACCAGCAGGTTCAGGAACAGATTCTACCCTGCCACTGATAGATTGATGAATGGACATCTTGCGTCAAATAATGCTAACCTCACCTAGCGCACACCCTGTGCAACGTAACCTGAATGTCTCGAAGTATATTTTTACACCCTGTGATCTGTACACTCTTGCTTACTATGATCTGTCTGTACTGCTCCTAAACAAAGCTTTTCACTGTATTTCAGTACATGACAATCAATCAATGAATCAATTTGTGCATGCGTCTTTACTCAAACTGTACACGAAGGGGATTTCAGGATGTGGCCCACAATGTTGCTTCTAGAAAGAGCTGGAGTGGAAGGGTGACTCATCTCCCTTGAGATTTGTAGATGATATAAACACTAAAAATGAGCAAGGAGGAGGAAGTTTGGCAGTTTTGTGCACTGACTGCCATACCACCTCCAGAATTTCCCTGGGAGCAGAAACATACAGTCAGATGGATAACATTTGTGAATGAGCAGTGCGTACATTTTATGATATATGACTTTGCACAGGTTTAAAAACAAATGAAGCTACCGAGGTCAAGTTTGAAAATATGTATTGAAACTCAGAACAGGCAATTTGTGTGATTCCTATTTCCACGTAAAACAATAAAGATTAATTGTCACACCCAGATGATTTAGTCAGGATGTCCTTTATTTAACATGGCATTGAGTGGTACTTTCTACATAGAAAGTATTTCAGAACCTGGAAGGCTGGTTTGTAATGCAGACTGATGCCAACATGGTGTGTTCAATTCCTACATCAGCTGAGGTTAGTATGAAGGACTCTAATTCTCAACTTCTCCCCACTAAACCACTCATCCTGTCTCTCTCTCTCTGTCTCTGTATCATGAGAATCATGAATCCCTACACTGTGGAAACAGGCTATTCACCCTATCAATCCAAGCCAACCATCATATCCTTGTAACTCTGCATGTCCCATGGCTACATCACCTAGCATGCATATCCCTGGGCATCTCTAGACACCATGGGCAATTTAGCACGGCCAATCCACCTAACTTGCACAACTTTGGACCGTGGGAGGAACCCAGAGCACCCGGAGCAAATTCACACAGACACGGGGAGAATGTGCAAACTCCACACAGACAGTCGACCAAGGCTGGACCGGGTCCCTGGTTTTGTGAGGCAGTAGTGTTAACCACTGAGTCACCGGGCCATCCTATGAAAGCAGCCCTATGGTCTGATAAGACTATGATGTTTTACCTTTACTCCAGAATCTTGAACACAAATCAAGATTGACACTTGAGTGAAGAATAGAGGGAATGCTACAATTTTGGAGGGATGTGTTAAACTGAAGCCTAATCTGCCATTTCATGTCAATGTAAGATAATTACTCAGCGTTATTTTGAAGAGCAAGCGAAGTCTCTCTCTGGTGCCTTGACCAAGATTTGTCCCTTAATTGATTATGATGTTGCTGTTTGTGACAGCAGTTTGTGTTACCGTTATCCATAGGAGCAGAATTACACCATTTAGCCCATCACGGCTGCTCCACTATTTGATCATGGCTGTTGTGTTTCTTAACCCTTCCTATAGCTCTTGACTCCCTCATTTATCAAGGACCCATTTACTTCTGTTTTAAATGCCCTTAATAACTTGGACTCCACAGCCCTCTGTGGCAATACATTCCATAGATTCGCCACCCTCTGGCTGAAGAAATTCCTGCCTATCTCAGTTTTAAAGGGTTGCCCCTTCACTTAGAGGCTGTGCCCTCAGGTCCTAGTCTCTCCTACTAGTGGAAACACCTCCTCCAGTCTTGACAATGCTATCAAGAAAGAACAAAGATGAGGAGGACTTTACAACCCCAGCCAGTGGTTTTGAAAGCAAAGGTGAAAATAAAAGCTAGGATCTGGCATGCCTACTGCGCCCGACCCCACTCCCATTCTTTGTGTGTCAAAACGCTTCCCAATATCTCTCCTGAATGGTCTGGCACGAAATCTCAGAGTAGGCCCCTCATTCTAGAAGCCCCAACTATGGAAATAGTTTACCTTTATCTACCCAGTCTTTTCCTGTTGAAACCTTGAAATGGGCATAGGTTGGTGCAGACTTGATGGGCCAAGTGGCCTCTTCTGGCTGTATGATTCTATGACTTTCTCAAAGCCTGTGTGCAGTCCCAGGAGCGGAGGAAGGGAGCCTGACCAATTATGGTAAGATTGTAATTCAGAGATTTGATTTGATTTAGACTTTATTATCACATTCTCAAGTATGTAAGTACAGGAGTACAATGAAAAGTTTTCAATCTTATATAATTAGGTAAAACACTTAAGAACAAGATAGAAAGAAATAAGGAACAAAGTTAAAAATTAAACATTACAGTCCTTCGTATTATTAAGTCTTTCTGAAGTGCTTAGCCATGCTTGGAGCATAGCCTGCACCACCATTCAATATGGTCATGGCTGATCATCCTTAATCAGTATCCTGTTCCTGCCTTATCTCCATAACCCTTGATTCCACTATCTTTGAGAGCTCTATCCAACTCTTTCTTAAATGAATCCAGAGACTGGGCCTCCACTGCCCTCTGGGGCAGAGCATTCCACACAACCACCACTCTCTGGGTGAAGAAGTTTCTCCTCATCTCTGTCCTAAATGGTCTACCCTGTATTTTTAAGCTATAATGTGCACTGGATTCTCAGTCCCATCTTCAATCCACGCTCTGGGCATCGGGAACTCTCCGACAGTCTCGGATCAAGCCCCCAGCTGCTGCCTCATACCAGACATCTAGCCAACTGCCAAATTCAATGAGCCCAATACTGCTGCTGCCATTCTCCAAAAGGTAAGTCATTAGAAAAAAACCTAAAAGAAAGCTAAAACCAAACAAAAGAAAAAAAAATGAGAAAGGAAGAAAAAGAAAAGGAAGGAGAGCAGATTGAATTGACAAGCCTCCTCCATCAGCATCTTACAGAGACACCAACCAACTTGAATCCGCACTGGGCCTACTCGTCATTGATGCCAATGCCACAATCAAGACCCTCAACAAGTGATAAGTAAAAATAAGATTTTTAAAAATGAGAAAAGAGAGTAAAAAAGGAAAGGAACAATATTATATTTTTTTCAGCTTATTTATTGTAAGATTGGTTTTTAGTACTTTAGTTTGTAGCCAGCTGGTTTTGTGAGTGTCTGAAGTTAATGATTAACTTTCAGGTATTTCTATAGCCAGAGAGATTTCATTTAAACTGTTTTTGAGACCTGACTTTAAAGTGACTGGATTTATGCAACGGTAACAGATCTGTGTTTTCTTTATATTGTTTTGTGACCCAGCAGGGTAAATAAGAGGTCTTGAGGTTTATTAGAAATCTGAAACTCTGGTGTGCGTATTGTACAGGAGATGTGTCAGGTTAAATACAAAGCTTGTTTTCTTCCTTTCCAATTGCTGAGGGAGCGTTTTGGGATCAAAGGGATTATACTTCTCCAGTCTGTTTAAAAATATTTTTCTGTTTGTATGATGAATAGATAGTTTGGTTTATCCCATTTTATCTCCATTTCTTTTGTTAATAAACTTTTGTTCTTTTGTTAATGCAAATTCTGTAGCACTGCATGTTTATATTTTAATGATCAACCATTTCATTGAAATTAAAACAAATCAAAATATCAAGCCAGATTCTTGTCTGAGCACTGATTTTTCCAGTAATGACATCAGCTGGGATCATAACAGAATAAACCTGGAATAAAAAGCTAGCATTCTTGAAACAAAACGATGGATTTAACAACAAAAATATGAATGTTTTTTGCTGCTTAATTCAACAAATGGATATCAATCTTTGGTACAACCCTTACTATCAGTATCCTGGATCTTACCATAATGCAGAATCTAGACTAAACCAGCCAGCCATGATTTGGTGGCATGGTGGATCATTGGTTAGCATTGCTGCCTCACAGTGCCAGAGACCCAGGTTCAATTCCAACCTGAGCGACTGTCAATATGGAGTTTGCATATTCTCCCTGTGTCTGCATGAGTTTCCTCCAGGTGCTCCGATTTCCTCCCACGGATGTGCAAGCTCGGTGGATTATCCATGGGAAACGCAGGATGGTAGGGAGTGAGGTTGGGTGGGATATTCTTTGATGGTTTGGTGTGGACTCAATGGGCCAACTTCACTACTTCCACACTGTCAGAATTCTACATAAATACAGTAGCTAGAAAAAGCAGGTCGGACACGAGGAGCTCAGTGCTGAGTAACTTAACTCCTAATTCCCCAAAGCCTGTTCACCATCGACAAAACACAAGTGAGGAGTATGATGGAATATTCCCCACTTGTGTCATTGACTGTAGCTCCAATGACACTCAAGAAGCTTGACACCATCCAGGACAAATGTCAAGTTGGGTTCTTTCTTCTTTCAGTGTCACTGAGTCAAAACCCTGGAAGCTCCTTCCTAAACGCACTGTGTATGGACCTACACCACAAGAATTGCAGTGATGAAAGGCAGCCACTCAACATCACAGTCACCAGGCCAATTAGGGATGGTCAATAAATGTGATGTAGGCAGTGGTGCCACACCCCATGAATGAATAAAAATCAAAACTGCAACCAAGGGAGCAGTCCGAGGGGGATGTTTGTTCATGTTTGCAAGAGTAGATTTCTGTGCTCAGAACTAAGTATTTAAAGGGACCTGATTTATTATCAGGAGGATATTTACAATTAACAGGAATTCATCACTTCAGAGTGATTCTATGGCTATTTACTCAGAACACCCTTGGGCTTTGGATGAGCAGATACACCAAGAATGGTTTGTAATCTGTTTGAAATGTATAACTATGAGTGTGAGAGATTATTGTTGGAAATTATCTGTGTTTTTGTCAAACAATCTGCTTAGATTATTTATTGTATATACAATATGATCCATAAATAGATTAGAATTTTTCATTGTTTGTCTCAGCTAAGAATGCTTTGCATTTAATATGAATTTGTGTTCTCTTAGTTAAAAATCACACAAAACCAGGTTATAGTCCAACAGGTTTAATTGAAAGCATGAGCTTTTGGAGCACTTCTCTTTCATCAGATGGTCCACGTTCATGTGCTCTTTAACTTTGTACAGCCCAGTCCAACACCGGCATCTCCAAATCATGTGTTGTCTTACATTCTTATATCAGAACAACAGAATAACCAATCAAAGACAGAAGGTTATTCCCTATTGCTTCTCTACTTTTGGAATCTTGAGAATTCTTGATATGTATCATTCCATCGTTGGTGGCCATATTTCAGCTGCTGAGGCCCTAAGCTCTGGAACTCCTGCTCCACATCGCTCTTCTCCTTCAAGCTGCTCCAAATGTTTGGTCATTTGACCCATTACCTTTTTATATGGTGCGGTGTCATATTCCATTTCTTCACTCTCCCATAAAATGTCATGGAATCATAAAATCACTGAAGTGCAGAAAGAGGCCATTCACCCTATCAAGTCCACATTGACCCTCCAAAAAGCATCCCTCCCAAGCCCAACCCTCGCTCTATCCCCAAAACCGTTTATTTATCATGGCTAACCAACCTAGCCTGCACATCCCTGGAAGCTCTGGGAAATTTAGCATGATCAATCCACCTAACCCGCATATCTTTGGAGAGTGGAAGGAAACCGGAGTA
This sequence comes from Chiloscyllium plagiosum, assembly GCF_004010195.1. NCBI lineage: Eukaryota > Metazoa > Chordata > Chondrichthyes > Orectolobiformes > Hemiscylliidae > Chiloscyllium > Chiloscyllium plagiosum. The sequence goes on from NC_057710.1 coordinate 20,778,625, forward strand.
CCCAGAGGAAACCCATGCAGACACGGGGAGAATGTGCAAGCTCCACAGAGACAGTCACCCGAGGCTGGAATTGAATCTGGGACTCTAGTGTTGTGAGGTAGCAGTGCTAATCATAGAGCCACCTTAATTTATTTTAAATCATTGAATACATTTATTTATGATATGTAAAGAAACAATATGGTGTCCATTAAACACATTATTCCTCTTCTCATTCCTTGATAGACATTACAAACACTTCCAGTATACCTATACAGCATCTCAAAGGATATAAACTACAACCCCAAGAGCTTCAAGGCATTTAATTATGTTACAGGTATTACAGTATATAACTAAGTTAGTGGCATTACAAAAGGCTTTTCTTTCCAGTTCACAGAACACCAAGTACACTGAAGCAAAGGGAGCACATAGAGACAGAACCACATTGTGTCAGATATTCGGGCTGAATGATTTACACACAAATCTCTATCCACAGATATCAAAACTCCTTCAAACTGAAAGCTTGAGTTTAAAATGTTTTACAATGACCTGTTCTTGTGTTTTCACAGTGTCCTGTATTCCCAAGTGACAGACTCAGCTATGTTCAATTTCAGCCATAACAGCTCAAGATGAGGCAGCATTAGTTAAATTGAAGTAATTTGCTCCCACAGTAGTTCTGCGCTTTTGCAATCTAATGATGCCAGCAAATACTATTAGGGATTAGGAAAAAAAAATCTCACCATGAGCTTCATCCTGAGGATGATCTAGTGAAAATGAATAATAAGACTTGTCTGCAGCTAAGTATGATATTCACAGTGGGTGTTACAATTTATCCCATTTAGTCTAACCATACAATAAGGGATCATTAAGCCTAAAAGTGGTAGATATAAAGATAATATGTTTTAATTCTGATTGAATACTTCGAGCTCATTGCTTATCGGGAGAATATGACCAGGCAGAGTTTCCTCGCTGTTCAGACTCTTCAATTTGTAGCCATTACATTCTCACCACTTTACCAGGAACACATCACCTGCTTCATCTGAATTACTTGGCTAATAATATGACATTTATTCTGACTTGGTGCATTTGATCAATGTTGTGAACAATTTTCTTTCATTAAAACCAGTTTGATGCCAATATCAATGTAAACGCCCAGGGTACATATCATCCAGTAGGACTATGGTATGAAAGGTAGTACATTCAAAGCTGTCCAAACAGCCCTTACTTTTCTCCATCTTCCCTGGAATTATCTTATTTTCTGTGGCTGAGCTGGAATCAATTACTAAATGTGATGAACTATTGAGTTCCTGTGTAATTAGTTTCAAAGAGATTTTTGTAGATATAAATGATCATGATTTTCACTGCTGACAGTGAGCCATGGAAGCAGTCATTAAAACAGGTCCCCCAGGAGTTGGGTCCTAAGCAGTCTCTTAGAAGTACAAGAGAGAGAAAGAGAGAGGTGGCAAGATTGAAGGAGGATGTGTCAAAGTTAAGAATGCCAGTAGTGAAAATCGGGAATACATGAGAGGCCAGAATAGGAAGACTTCAGGGGAAGAGTTGTCAGGCTGGAGTACAGTGAGGCAAATCCATATTGATGCTTGAATTTACCACCTTGACACTATGGCAAAGTGCAAGGGTCGTTGGTGTAATGCACTTCCAACAAACCTCCTTTGTCTGTATTCTGCCTCGGACCTGAATACTTTATCAATGATAGAGGATAGACTGCTGGTGAGTAGAAGGAAGCATATGTCAGGTACAGACAGGATAGATCGAGTGAATCCTTAGAAGAATATAAAGGCAGTAGGAGTATACTTAAGAGGGAAAATCAGGAGGGCAAAACGGGGACATGAGATAGCTTTGGCAAATAGAATTAATGAGAATCCAAAGGGTTTTTACAAATATATTAAGGACAAAAGGGTAACTAGGGAGAGAATAGGGCCCCTCAAAGATCAGCAAGGCGGCCTTTGTGTGGAGCCACAAAAAATGGGGGAGATACTAAATGAATATTTTGCATCAGTATTTACTGTGGAAAAGGATATGGAAGATATAGACTGTAGGGAAATAGATGGTAACATCTTGCAAAATGTCCAGATTACAGAGGAGGAAGTGCTGGATGTCTTGAAACGGTTAAAGGTGGATAAATCCCCAGGACCTGATCAGGTGTACCCGAGAACTCTGTGGGAAGCTAGAGAAGTGATTGCTGGGCCTCTTGCTGAGATATTTGTATCATCGATAGTCACAGGTGAGGTGCTGGAAGACTGGAGGTTGGCAAAAGTGGTGCCACTGTTTAAGAAGGGCAGTAAAGACATGCCAGGGAACTATAGACTGGTGAGCCTGACCTCAGTGGTGGGCAAATTGTTGGAGGGAATCCTGAGGGACAGGATGTACATGTATTTGGAAAGGCAAGGACTGATTTGGGATAGGCAACATGGCTCTGTGCGTGGGAAGTCATGTCTCACGAACTTGATTGAGGTTTTTGAAGAAGTAACAAAGAAGATTGATGAGGGCAGAGCAGTAGATGTGATAAATAAGAACTTCAGTAAGGCGTTCGACAAGGTTCCCCATGGGAGACTGATTAGCAAGGTTAGATCTCATGGAGTACAGGGAGAACTAACCATTTGGATACAGAACTTGCTCAAAGGTAGAAGACAGAGGGTGGTGGTGGAGGGTTGTTTTTCAGACTGGAGGCCTGTGACCAGTGGAGTGCCACAAGGATCGGTGCTGGGCTTTTTGTCATTTACATAAATTATTTGGAATGCGAGCATAAGAGGTACAGTTAGTAAGTTTGCATGATGACACCAAAATTGGAGGTGTAGTGGACAGCGAAGAGGGTTACCTCAGATTACAACAGGATCTGGACCAGATGGAATGCGCGAAGAAGTGGCAGATGGAGTTTAATTCAAAGAAATATGGGTGGCATGGTGGCACAGTGGCTAGCACTGCTGCCTCACAGCACCAGAGACCTGGGTTCAATTCCCGTCTCAGGCAACTGTCTGTGTGGAGTTTGTACATTCTCCCCATGTCTACGTGGGTTTCCTCCGGGTGCTCCGATTTCCTCCCACAGTCCAAAAAAAATGTGCAGGTTAGGTGAATTGGCTATGCTAAATTTCCCGTAGTGTTAGGTGAAGGGGTAAAGGTAGGGGAATGGGTCTGGGTGGATTGCTCTTCGGAGGGTCGGTGTGGACTTGTTGGGCCGAAGGGCCTGTTTCCACACTGTAAGTAAGTAAGCTAATCTAAGCTAAAAAATGGAAGGTGCTGCATTTTGGGAAAGCAAATCTTAGCGGGACTTCTACACTCAATGGTAAGCTCCTAGGGAGTGATGCTGAACAAAGAGACTTTGGAGTGCAGGTTCATAGCTCCTTGAAAGTGAAGTCGCAGGTAGATAGGATAGTGAAGAAGGCGTTTGGTATGCTTTCCTTTATTGATCAGAATATTGAGTACAGGAGTTAGGCGATCATGTTGCAGCTGTACAGGACATTGGTTAGGCCACTGTTAGAATATTGCGTGCAATTCTGGTCTCCTTCCTATCGGAAAGATATTGTGAAACTTGAAAGGGTTCAGGAAAGATTTACAAGGATGTTGCCAGGGTTGGAGGATCTGAGCTACAGGGAGAGGCTGAACAGGCTGGGGCTGTTTTCCCTGGAGCGTCGGAGGCTGAGGGGTGACCTTATAGAGGTTTACAAAATTATGAGGGGCAGTCTTTTCCCTGGGGTCGGGGAGTCCAGAACTAGAGGGCATAGGTTTGTGGTGAGAGGGGAAAGATATGTAAGAGACCTAAGGGGCAACTTTTTCACGCAGAAGGTGGTACGTGTATGGAATGAGCTGCCAGAGAAAGTGGTGGAGGCTGGTACAATTGCAACATTTAAGAGGCATTTGGATGGGTATATGAATAGGAAGGGTTTGGAGGGATATGGGCCGGGTGCTGTCAAGTGGGACTAGATTGGGTTGAGGTATCTGGTCGGCATGGATGGGTTGGACCGAAGGGTCCGTTTCCATGCTGTACATCTTATCTTAGCTGACATGGTTTTGCATAATCAAAATTGTGTTTCTTACCTTTAAGAGCATTTGCCTTTCAGGTCTCCTTGTCCTGTGGGAATACTAACCTCTGGTATTAATCATTCTCTGATGAGTAATTGATTATTAGACAACTGTCATGATTGTGACAGAGTTGAAATGTGTGATGCTGGAAAAGCACAGCAGGCTAGGCAGCATCCGAGGAGCAGGAGAATCGACGTTTTGGGCATAAGCCCTTCTTCAGGAATGCAGCTGGTGTGCC
>NC_057710.1:20784253-20790582 GCF_004010195.1 Chiloscyllium plagiosum
TTGACCTGCAATCTTCTTCCCGACCTCTCTGCCCCCACCCCCTCTCCGGCCTATCACCCTCACCCTCACCCCCTTCCACCTATCGTATTCCCAGCGCCCCTCCCCCAAATTTCCCTCCCTCTACCTTTTATCTCAGCCTGCTTGGCACACCAGCCTCATTCCTGAAGAAGGGCTTATGCCCGAAACGTCGATTCTCCTGCTCCTCGGATGCTGCCTGGCCTGCTGCGCTTTTCCAGCTCCACATTTTTCAACTCTGGTCTCCAGCATCTGCAGTCCTCACTTTCCCCATGATTGTGACAGAAGTAATTACAGATGACATCATCTGTCAGATATAATTACTAAGGACTTTTAAGAGTTGCACAGATTGTGTCTGCTCCCTATGAAAGTGAGTGTCAAACTGTCCATCTCCACCTAAAGACTGTGTGTGACATTGGATTTGGTGGAGTTAATATAACTTCGACTTGAACTCTTTCAGAATCAGTATCTTGTGTAACCACTTACCTACTGAAAACACAAAGTAGAGCAGACAAAGTACTCACCTTTATTGTTTGTCCAGAATTCTACATTCAGGGCAATACTGAATTCCGACCTTTCTGACTATCAGCAGGTCAGGTAGGTAATTCTGCTTCTCCCTCCCCGGATACTGGCCGGCCTGCTCAGTACTCTTCCACATCAGGCATGGCCTTGATTTTAAAATGCTCCCTTTTTCAAGAATCAATATGGATTTGCCTCAGTGTACTCCAGCCTGACAACTCTTCCTCTGAAGTTCTCCCATTCTGGCCTCTCGTATATTCCTGATTTTCGCTACTGGCATTCTCAACTCTGACACATCCTCCTTCAATATTGCCACCTCTCTCTCTCTCTCTCTCTCTCTCTCTCCGTCTCTTTCTCTCTCTTGTACTTCTAAGAGACTGCTTAGGACCCAACTCCTAGGGCACCTGTCTTCATGACTGCTTCCATGGCCCACTGCCAGTTCAACAAATTGCTGCATAAGTCCTCTCCCTTCTGCCTGTTTCGCAACTCAATCACTACTCACTTCATTTTGGAAATCCAAGCATATGAAAGACATTGGCAGCTTTTTATCTCCCACTTTGCTACATTTATGTGGAAATTAACAACTGATAGATTTCTCACGACCTTCTCCACTTGCCAGTGATTAATGTTATAAAAGTTAGAAGAGACTGCTTCGGAATGTATAAAGGTTAGGTGCTGTTGTCACTTTCGGCCCCTTATCAAAGGGAAGATCCACTGCTACCTGGCAACGAAGCAGCACTCCGAAAGCTTGTACTTCCAAATAAACCTGTTGGACTATCACCTGGTGTTATGTAATTTTTAACTTTGTCCACGCCAGTCCAACACCAGCTCCCCACATCATGGCATTGGAGACAGTCCAGAGAGGGAGGGTCTATCTTATGAGAAGAGGTTATATAGTTTGAACCTATGCTTGTTGGAATATAGATGAGTGAGAGCTGGCCTTAAAGAAAGGTATATGATTCTTAGTGAAATTAATAGCATAGATGCGGAATGGTTGCTTCCCAATAGGAAGAATCTCGGATATCGCACACATTTAAGACAGAGATAAGGAGGTATTTCTTCTTTCAGGGTGTAGTGAATCAGTGGAACTCATTACCACAGAGGCTGGGTCAATAAGGCTGAGTGGACAGATTTGTAATCAGTAAGGGAATCAAAGGTAATGAGGAAAAGGCAGGAAACTGAAATGAGGATTACCAGATCAGCCATGTCTCCTTGAATAGAAGACAGAACTCAATGGGCTGAATGGCCTATTTCTACTCCTACGATTTTATGATCTTAGTCATAGTTCTCGGAGGAAGCAAGATGCAGGTTATTTTTTATTAAGTTAGTATGACTCTATAATGGAAAATGTGAACTTCTCAGGAAAGACGAAAAAGGGAAACCTCCCAAACTGTGGGTCACAATGTTAACTGAGTGTCACAACAGCAACAGTTGGTGCTCTGTGTTTCTTCTGATTGTGACTGTGTGTGATGGAGGTGCGGATCAAGATCTCAGTACCATAGGCAAGTGAGATGGGCGTGTTGGTTAAGAGATACTAATTGCTCTGTGTGAGTTGGAAATTGGACTTGAAGATTGATTGTTGTGTGAGTGTCAGGGGGCTGGAGGCGCATTGTGAAAAGGGGCTAATGGCTGCTTGTGAGTATGGGGGCATTGGAGCACAGGTTGAAGACAGACTGTTTATTGTGGTGTGGGTGTGTGTTTATGTGGGATTGAGGTAGCGAAAAAAGAGTTTCAACAAGTTTTCTGTCACTGAAGAATATGGAGAGCTTTGCCTGAACTTCAGTGAATAGTGGCTATCATTCATTGATCCAGAGATTCTGATGGTAAAGGCACTTGTTACAATAGATCTGGTTTAGGAACTGTTTAGACATCAGCAAAGGAGGACAAAGGGGTCCTTTCTTTCAGAATCACTTCCAACAACTTCCCCACCTATAAAGTCTGACTCTCAGATCTTGTAAACGAAGATTGGAGAATGAGGATGAGAACATATCATCAAAGATTGAATGGCAGAACACTGAATGGAGAGTTGATGGGCCAAATGCCCTAGTTCTGCTCTTATATCTTATAATCTTATGGTCTAGTTCATTTAAATAAATGATGAAAAACAGATGACCCATCACTGATTCCTGAGAAATTCCACCATAAACTTGCCTCCAATCCAAGAAACGTCTAATAACCTTGATCATTTCCTGTAGCTGAGCCAAGTTCATGGCCATGTTGCTACTCCCCTTTTATTCAATGAGGTCTAATGTTGTTAACCAACCTGTTTTGAAGTACTGAATCAAATGTCTCGATACATCACATCGACAGCACTGGCGTCAACCATCCTCTCTCCTATCTCACCAAAACACTTCAGCAAACTGGTAAAACGTGATTTGTCTGGAATAAACCTATGTCGACTTTTCTAAATTTAGCCGCATTTGTCCAAGTCACCATATCTATTTTTCCCAGGTTATTGTTTCCAGAAGCTTCTCCATGACTGAAATTAACCTGTCTGATCAGTAGTCGCTGGACTTAACTTTACACCCTTTTTGGAACAAATATGTAATATTTGCAATTCCATAGACTGCAATCCTCCACGTATCTATTGATTTCTGGATTTGTCTTTTGTTATTTTGTGTCTGTGGAATACATCATTTCTTTCTATATTCCTTTGTAATTCAATTTTGCAATCTATTGGCCTTTGTAATCTTCTTGACGTCTTTCCTAATCTTTTTCATATTTCCTTTTGTCATCTTTTCCATTTTTGTATCAGGGTAATTAATGTATATCCAAGTATTTATTTTCAATTTCACCCTTATTTCTTTATTTTTCCATGGTGCCTCATTATTGGCTGGTTTATTTGTGCTTTTTAATGGGATATATTTCTCCGAGACACTATGCGTTTTTATTTTATGCATTTCCCATTGCTGCTTTATTTCTTTATTTACAGGATATTTTTCCACTTTGTTTTCCCTTGTTCCATACACCTTCACTTGAAGTTATCTTGCTCCCCCTCCCACCACCCCCGCAAACCCCACCTACCACAATGTAATACGTTAATCTTGTCTGAGACATCTCTCCATCTGTTTCATATTTCTTGAGCAGGATTTATAGCACAGCTGCATTCAGGAAGGCATGGGGAAGGTTCTGAAAATGGTCTTAATATCCAATGCGCTGGAGTTTTGTTACCATCCTGACACTAATGATATTCCTCAGGATGGTCCTGGGAAAACTTCCCAGTTTTTGAATGAGGTCAGTTATCCAGTTAACCAGTTTACTATAAGTGTGTTAAAGGTCAGTTTGGAACTTTTCTGGGGCACCACAGACTGCTGTCTGAGTGAGAAACAGGCTGAGTGCACGGAGGCAACTACACAGGTGAATAATGAATGAACGAATGATTTTGTTATCATATGTATTTTACAGTGAGAAAAGCAGTAAACTAGAGCGAAATACTTTTCCACTTTAGATTACTTTTCAGAATAAGAAAGAAAAAGAAAGATATAGCTTAAAGAGTCCTGAGCCAGCAGAAAGCCAGGCAAGGTTGTATTATGAATCATGGGCCCATCATTTGGGGAGCACACTTGGCCAGTGTAACGTTGGTACCATTGGAGGTAGCATGGTGTAGTGATTGTACTGAGGTCAGCCAAGTGGACCTCATGGAATATGAGTTCCCTGATATCAGACTGTTAATCTGGTACAATCAGAGAAGCCTGGCTGACAGATATAAACAGGAGTGCCAGACATCCTGTTCACTCTGACAGCTGGCTCTGAGGGAGCCGGATCAGTGTCAAGTACTCTCCCTGTGTAAATAAAGGGTAACTTTGTGATGGAATACTGACCTAGAACCATTGAATCCCTACAATGTGGAAGTGAGCCATTGAGCCCATCATGTTCACACCAATTTCTGAAGAGCCTCCCACCCAGACCCAGTTACCCCACACCCATCCTATCCTTGTAACCCTGCATTTCCCATGGGTAATCTATGGGTTCAATGCTTTCTCATGTTCGGTTCCAGCAGAATGCCAGTGGCAGGGTGACGCCAGTTCCAACAGCCCTGGATAGAGTCATAGAGTCATAGAGATGTACAGCATGGAAACAGACCCTTCGGTCCAAATCGTCCATGCCCACCAGATATCCCAACCCAATCTAGAACCACCTGTCAGCACCTGGTCCAAAATCCCTCCAAACTCTTCCTATTCATACACCCGCTTTTTAAATGTTGCAATTGTACCAGCCTCCACCACTTCCTCTGGCAGTTCATTCCATACACGTACCACGCTCTGAGTGAAAAAGTTGTCCTTTAGGTCTCTTATATCTTTCCCCTCTCACCCTAAACCTATGCTCCCTAGTTCTGGACTCCCCACCCCAGGGAAAAGACCCTGGCTATTTACCCTATCCATGCACCTCATGATGTTATAAACCTCTATAGTGTCACCCCGCAGCCTCTGACGCTCCAGGGATAACAGACCTAGCCTATTCAACCTCTCCTTATAGCTCAAATCCTCCAACCCTGTCAACATCCTTGTAAATCTTTTTTGAACTTTTTAAAATTTCACAACATTTTTCGAATAGGAAGGAGACCAGAATTGCATACAGTATTCCAACAGTGGCCTAACCAATGTCCTGTACAGCCGCAACATGACCTCCTGTTCTCAATATTCTGACCAATAAAGGATAGCATACCAAACGCCTTCTTCACTATTCTATCTACCTGCAAATCCACTTTCATGGTGCTATGAACCTGCACTCCAAGGTCTCTTTGTTCAGCAACACTCCCTAGGACCTTACCATTAAGTATATAAGTGCTGCTAAGATTTGCTTTCCAAAATGCAGCACCTCACATTTATCTAAATTAAACTCCATTTGCCACTTCTCAGCCCATTGAACATAGAACATAGAACATTACAGCACAGTACAGGCCCTTTGGCCTTCGATGTTGGGCCGACCTGTCATACCAATCTAAAGCCCATCTAATCTACGCCATTCCATGTACGTCCATATGCTTGTCCAATGACGACTTAAATGTACAAAAAGTTGGCAATTCTACTACCATTGCAGGCAAAGCATTCCATACCCTTACTACTCTCTGAGTAAAGAAACTACCTCTGATATCTGTCCTATATCTATCACCCCTCAATTTAAAGCTATGCCCCCTCGTGCTTGCCGTCACCATTTTTGGAAAAAGGCTCTCTCTGTCCACCCTATCTAACCCTCTGATTATCTTGTATGTCTCTATTAAGTCACCTCTCAACCTTCTTCTCTCCAACGAAAACAGCTTCAAGTCCCTCAGCCTTTCCTCGTAAGACCTTCCCTCCATACCAGGCAACATCCTAGTAAATCTCCTCTGCACCCTTACCAAAGCTTCCACATCCTTCGAATAATGCGGTGACCAGAACTGTAGATAATACTCCAAGTGCGGCCTCACTAGAGTTTTGTACAGCTGTAGCATAATCTCATGGTTCCGGAACCTGATCCCTCTATCAATAGAAGCTAAAACACTGTATGCCTTCTTAACAACCCTGTCAACCTGGGTGGCAACTTTCAAGGATCTGTGTACCTGGACACCGAGATCTCTCTGCTCATCTACACTACCAAGAATCTTACCATTAGCCCAGTACTCCGGTTACTCCGACCAAAGTGAATCACCTCACACTTGTCCGCATTAAACTCCATTTGCCACCTCTCAGCCCAGCTCTGCAGCTTACCTATGTCTCTCTGTAACCTACAACATCCTTCGTCACTATCCACAACCGCACCGACCTTAGGGTCGTCTGCAAATTTACTAACCCACCCTTCTACGTCCTCATCCAGGT
>NC_057710.1:20792021-20795358 GCF_004010195.1 Chiloscyllium plagiosum
ACTGAAGTCCATATAGATCACATCTACCGCTCTGCCCTCATCAATTCTCTTTGTTACTTCTTCAAAAAACTCAATCAAGTTTATGAGACATGATTTCCCATGCATAAAGCCATGTTGACTATCCCTAATCAGTCCTTGCATTTCCAAATACATGTACATCCTGTCCCTCAGGATTCCCTCCAACAACTTGCCCACCACCAACATCAGGCTCACTGGTCTATAGTTCCCTGCTTGACCTTACCACCTTTTTAAAACAGTGGCACTGCGTTAGCACCTCTGGCACCTCACCTGTGACTATCGATGATACAAATATCTCAGCAAGAGGCCCAGCAATCACTCCTCTAACTTCCCACAGAGTTCTAGGGTACACCTGATCAGGTCCTGGGGATTTATCCACTTTTATGCATTTCAAGACATCCAGAACTACCTCCTCTGTAACATGGACATTTTTCAAGATTCACCATCTACTTCCTTACAATCTATATCTTCCATGTCCTTTTCCACAGTAAATACTGATGCCAAATACTTGTTTTGTATCTGCCCCATCTCTTGAGGCTCCACACAAATGCCGCCTTGCTGATCTTTGAGGGGCCCTATTCTCTCCCTAGTTTACCTTTTGACCTTAATATATTTGTAAAAACCCTTTGGATTCTCCTTAGCTCTATTTGCCAAAGCTATCTCATGTCCATTTTTTGCCCTCCTAATTTTTTTCTTAAGTATACTCCTTTTCTGTCCTTCCTGTAGCAATTAAGCTTCCTGGAATATTAAGCTGCCAGTTCTATCCATACACCTGTTCCCGTGGATGTGAGTAGGGAGGGCATGGACAGGATTTCACAGTCACAGCAGTGTGCTGGCAGACAGCAAGCTGGTTTGAAGTGTGTCTACTTCAATGCTAGAAGTATCCGAAATAAGGTAGGTGAGCCTGCAGCATTGATAGATACCTGGGACTTCGATGTTGTGGCCATTTCGGAGACATGGATAGACCAGGGTCAGGAATGGATGTTGCAGGTTCCAGGGTTTAGATCTTTCATTAAGGTCAGAGAAGGTGGTAAAAGAGGGGGAGGTGTGGCCTTGTTTGTCAAGGACAGCATAAAGGTGGCTGAAAGAACTTTTGACGAGGACTCGTCTACTGAGGTAGTGTGGGTTGAGGTTAGAAACAAGAAAGGAGAGGTCACACTGCTGTGAGCTTTTTATAGATGTCCACAGAGTTCCAGGGATGTGGCAGAGAGGATTGGCAAAATGATTCTGGGTAGGAGTGAAAGGAACAGGGTAGTCATTATGGGGGACTTTAACTTGCCCAATATTGACTGGAAATGCTATAACTGTAGTACGTCGAATTGAGCAGTTTTTGTCCAATATTTACAGGACGGTTTCCTGACACAGTATGTCGAAGGGCCAACAAGAGGGGAGGCCACACTGGATCTCGTGCTTGGTGATGCAGGTAGAATGAAGGAGAATCCTAAAGCTTTCTACAGGTATGTGAGGAATAAAAGAATGACGAGGGTAGGAATAGGGCCAATCAAAGACAGAAGTAGGAAGTTGTGTGTGGACCCCGTGGAGATCGGAGAGGTGCTAAATGAATATTTCTCATCTGCTTCCATTCAGGAAAAAGAAAATATTGTAGAGGAAAAGACTGGGATTAGAGGTTAGTAACGAGGAGGTATTATCAATCTAGAAGATGTGAAAGAAGACAAGTCCCCTGGGCCGGATGGGATTTATCCGAGGATTAGATTATCAAAGACAGAAGTAGGAAGTTGTGTGTGGACCCCGTGGAGATCGGAGAGGTGCTAAATGATTATTTCTCATCTGCTTCCATTCAGGAAAAAGAAAATATTGTAGAGGAAAAGACTGGGATTAGAAAAGTTTGAGGTTAGTAACGAGGAGGTATTATCAATCTAGAAGATGTGAAAGAAGACAAGTCCCCTGGGCCGGATGGGATTTATCCGAGGATTAGATTAGATTAGATTAGATTCCCTAAAGTGTGGAAACTGGTCCTTCGGCCCAACAAGTCCACACCAACCATCTGTGGAGTAACCCACCCAGACCCAACTCCCTCTGGCTAATGCACCTAACACTATGGACAATATAGCATGGCCAATCCACCTGACCTGCACACCTTTGGATTGTGGGAGGAAACCGGAGTACTGGGAGGAAACCCAATCAAACACTGGGAGAACGTGCAAACTCCATACAGTCACCAGAGATTGGAATTGAGCCCGGGTCCCTGGCGCTGTGAGGCAGCAGTGCTAACCGTGAGTCACCGTGTCACCCCAATCGTGGTGTCCTCATCAAGGCAGAGACTCAGGAAATACAACAAATTCCTTCCTGCCAGATTGATCCCTAATTCACTGGTTTGAGGAAATTGGACAGAATGGGTCTGGGGGCCAAACTGAACAGTTAGTGGTTTTGTCAGGGGGTATGGTCTCCTGCCCGGTTAGACCGCTGGAGGTTCACGGAGGTTGGTGAGAGCCTAAACCCGTGCCAGTGCACACAGGAGGTTTCAAGTGTTGAAGCTGCGGCCCCTGCATCAATCAGAAATGGGACTCCAAAAGAGAAAACGCTGGAAAATCTCAGCAGGTCTGGCAGCATCTGCAAGGAGAGAAAAGAGCTGACGTTTCGAGTCTAACTGACACTTTGTCAAAGCTCTGACAACCAGGTTGTCTCCTGTTTTGGGGGTCTATTTTGCTGCCAATGATTCCTGGCACAGCCCTGAGCTGACTTTGGTGTTGCCAAACAGGGCAGACCACTATGGTTTTGGAAGCGACTTACGGTTGCAGAAAGGGAGAAAAAGGGGCATGGGTGACAGAGGTGCACTTGCCCCATTCGGGTGAGTGATACACCCATAGCCCCATCTATTGGCCCACCCTGTGGTACGGCGCTGGGCTTCCATATTATGGCACTGAGAGAGTCAGGGTCTATAACAGAAGCATCAGAGTCCTTGTGATGGGGCTGATGAGGAGGACGCTGTACAATTTCATATTTGGCCTTAGTCTGTTTAGAGTCCTTAATGCTATAGCAGTAGCAGATAAGTGCCCTTCTCATTTGTGGGCAGGTGTTGCCCGGCCAACCCAAATTGTTGGTCCTAACAGCGGTGACCACCTCTCCTGGAACACAGGTAGTGGTAAACCCATAGCTCCTTGAAAGTGGAGTCACAGGTAGATAGGATAGTGAAGAAGGTTTTTGGTATGTTTTCCTTTGTTGGTCAGAGTATTGAGTATAGGAGTTGGGAGGTCATGTTGTGGCTGTACAGGACATTGGTTAGGCCACTGTTGGAATATTGCGTGCAGTTCTGATCTCCTTGTGAAACTTGAAAGGGTTCAGAAAAGATTTATAAGGA
>NC_057710.1:20795415-20819609 GCF_004010195.1 Chiloscyllium plagiosum
AAGAGACCTAAGGGGCAACTTTTTCACACACAGGGTGGTACGTGTATGGAATGAGCTGCCAGAGGATGTGGTGGAGGCTGGTACAATTGCAACATTTAAGAGGCATTTGGATGGGTAGATGAATAGGAAGGGTTTGGAGGGATATGGTCCGGGTGCTGACAGGTGGGACTAGATTGGGTTGGGATATCTGGTCGGCATGGGCAGGTTGGACCGAAGGGTCTGTTTCCATGCTGTACATCTCTATGACTCTATGACTGTATGACTCTATGAACTGCAACAGTAGGGCACTAAATGGAGATGAGGGATTTCCTGCATAGGTGGCATTTGTGGAACAGAACCCATTAAGCTCTTTTCTCTCCGTACAGGTGCTGCCAGACCTGCCCAGGCCCTCCAGCACCTCTACCCTGAAATCCCCTTCATGACCGACACCGGGGCCACAGCCTCAACACTCTGGGAAGCTAGGGAGGAGATGGCAGAACCTTTGGCCTTGATCTTTGAGTCACCATTGTCTGCAGGTTTAGTACCAGAAGACTAGGGGATTGCAAATGTTGTGCTCTTGTTCAAGAAGTGCAGTAGAGATGACCCAAGTATCTGTAGACCAGTGAGCCTTATGTCTGTTATAAGAAATGTTTTGGAAAGGATTACAATTTGATTGGAGATAGTCAACATGGTTTTGTCTAGGCAGGTCATGTCTCACAAACCTCATTGAGTTTTTTTAGAAAGTGACCAAACATGTGGATGAAAGTACGGCAGTTGACGTGGTGTACATGGACTTCAGTTTAGTTTTTGGTAAGGTTCCACACGGTAGGCTTTTGGAGAATATGTGCAGGCATGGAATTGAGGGTGATTTAGCAGTTTGGATTAGAAACTGGCTTTCTGTGAAAAGGCAGTGAGCAGTGGTTGATGGAAAATATTCAACCTGGAGTCTGGTTACTAGTGGTGTGCCACAAGGATCTGTTTTGGGACCACTGCTATTTGGAAATGTGTTGCTGGAAAAGCACAGCAGGTCAGGCAGCATCCAGGGAATAGGAGAATCGACGTTTCGGGCATAAGCCCTTCTTCAAGAATGAGGAAGGTGAGCCAAGCAGGCTAAGATAAAAGGTAGGGAGGAGGGACTTGGGGGAGGAGCGTTGTGAATGCGATAGGTGGAAGGAGCTTAAGGTGAGGGTGATATGCCGGAGAGGGGTTGGGGGTGGAGGCATAGCTAGTAAGTGGATAGGTTAGTAAGTTTTCAGATGATGTTAAAGTCAGTGGAGTAGAGGACAGTGTGGAAGAATGTTGCAGATTGCAGGGGGACTTGGATAAACTACAGAATTGGGCTGAGAGGTGGCAAATAGAGTTCAATGCAGATAAATGTGAGGTGATTCACTTTAGGAAGAATAGCAGGAAAGCAGAATATTGGGTCAATGGAGAGATTCTTAGGAGTGTGGGTGTGCAGAGGGATCTTGGTGTCCATGTACATAGATCCCTGAAAGTTGCCAGCCAGGTTAATAGTGCTGTTAAGAAGGCATACGGTGTGTTAGGTTTTATTGGTAGAGGGGTTAAGTTCCGGAACTGTGCTGCTAGTGCACGCTAGTGCACGCTAGTGTGGCCTCACTTGGAATATTGTGTACAGTTCTAGTCACCCCATTACAGGAAGGATATGGAAACATTGTAAAAGGTGAAGAGGAGATTTACCAGGATGTTGTCTGGTCTGGAGGGAAGGTCTTATGAGGAAAGGCTGAATGACTTGGGTCTGTTCTCATTGAAGAGAAGAAGGCTAAGAGGGGATTTAATAGAGACTTACAGGATGATCAGAGGATTAGAAAGGGTGTACAGTAAGGGTCTTTTTCTGAGGATGATGACATCTGCTTGTATGAGGGGCAGAGCTTCAAATTGAAAGGTAATAGATTTAAGACAAATGTCAGAGGCAGATTCTTTACTCAGAGTGGTAAGGGCATGGAATGCTCTGCCTGCCAATGTAGTTAATTCTGCCATATTCAGGGCATTTAAACAGTCCTTGGATAAGCAAATGGATGATGATGAGATAGTGTAGAGGGATGGGCTTAGATTAGTTCACAGGTCGGCACAACATTGAGGGCTGAAGGGCTTGTTCTGCTCTGTATTGTTCTATGTACTATGTACATCAATGGAGCTGTGGTTGAGAGGGTGGAGAACATCAAGTTCTTCGGAGGGACCATAACCAACAACCTGTCCTGGACTTCCTACATAGATGCGATTGTCAA
Organism: Chiloscyllium plagiosum; assembly: GCF_004010195.1. NCBI lineage: Eukaryota > Metazoa > Chordata > Chondrichthyes > Orectolobiformes > Hemiscylliidae > Chiloscyllium > Chiloscyllium plagiosum. Next base: position 20,797,641 of record NC_057710.1, read on the forward strand.
GAAGGCACAACAGTGCCTCTTCTTCCTCAGGTGCTTCAGGAAATTTGACATGTCCATAAAGGCCAACGTTTACAGATGCACCATTGAAAGCTACTGTCAGGGTGCATGACAGCCGAGTACGGCAACTGCTCTGCCGATGACTGTTAGAAACTACAGAAGGTTGTGTGCACAGCCCAGACCATCACAGAAGCCCACCTTCCATCCCTGGACTCCATTTACACAGATCGTTGTCACAGAAAGTTTGCCAACATCATCAAAGACCCTTCCCACCCAGGTAATGTTGTCCTACAACCTCAGGTACAGTTAGTAAGTTTGCAGATGACACCAAAATTGGTGGTGTAGTGGACAGCAAAGAGGGTTACCTCAGATTATAACAGGATCTGGACCAGATGGGCCAATGGGATGAGAAGTGGTAGATGGAGTTTAATTCAGATAAATGCAAGGTGCTGCATTTTGGGAAAGCAAATCTTACCAGGACTTATACACTTAATGGTAAGGTCCTAGGGAGTGTTGCTGAACAAAGAGACCTTGGAGTGCAGGTTCATAGGTTCTTGAAAGTGGAGTCGCAGGTAGATAGGATAGTGAAGAAGGCGTTTTGTATGCTTTCCTTTATTGGTCAGAGTATTGAGTACAGGAGTTGGGAGGTCATGTTGCGGCTGTACAGGACATTGGTTAAGCCACTGTTAGAATATTGCGTGCAATTCTGGTCTCCTTCCTATCGGAAAGATATTGTGAAACTTGAAAGGGTTCAGAAAAGATTTACAAGGATGTTGCCAGGGTTGGAGGATCTGAGCTACAGGGAGAGGCTGAACAGGTTGGGACTGTTTTCTCTGGAGCGTCGGAGGCTGAGGGGTGTCCTTATAGAGGTTTACAAAATTATAAGTGGCATGGATAGGATAAATAGGCAACGTCTTTTCCCTGGGGTCAGGGAGTCCAGAACTAGAGGGCATAGGTTTAGGGTGAGAGGGGAAAGATATAAAAGAGACCTAAGGGGCAACTTTTTCACGCAGAAGGTGGTACATGTCTGGAATGAGCTGCCAGAGGATGTGGTGGAGGCTGGTACAATTGCAACATTTAAGAGGCATTTGGATGGGTATATGAATAGGAAGAGTTTGGAGGGATATGGGCTAGGTGCTGGCAGGTGGAACTAGATTGGGTTGGGATATCTGGTCAGCATGGACAGTTTGGACTGAAGGGTCTGTTTCCGTGCTGTACATCTCTATGACTCTATGACTCTTCCAGCAAGCAGAAGGTACAGAAGCTTGAACACACACACCAGCAGGTTCCGGAACAGCTTCTTTCCGGCTGTTATTAGACTGATGAATGGACTCTGTAGCCTCAAATCATACTGATCTTACCTAGTGCATACCCTATGCAATATAACCTGTATGCATCTGCCTACGTCTTTTTACAACCTCTAGTCTGTACATCCTTGCTTACTATGATCTGCCTGTACTGCTCGTAAACAAAGCTTTTCACTGTACTTTGGTACACATGACAATAAATCAATCAAACCTAACCTGAACACTATGGGTTTATTAAGCATGGTCAATCCACCTAGCCTGCACATCTTTGGACTGTGGGAGCAAACCAGCACACTCAAAGGAAACCCTTGCAGACATGGGGAGAATGTGCAAACACCACACAGTCGCCGGAGGTTGGAATCAAACTTGGATACCCTGTGCTGTGAGGTAGCAGTGTTAACCACTGAGCTACTGTGTCAGCATTGGTGGAGTTGTTTCATTTGTAATGGGAAGACAAAAAATGGTTTAACATCTGTTATTGGGAAAATGTCAGAGCCCTTTATAAAGGATATGATAGCAGAGCATTTAGAATTACATGTTATGACTAAGTAGAGTCAGCATGGTTTCATGATGAGGAAAGTATACCTGACAAATGTACTGGAATTCCTTGAGAAATTAACAAGCAAGATGTACAATGGGGAATTATTGGATTTTCTGATAGTTAGCCTTCGATAAATATAAAACCCCAACGTGTGGGAGATGGTACATTAGCATAGACAGAGGACTGGCTAACTAATACAAAACAGTGTTGAAATGTTAAGGGGCATTTTCAGGACGGCAACTGGTAAATAATGGAGTGCTACAGGGATCAGTGTCGGGGCCACAATTATTTATAATAAATATTAATGACTTGGATGAGTAAAGTGGATTTACTATAGCTAACACAAAAACAGGTGGGAAGGCAAATGGTGAGGATGACACAGAGTTAGCAGAGGGATATAGACAGTTTAAGCGGATTAAGAGTGGGCAAGAAATCGGCAGATGGAATATAATGTGGGGAAATGTGAGGTTATGCATTTTGAAAGGAGGAACTGAAGGGCTGATTATTATTTAATAGGAGAAAGAGTGCAGAAAGGGATTTGGGAGTTTTCAAATTACAAAAAGCTGGTATCCATGTCTGAAAAGCAGGAGGCTGGAAGAACACAGCAAGCCAGGCAGCATCAGGAGGTAGAGAAGTCAACATTTCAGGTGTTACCCATCTTCATGTTCACCCGGTAGTGTGGAAGGCATATGGAATGTCGGCTATTCTGTTTTATTCATTCACAGGGTGTGAGTGTCTCTCACTGGGCAAGCATTTATTGTCCATCCCTAATTGCCCAGATGCTAATTAAGAGTCAACCACGTTGCTGTAGGCCTGGAGTCACATGTAGACCAGACCAGTAAGGATGACAGATTTCAATCCCTGAAGGATGTTAGTGAACCAGTTTTTTTATGGCAATCAAAAGTGGTCTTATGGTCACTTTTAGAACAGCTTTTAAGCCCAGAATTTCTTATTCAATTCAAATTTTACTATTTGCCAAGGTGGGATCTGAGACCATACCCCTCAAGCGTTGGTCTGGATTGCAAGTCCAATTATTTAATACCTCCACCACCACCTTCTTTTTCAAAAGTAATGGAGTATAAAAGTAGGGAGCTTTTGCTGAAACAGTACAAGTCAGACCATAGCTAGAGTACTGCAAATAGTTTTGGGCCCTTGCCCTAAGAAAGGTGTGCTGGCACCTGAGGTAACCAGAGAAGGTTCACCAGGATGATCCTGTCTCATGAGGAGAAGTTGAGTAGGTTGGACCTGTACTTGTTGGAAGATAGGAAAATGAGCAGAGTATTGAAAGATTTTTGGAGGGGAGGATTGGCAGGGTAAACACATATAGGTTGTTTCCTCTTGTGGGATTGTCGAGGACCAGACAGCATAACCTCATACGTTTAAGATGGAGACGAGGAGGAATTTCATCTCTCAGTAGTGAACCTATGGAATTCTTTCCCACAGAGAGCTGTTGCAGCTGGGTCATTAAGTAGGTCGAAGGCTGAGATAGACTGATTTGTAATCAGTGAGGTAATCATGTTAAGAGGAAGAAGCAGGAAAGTGGAGTAGAGGATTATCAGATCAAGCATGATCTCATTGAATGTCTGAAAAGACTCAGTAAGCTGAATAGCCTACTTTCTGCTTCTATGTCTTATCATGACCACAATTTGAGCTGCTAATTTATTTATTTTATTCTGAATAGGATGTGCAATTAAGTAAAGAGCTATTAACCTTGCCTTTTTACTGTTTTTCCCCCTTTGATCCTGTTTGCAGCTGCTTTCTTATGCTTATACACTTAGCTCTTTTCTCTCCCTCTCTGAGTGCTACTAACAAAATAGTTGCCACCATATCGTTTTGCTTTAGTAAGCTTATGTATCCCCTCTATTGAGCCCTCCCCACTCTAATTACTTAAAATCTTTCTGCACTAAGTATTCAATCTGCCAGGACACTTATGCTCCTTATTCTTCAATTATTCAAAATGGCGCTAAATCGTGATGACAAATGAAAGTTTTTCACAGCATTTTATTGTATTCTTACTGTTAAATACATGTGACAATAAAATCATTGATTAATTCATTGACTGGTCCCAAAACAGTTCAACTGAAACACATTTCATTGGAACAACTCCTTTCTACCCCAGTGTGGTGCCAGTGCCTCAGGAAGTGAAACCCATTCCCCCCACACCAATATTTAAGTCACATATTTACATGATTTACCCTATGCCGTTTTATTCATGGGTTCAGTAATAATTCACAGAATGGAAGTTCTGCTTTTGAGTTTAGCTCCTAACTGTTCAAAATCCTTCAGCAGAATTTCCTTTCTAGTCCTATCAATCTTGTTGGTTCCAATATGGGAAGCAATATTTGGATCTCTCCCCTCCATCTCCAATTCCTTCTCCAGTTCTGAGGAAAAAGTTCTGAACCACCAGACAAGCCACACAACCTTTAGGTTTCCCACTCACAGCTGGAGAGAACAGTATCTCTCCCCCCCCCCCCCAATTACACTGTCCCCTATCACTATGATATTCCTACTTCCTCCCGCCAGTTGAGTGGCTCCCTGTACCATAATACTGTGGTCAGTTCACTCATCGACCCTGAGAATTTGATGATTGGTAGTTAGGCATAACTGCCTTTACTACCAAATCAAAAATGATTTAAACAAACCTACAGTCTTCTTTTTCTTGAACTATGTCCAAACTTGAGGATAATCCTTACCGTTCCTATTATAGCTCTCAAACATTTTAATGTTCTCATCCAAACTTTATCCCATGTATACTTATCTTTTTCTAAAACTGATGCAAATCCCAAGTTGATTTTTAACAGTTGAACTCTACCCTGATAAGTTACTCCAAGTTCTTATAATAAACATATTTATTATTTCTAGCTTCTCTTCTAATTGAGGCATCTCGTTATTATCATTTATGAGTCGTGAAGAACCCTTAATGTCCAATAAAGTATTCTTACAATATTTTTCTAACAGAAATCAAAGATTTTTGCTTGATTCAAGACACAAATCTCATGTGCACATTCATTCTTTACAGTAAACAACTGTTTTTGAAAAGTAACTTGTTAAGTTCCTTTTAGACATTTCATGTCTCAAAATCATTTCAAATTCAAACATCAATGTTGTCAGGCTGATGCACTTTCATTTTAAATGTCATTTTTCTCAGTTTGTTCTTTCATAGAGCATACAACAGGACAGCACAGTCCAGGTTCTTCGACTCTTGATGCTGTGCCAGCCTGTTATCCTACTCTAAGATCAAACTGACCATCACACCCTTCATTTTATTATCTTTCATGTGCCTGATAAGAGTCACTTAAATGTCTCTAATGTATCTGACTCTATTACCACTGCTGGTACAGTATTCCACGCACCCACCACTCTCTGTATAAAGAACCTACTTTTGACATCTCCCCTAAACCTTCCCCCAATCACCTTAAAATTATGCCTCCTCATGGTAGCCATTTCCACCCTAGGAAAAAGTCTCTGGATACCACTCTATCTATGCCTTTCATCATCTTGTACAGCTCTATCAAGTCACCTCTCATCCTTCTTCACTCCAATGAGAAAACACTAGCTCCCTCAATCTTTCTTCATAAGACATGCCATCCAGTCCAAGCAGCATCCTGGTAAATCTCCTCTGCACCCTCTCCAAAGCTTCTACATCCTTCCTATATTCCAAGTGCGGTCTAACCAGGGCTTTATAGAGCTGCAGCAGAACTTCATGGCTCTTAGACTCAACTCCCTTGCTAATGAAAGCCAACATACTATACACCTTCTTAACAATCCTATCAACTTGGGTGGAAACTTTGAGGGATTTATGGACGTTGACCCCAAGATCCCTCTATTCCTCCATACTACCAAGAATCCTGCTTTTAACCCTGTAATCTGCATTCAAATACATCCTTCTAAAATGAATCACTTCACACTTTTCCAGATTGAACTCCATCTGCCAATTCTCAATCCAGCTCTGCATCCCATCAATGTCCTGTTGCAAATTTCCACAGCTCTCCACACTATCCACAACTCCACCAACCTTCCCGTCATCAGCAAACTTATTAAGCCACCTTTCAATTTCCTCATCCAAGTCATTTATAAAAATCACAAAGAGGAGAGGTCCCAGAACAGATCTCTGCAGAGCACCATTGGTCACCGAGCTCCCTGCTGAATGCTTTCCATCTACTACCACTCTCTGTCTTCTACGGGCCAGTCAATTTTGTATTCAGACATTTAAACTTCCCTGCATCCCATGCCTCCTTACTTTCTGAATGAGCATACCATGGGAAACCTTATCAAACGCCTTGCTAAAATCAATATGCACTAGTACACTGCTCTACCTTCACCAATGTGTTTTGTCACATCCTCAAAGAATTCAATAAGGCTTGTGAGGCATGAGCTGCCCTTCACAAAGCCATGCTGACTATCTCTAATCAAACTATTGTTTTCCAAATAATCATAAATCATGTACCTCAGAGTCCTCTCCAATAATTTGCGACATAAGAATGGCCATTTCCCTGTGAGTATCTGCTCCCAATTTATGCTCCACAGTTCCTGTCTAATTACATTAAAATTCCCACTCCCCCAATTAAATACTTTCCCATACAGTCTGCTCCTATCCCTCTCTATGACTGTCACTGAAATGCTTTCCCACTAAGAGATCTGACATTTGACCTGATTTGTTGCCAAGCACCAAATCTAATATGGCCTCCCCTCTATTTGGCTAATCTATATATTGAAGTAGAAATCCTCCCTGGACACACCTGACAACATTTGTTCCATCCAAACTATTTGCACTCGGGAGGTTCCAATATTCAGGAAGTTGAAGTCACCCATGACAATAACATTGTTACTTCAGCACCTTTCGAAAATCTGCCTCCCAATCTGCTCTTCCGTGCCTCTGTTGCTATTTCTTGTTTCTGACTTCCACCCATACTGACTCAGTAGATAAACCCTCATTGACGACCTCCCTTTCTGCAGCTGTGAAACTATCCCTGATTAATAATGCCACTCCCCAACCTCATTTACCTCCCTCCCTATTCCTTTATAAACATCTGGACACCAAATATCCAAAAACCATTCCTACCCCCATGTTATCCAAGTCTCCATAATTGCCACAACATCGCAGCTCCAAGTACTAATCCATGCTCTAAGTTCAGCACCCTTAGTCCTGACACCAGTGGGAACAGTGCTTGTGCCTCAGCTAGCCAAACTATATAACAACCAATTCAATGAGAGAACTAAATGTAACATCTCCAAATTTGCAGACAACTCAGAGCTTGATGCAAGCGTAAACTGTGAAGAAGACGCTTCACTGTGATTTGAGTGAGTACATGGCTGATGAAGTATAATATGAATGAATGTGAGGTTGTCTACTTTGAAAGCAAAATCAGGAAGACAGATTGTTATCGGAATGACTACAGATTGGGTAATGAGACCCGGGTGTCCTTGTCTACTATTCACTGAAAGTAATTATGCAGGTCCTGACACTTCTTATATTAAAATAGACACACTTCAACGCATCACACTAACTGCACCTTTGCCCTATCAACTTTCTATCCTTCCTCACAGATTCTCTACACGTTGTGTCTTCCTGTTCACCAGCTACCCCATCCTCTGATCCTTAGCTCAGGTTCCCAATCCCCTGCCAAACTTGTTTAAACCTTCTCGAAGTACTCTAGCAAACCTTGTCCCCAGGATATTGGTACCTCTCCAGTTCAGGAGCAACCCATCTTCCTTGTACAGATCTCACCTTCCACAGAAGGTATCCCAATAATCCACCTAGCTGAGGCCCTCCCTCCTACACCACCTCTGTAGCCACGTGTTCAGCTGCACTCGCTCTCTGTACCTAGCCTTATGAGCCTGTGGTAACGGGAACAATTTTGAGATTACTACTCTGATCGTCCTGCCTTTTAGCTTCCAACCTAACTTCCTATATTTACTTCTCAGTTCCTCATCCCTTTACCTAGATATATTATTGGTACAGATGTGTACCACAACTTCTGGCTGCTCTCCCTCCCTCTTAAGAATCCTGTAGACCCGATCCGTGACATGCCTGACCCTAGCAGCCAGGAGGCAAAATATCATCTGGAAGTCTCATTCATGACCACAGAATCTGCTGTCCATTCTTCTAACCATTGAATCTCCAATCACTATCAATCTCTTATTCTACCCCCATTCCCTTCTGAGCCACAGAGCCAGGCTCAGTGTCACACTCCTGGTGTCTGTAACATTCCCCTGGTGGCTTGTTGCCCCCCTGTAACAGCTTCCAAGCATGGTATACTTATTATTCAAGGGAATGCCCACAGAGGATCCCAGCACTGACTACCTATCCCCTTTCCCTCTCCTGACAGTCACCCAGCTACCTTTATCCTGTAACTTAGGTGTGACAACCTCCCTATAACTGCTCTCTATCATTCCCTCAGCCTCCCAAATGGTCTAAAGTTCATTCAGCTCCAACTCCAGTTCCCTAACGCGGTCTGTGAGGAGCTGGAGTTGGGTGGATTTCCCACAGGTGAAGAGAGCAGGGACACTGACGGTAACCCTCACCTCCCACATCCCACACGAGGAGCAAACAACTGCCCTAGCCTCCATCCCCTCTTCTCTAAATTGCGAAAAGAGATTTTAAAAAATCTTTACTTTACCAACCCTCCACACAGAGTCTGTTTTTTTGGTTAGAGGAGAAGGACGGGTAGGAGACACTACACTTGTAGTGTTTTGGGTTTAGCCAAATATATTAGTTCACTTACCCAGCAGTCCCCATATCTGCACCGGCTCCTGCTCACTCTTCGCTCTGCTGATTCACGAGGTAAGTATTCTAATTTATCTTCCTGGCTGCCCCCGGCTCTCGCTCTCTCTCTTGCACTCAACAATGGCTAATATAATCCCTCTATTTAAAAAAGGATCTAGAAAGAAAAGAGGGAAATATGGACCAGTAAGCCTGACATCAGGAGTAGGGTAAAAGCTGCAGTCCATTCCAAAATACTTAATAAAGGAGCATTTGGAAAACAGCAACATGGTTGGACAGTTTCAGCAAGATTTACAACAGGAAAATCATGCTTGACAAGTTTACTAGAATTTTTCAAGTATGTAACCAGTAGAGTTGATCAGGGAGATCCAGAGGATGTGGTTTATTTGGACTTTTGGAGGGGATTAAATATATTTTCACATAAGAGATTAGCTAAACTGTAAGGGATTGCTGACATTGGTAGAGAACTGGCTGTTATATACAAAACAAAGTGTAAATGGGTCATTTTCTGAATGACAGCCAGTGACCAGTGGGATCAGTGCTTGTGCCTCAGCTAGCCACACAGCCAATTCAATGAGGGAACTAAATGTAACATCTCCAAATGTGCAGACAACTCAGAGCTTGATGCAAGCGTAAACTGTGAAGAAGATGCTTCACTGTGATTTGAGTGAGTACATGGCTGATGAAGTATAATATGAATGAATGTGAGGTTATCTACTTTAGCAAAATCAGGAAGACAGATTGTTACCGGAATGACTACAGATTGGGTAATGAGACCCGGGTGTCCTTGTCCATCATTCACTGAAAGTAATCATGCAGGTGCAGTAGATGTGATATGATACAGGAAGATTCAGGTGCAGGAACAAGAACTGGGATGTTCTATTGCAATTGTATAGGAATTTGGTGAGACCAAACTTGCAGTTTTCATCATCTTATCTGATGAAGGATGTTCTGTCAATGGAGGGAGTGTGATGAAGATTTGTCAGACTGGACTTTGAATAGCAGGACTGATGTATGAAGAGGGACTGGATTAGTTAAGACCATTAGAAATAGGAACAGGAGTGGGAGCAGAGCCCTTGTGTGTAGGGAAGGTTGATTCTTGTTCATAAGAGGAATCAAGAGTTTCTGGGAAAGGGCAAGAAAGAGAAGTGTCAGATCAGCCATGATCCAATTGACGCAGGTTCAAAAGGACTGAATATCTGAGTCTTGTTCCTATTTTCCATATTTCTGTGAAACTGCTTGTGTGTGTTCCTGCTTGCTTTTCACATCCTTTGTCTTTTACCAGGACCTGATGTTTGTTTGTCTGGCTGGCTGTCCTCCAGAGAAGGAAAGAGAGAAAACAAAAATGCCTCATCGCTCTGTCCAATCACAACTGTTAACAAAGTTAAAGAAAAATATAACATTCAAAAATACATAGAGTTAGACTCACAAAACTGTTCTCAATTTCAATGTGCAGAGCCAAAGCCATGACATCTTATGTGACCTCTTCCATAAAGAATTCTATTTTAAACTTTATGACTTCTCTTCTCAAAACATCTTCATGTCCTTTCTTCATGCACCCCGCGTGGTCTTAGTTTCTCCAATTAGTAAAGTTTCAGCTATCCTGTACCACTCATGTCTTCTCGCAGTCTGAACTATTTGCAGTTTGGAGTCTCCTGTCCTCCCAGTGCTGCCTGTCCACTTGGTGTCTTCTGGCCTGGCCTGGCCAGAGCACTTTCAGATCCTTTGCGTCTCACCCACATCAGTCTGGAACATTCTCTGTCCCACTTACGGGTGGTGAATTACTCACCCAAATCCAGCTCTGGTACTAATGGCCTACTGACCATGGCACATACTATTGTCATTCAAATTGAGGAACCATCAAATTGCTTATTTCTGTATAAAACAGAGTCACTGTCATCCCAGAGAATGATAAGGCTGCTCTCTCGCTACTGAGGTGATGATCCGTGATATTTTTAACTTGAGGATCATCATGCCTCAGATGAGGAGTGAGCTTGAAAAGGCAGAACTGTCATGAAACCTCAGTCAGAATTAGAATCCCTACAGTGTGGAAACAGGCCCTTCAGCCCAACAAGTCCACACTGACCCTCCGAAGATTATCCCACCTGGACTCATTCCCCTACATTTACGCCTGACTCATGCACCTAACCTACACATCCCTGAACATTATGGGCAATTTCACATGGCCAATTCACCTAACCTGCACATCTTGGAATTGTGGGAGGAAACCAGAGCACCCGGAGGAAACCCATGCAGACATGGTGAGAACGTGCAGACTCCATACAGGCAGTCACCTGAGGCTGGAATCGAACCCAGGTCCCTGACGCTGTGAGGCAGCAGTGCTAACCACTGAGCCATTGTGTCGCCCCAGGAATTGAACCCAACCACGCTGTTGGTGTTGTTCTGCGTTGCAAACCAGCCATCCATGTGTTCACAGCGAGATACACAGTTCTTTAACCCTTTCAACTTTAACCTTTTCACGTGCCTCGAAGAGCTACTGGTGAGTTATAGGGCCAGCAATTTTGCAGCACTACCACTCCCAGTGGCCATTACTGGGACTGTACATGGAGGATGAAGATGCTTTTGATGACCTCTGGGCACCAGGGCTGATCATTCAGGAGGGAGTGGGGCGTGGTCGCTGAGAGGGGATGGCACTGCTACCACATGGGCTATCTTGCCTTGTAACATTGTGAGAGTAATGAGCAATTTAATACTGTCAGTTAAACAAGGACACTAATCTTATTTTCTTTGATTTTAAACAGCCTGTTCAGGGTTGTTATGACACACCTCTGAAGCAGGTGGAACTTGAACCAGGACCTACTGGCTCAAAGGTAGGGCCATGACTGCTCCACCACAAGATCAACATTATCAATTTATGTAAGTCTAGGCCACTAGCCTCAACATAAAACAGTATTGTTGAATTCTCATAGCCTGACGAGCAGCCTTTGTAATATTTGCCATATATTCAATTCAATAAATTTATGCTGTAATTTGTCAAACACCTAGGACCCGGTTGTGTAATGGTTATAGTAATGAAATGAAAATCCTAAAAGGCTGCATCAATCATTTTTAAGTCAGAAAATCAAAGGGGCAAGTGTTCTTTAAATCTTGCAAAGTTACACCATCAAGGCCCTTCCTATTTGCTCTATTTACTAAAAAAGGTTTGGGGCTGGATATTATCTCTCCTGCCCTCAGGAGAGCCTTGGGTACTTTGCAGTAAATGTATTACTTTGAAATCATTGTCATGGAGGTTGGCCAGTGACCTTATAGAAGTTTATAAAATCATGAGGGGCTTGGAAAGGGTGAATAGTCAAGGTCTTTTCCCCAGGGTAGGAAAATACAAAACAAGAGGGCTTAAAGTGAGAGGGGGAAGATTTTAAAGGGACCTGAGAGGCAACTTCTCCATGCAGAGAGTGGTACTTGTATGGAATGAGCTGCCAGGGAAGTGGTACATTACAACATTTAAAGGCTAGGTATATGAATAGGGAAGGTTTGGAGGGATATGGGCAAAATGCTGGCAAATGGGACTAGATTAAGTTAGGATATTTGGTCAGCATGGACGAGTTGGACTGAAGGGTCTGTTTCTGTGTTGTTCTGAACTCCATGACTCTATGATTGTGATGTGGACCTCAGAGTTTGATTTTATGGCCAAAGTGACAAAGTGGTGGCATTCACAAAGGATTGCATAGAGGAATACAAATGTTCTGTGTTTTTTGGCTCCAGTGAGAGTCATTGCAGAGAGGTGCAATGGCGGACATATCTGCATGGTCTGGCACCATGGTGCATTGCCAGCAAGATCATACCCCTAATGAGTTCAGGAGCCGAGGACACTTCAGTAAAGGTCAGTTTTCAGAGCGAAGGAAGCTGAGTGCCTCATTATAATGCAAAAAGCTTCAGAACAATTTTCCAATGAGTCAGACAACCCAGATATTTATAGTATTGCAATTTAATTTGCTGCAGAAAATATTCTTCAAACCTGCTGCAGAATCATACGTTACAATTATCCAGACATTTTCTGAAATTTAAGATACTCATTTACATTTTTTAAAATGTGTAAATTAATTGTAACATGGTACTCGGTATTGCAGTGGAGGTTTATTGATAGTCTAAAAACTTCTTTAAACAGAAGACACTGCCATAATTACAGCTAGCAGAATTTAATGCTTCATTAAGTATTTAGACATCATGCCTTGGTGACGTGGTTGGCGTTTTTCCTGATCTGCAGCACGTCATTAATTGCATCCTTAAGACTGAAATGGAATCTCTTCTACCATTGTTTGAGACAATTTTGTAAAAGAGCATAGAAACAGAATTATCATTAACTGAGTAATCTGGGAATAGATCAGCCCACGGAGTGACAGAAACAATTGCTAAACAAAAGAAAATAGAAATGCTTCAACATTTCAACTATACTAACTTATTTCCTAGCTATAAAACGTGAATATGTGGTTTACTTCCCTTGTACTCTCTCACCTTTGTTCTTTCTCCAGTCAGGCCCCAAACAATCATCCCATCATCCATTTGTAGCCAAAATAGAACTGGACCTTGATCCAGTTGTATCATGAGATTCAAAAACGTGGAAACTCTAAAGAAGCTCAGGGGAAACAGAGACTTAGAATCATAGAGTCATACAGCATAGAAACAGACCCTTCAGTCCACCGTGTCTATGCTGATTAAGGAACACCAATCTAATCCTATTTACCTGCACTTGGTCCATAGCCTATTATGCCCTATCATCTTAGATATCCACTCAGATATTTATAGAGTCATAGATCATATGGCACGGAGACCCTTCAACCCACCATGTCAATGCTGACTAAGAAACACCAAACTAATTTTATTTACCTGCATTTGGTCCATAGTCTATTATGCCCTAGCATCTTAGATACCACTCAGATGTTTAGAGAGCCATAGACTCTTAGAGTCATACAGCATGGAAACAGACCATTTGGTCCAACCAATCCATGCCGAACATAGAGTCTCACCTGTCTACGTTTGGCCCATATCCTTCCAAATATTTCTTACTCATGTACTTATCCAAATATCTTTTGGATGTTGAAACTGCACCTGCATCCATGACTTCCCCGGAAATTCAATCCACACATAAACCACTCAATGTGTAAAAACGTTGACCCTCATGTCTTTTTTAAATCTTACTCCTCTCACCTTGAAATTCCCCACTCTAGGGAAAAGATTCCTCCCATTCATCTTACCTATACCTCTCAGGATTTTATAAACCTTATCCCTTAACATCTTATGCTCCAGTGAAAAATGACCCAGCCTCTCCTTATAACTCAAACCTTCCATTCCTGGCAACATCCTCATAGTGTTTTTCTGAGTTGTCCCCAGCTTAATAAAACAAAGTGACCAGAACTCGGCACAATATCCCCCGATAAAATCTCACCAACATCCTGTACAACTTCAGTATAACAACCCATCCCCTATACTCAAAAGAGTGAGTAATTAGATTAGATTAGGTTACATTACATTACAGTGTGGAAACAGGCCCTTCGGCCCAACAAGTCCACACCGACCCGCCGAAGCACAACCCACCCATACCCCTACATTTACCCCTTACCTAACACTACGGGCAATTTAGCATGGCCAATTCACCTGACCTGCACATCTTTGGACTGTGGGAGGAAACCGGAGCACCCGGAGGAAACCCACACAGACACGGGGAGAACGTGCAAACTCCACACAGTCAGTCGCCTGAGGTGGGAAATGAACCCGGGTCTCTGGCGCTGTGAGGCAGCAGTGCTAACCACTGTGCCACCGTGCCGCCCAATGCCGCCCAATGGAGGCAAGCATCCTAAATACCTGCTTAAGCATCCATCTACCTGTGATGAAAGTTTCAAAGAATTATGTCCCTAAACCTCTACATCTCTCTGTTCTACAGCACTATCCAGGGCCCTACCATGAACTGTATGAGTCCTGCCTTTGTTCGTTTTACTAAAATACAATACCTCACATTTATCCAAATTAAACTCCTCTGCCATTCCTCAGTCCATTGACTCAATTAATCAAGATCATTTTGTAATCTTCGATAATCTTCTTCACTGTCCACAGTGCCACCAACTTTGTTGTCATCCTCCAAATTACTAACCACGCCTTCTAAATTCCCATTCAAGTCATTTATGTAAGTGACAAACAAAAGTCAGCACCAATTCCTGCAGCTGATCGATCTCAGACTGTAGCCTGAGACCAGCCTCCTCACTGTCAACGCCTCCAATTTTTGTGTCCACTGATTAACTCTTCCACATTCACATCCAAGTCTTTAATGTACCGAGCAAACAGCAATGGTTCCAGCATGAACACTTGTCAAAGGCCTTATTGAAGTCCACATTGACAACACCACCCTCATCAATATATTTAGTCAAAAACTCCATTAAATTAGTCAGACAGGAGCTTCCTCTAACAAATTTGTGCTGACTATCCCTGCCTTTCCAAGTATTGATTCATCCTGTCCCTCAGAATGTTTTCAACTACTAATGTTAGACTAACAGGTATGTGATTACCATGCCTACCCCTGCTGCCTTTCTTGAACAAAGGAACCACATTAGCTACCCTCCAGTCACCTGGCACTTGACCTGTCATCAGCAAAGTATTAAATATCTCTACTTCGGCCTTAGAAATCTCCTCCCATGGGCTCATAACAGCCTGTGTACATTTCATCAGGCCCTGGCAATTTATGGAGCTTTATGCATCTAATACCTCATCATTAATTTTAACATGTTCTAGAATGTCATTATCTCAGCTGAAATCATCAGCTACAATGTCTTTCCCCACTATGTATACAGATTGAGAAGTATTCATTTGAGAACTCACTCATGCCCACTGGATCCATGCAGAGCTTGCTCCTTTGGTCCCTTGGGGTGATTGTCCACAGATACTCAAAAGTGGTTGAGAGGAAGGATGCGAGTGCACTTGAGGAACTGCAGAGGAAATTCACCAGGATATTATCTGGGATGGAACATTTCAGTTTTGAAGAGAGACTGGGAAAGCTTGCATCATTTCCTATGGAGCAAGGAAACTTGAGGTGGGACCTGATTGAGTTGTGTAAGGTTATAATACGCCAAACAGAAAGCAGCTGTTCTCCTTAGGTGAAGGGTCAAGAACAAAGGGCACACTTTTAAAGACAAAGGCAGGAGATTTAGAGGGGATTTGACTGGGGTCAGGAATGCCCTGCCTGGGAGGGGATTTGAGATGGGAAACCTCACAACTTTTAAAAGTAATTGGATGAGCACTTGAAGTGTCATAACATTCAAGGCTATGGACCTAATGTAAGAAAATGGGTTGGTGTCGTTAGTAGTGCATTTTTGGTGGTACAGACTAGATGGGCTGAAGGGCCTTTTCTGTACTGTTGAGTCTTTGATCCAATAAGAAATGAAGCAGGGATTCTTTGTTGCACTGGCATTAGGCCTTTACAAACATGAATCTTTTTCTCAAAGTCATGGCCCAATCACTGTGAATCCCACATGGAACAGCAAATTGGACAAACCAATTGTGAACTTACACTCTGGCTATAACTGAGGCCTTTTGATCATGGGTGGGAGTGGTCTGTAGGAAACATGTACAGACGTTCCTGAGTACAAAGCTGTGCTCAGTCCTGTTACTGTCAGTGTAATTGCAGTGATTTCTAGAGGTCTCTTGCTGTTCAGGGATCATGTGCTGAGGTGAAAATACTTCCTTGCTTTGGTGAAGGTACTCCCTCTCAATTTTGTCAGCTTCAGCCATGCCCCCTTTCATCCGGGTAAGCTTGGGTTCCCTCTTGCAGTCAGTGTTTAAATGACTGCCTGACCCTTTGGCAGATATGGAATCAAAACTGAGCAGGTTCAGCAATCCACTTGTTGCTCCAAGCTTGGTGGATGTGTGGAAGTAGCTGAATGCGTTATCGTCTGTAAACACTTGTAATGCTGCATCATCTCGTGTGCTTTGTCCAACTTCAACAATCTGTTCAAATCCACTAAAGAAGCCTGTTTCCACCTGCCTCACAACTCACAAATATGGAAGTATTACAATTGTCCCCACATTCAAATAATTGCTATAGCTTGATAACAGCTGAGCCCAAGTGCTGATCCTTGTGATGTTCCACTAGTCACAGATGCCAACCTGAGAATAACCCTCTTATCCTTAGCGCTGCTTTCTGTCCAAATTCTGCAGTCCTCAATGCATTACAGGTTATCACTTCCAATCCCTCGCAATTTCATGGTGGATACTGACCTCTTGTACAGAACTTTACTAAAAGCCTTCTGAAATTCCAAATGCCCTACATCCGCTCGCTCCCCTTTATTGACTCTGCTGGCATCCTCCTCAAAAATCTCCATCAGCTTTGTCACACCTGATTTCCCCTTTGTAAATCCATGACAACTTTATCCAGTTGTTTTCTAAACACCTCATCATTGCATCCTATCTTGTTAATCAACGGCACTTTCCTGCACTATTCCCATACCTCTCGATGTTTTTAATATATATTAGTTTACTAATCTCAGTATCAAACATTCTCAATGAATGAAAGGCATCTGGATGGGTACATGAATAGGATGGGTTTAGAGGGATATGGGCCAAAACCTGGCAAATGAGACTAGATTCATTTAGGAAATCTGGTCAGCATGGACAAGTTGGACTGAGGGGTCTGTTTCCATGCTGAACATCTCTATGACACTATGACTCTGAACCTCCACAATCCACTGTGGCTGAAGATTCCAAATGCTCTCCCTAACCTCTGCCCCCTACATCACTCTGAGAGAAGAATGAAAGGGTTAACATGTAAAATATAGATGACACCGAGAGCACAGTGCTGGATTTGGATATATGATTAATAATCATGATTTAATGAGATGAATTAACAAACTATAATCATCAGATGAGAGCAGATTCAATCATAAGGAGTAACTGTTCAAACTTTTCCCTTGGACACAGGAATCAAATGAAGTGAACATTAACCAAATCTGGTATAATGCTTTGAATGTTGAAATGTGGTGTTTAAGCAAGTGCAGAGGCCATTCAGGCTCCACAGCCCAGGTCTAAATAAGTCTGCAAGAAAATCAGACTCACTGGCAGATAATCAGCCTGAATTGTTGAATTGCTGGTCCCTCCTGACTTAGAGAGCAGCCCAACAAGACCATCAGAAGTTATTGCCTCCAGAGCCTTCTGGACAGCACAAGAGGAATCAGGTTACGGTGCCATTGAATCACCTCCTGGTTGAGGTGCTTCCTTCAATCAGGGGGAATGCCTTTACCCAGAGAGGACTTAGAAAATGGCCATGTAGAACTAGGTGTCATGAGGAGTACTTGAGCCAAACAGCATATTTACACTAAAGGGGAAGCTAGATCAATACATAGGGACATATGAATAGAAGGACCTATTGATGGGCCTTAGATGAAGAAAGGTGTATGAAACATAAATACACACTTATTAGGCTCAATACGAAGTATCTGCTGATGACTAAAGAAATTGAGGGTTGACTAAAGAAATTGAGGGTTTGGTTAAGAAAAAGAAGGAAGCATATGTAAGGTAGATCGAGTGAATCCTCAGAAGAATATAAAGGCAGTAGGAGTATACTTAAGAGGGAAATCAGGAGGGCAAAAAGGGGACATGAAATAGCTTTGGCAAATAGAGTTAAGGAGAATCCAAAGGGCTTTTACACATACATTAAGGACAAAAGGATAACTAGGGAGAGAATAGGGCCCCTCAAAGATCAGCAAGGCAGCATTTGTGTGGAGCCACAGAAAATGGGGGAGATATTAAATGAGTATTTTGCATCAGTATTTACTGTGGAAAAGGATATGGAAGATATAGAAAGTAGTGAAATAAATGGTGACATCTTGCAAAATGTCCAGATTACAGAGGAGGAAGTGCTGGATGTCTTGAAACGCATAAAGGTGAATAAATTCCCAGGACCGGATCAAGTGCACCCGAGAACTCTGTGCGAAGCGAGGGAAGTGATTGCTGGGCCTCTTGCTGAGATATTTGTATCATCGATAGTCACAGGTGAGGTGCTGGAAGACTGGAGGTTGGCTAACATGGTGCCACTGTTTAAGAAGGGTAGTAAGGACAAGCCAGGGAACTATAGACCAGTGAGCCTGACGACAGTGGTGGGCAAGTTGTTAGATGGAATCCTGAAGGACAGGATATACATGTATTTGGAAAGGCACGGAGTAATTAGGGATAGTCATCGTGGCTTTGTGAATGGGAAATCATGTCTCACAAACTTGATTGAGTTTTTTGAAGAAGTAACAAAGAGGATTGATGAGGGCAGAGCAGTAGATGTGATCTTTATGGGCTTCAGGAAAGTGTTCCACAAGGTTCCCCATGGAAGACCTGTTCGCAAGGTTGGATCTCAAGGAATAAAGGGAGAACTAGCCATTTGGATACAGAACTGGCTCAAAGGTAGAGGACAGAGGGTGGGGCGGAAGGTTGTTTTTCAGAATGGAGGCCTGTGACCAGTGGAGTGCCACAAGGATCGGTCCTTTACTTTTTGTCATTTACATAGAAAATAGAACATTGCAGCGCAGTACAGGCCCTTCGGCCCTCGGTGTTGCACCGACCTGTCATACCAATCTGAAGTCCATCTAACCTACACTATTCCATGTACGTCCATATGCTTGTCCAATAACGACTTAAATGTACTTAAAGTTGGCAAATCTACTACCATTGCAGGCAAAGCATTCCATACCTTTACTACTCTCTGAGTAAAGAAACTACCTCTGACATCTGTCCTGTATCTATCACCCCTCAATTTAAAGCTATGCCCCCTCGTGCTCGCCATCACCATACTTGGAAAAAGGCTGTCCCTGTCCACCCTATCTAACCCTCTGATTATCTTATATGTTTCTGTTAAGTCACCTCTCAAGCTTCTTCTCTCTAACGAAAATAGCCTCAACTCCCTCAGCCTTTCCTCATAAGACCTTCCCTCCATACCAGGCAATATCCTAGTAAATCTCCTCTGCACCCTTTCCAAAGCTTCCACAGCCTTCTTATAATGCGGTGACTAGAACTGTACACAATACTCCAAGTGCGGCCGCACTATAGTTTTGTACAGCTGTAGCATAACCTCATGGTTCCGGAACTCAATCCCTCTATTAATAAAAGCTAAAACACTGTATGCTTTCTTAACAACCCTGTCAACCTGGGTGGCAACTTTCAAGGATCTGAGTACCTGGACACCGAGATCTCTCTGCTCATCTACACTACCAAGAATCTTACCATGAGCCCAGTACTTTGCATTCTGGTTACTCTGACCAAAGTGAGTCACCTCACACCTTTCCACATTAAACTCCATTTGCCACCTCTCAGCCCAGCTCTGCAGTTTATCTATGTCTCTCTGTAACCTACAACATCCCATGTCACTATCCACAACTCCACCGACCTTAGTGTCATCTGCAAATTTACTAACGCACCCTTCTACGCCCTCATCCAGGTCGTTTATAAAAATGATGAACAGCAGTGGACCCAACACCGACCCTTGCATAACACCACTAGTAACTGGACTCCAGGATGAACATTTACCATCAACCACTACCCTCTGTCTTCTTTCAGCAAGCCAATTACTGATTCAAACTGCTATATCTCCCACAATCCCATTCTTCCGCATTTTGTACAATAGCCTACTGTGGGGAACCTTATCAAACACCTTGCTGAAATTCATATACACCACATCAACCAGTTTACTCACATCTATCTGTTTGGTCACCTTCTCAAAGAATTATTTGGATGCGAGCATAAGAGGTACAGTTAGTAAATTTGCAAATGAACCCAAAATTGGAGGTACAGTGGACAGCGAAGAGGGTTACCTCAGAATACAACAGGATCCTGATCAGCTGGACCAATGGGCTGAGAAGTGGAAGATGAAGTTTAATTCAGATAAATGCAAGGTGCTGCATTTTGGGAAAGCAAATCATAGCAGCACTTATACATTAAATGGAAAGGTCCCAGAGAGTGTTGCTGAACAAAGAGACCTTGGAGTTGCTCCTTGAAATTGGAGTTGCATTAGACTCCTCACTCACATCCACGCTGCATTCGACTCCTCATTCACACGCACGCTGCATTAGACTCCCCATTCCTATCCACACTGCATCAGACTCCTAATTCACATCCATGCTGCATTAGACTCCCCATTCCTATCCACATCCATGCTGCATTAGACTCCCCATTCCTATCCACACTGCATCAGACTCCTAATTCACATCCACGGTGCATTATCTCCCCATTCACATACACGCTGCATTTGACTCCCCATTCACATCCACGCTGCATTAGACTCCCAATTCACATCCATGCTGCATTAGACTCCCAATTCACATCCACGCTGCTTTAGATTCCCCAATCACACCAATGCTGCATGAGACGCCTTATTCACATCCACGCTGTATTCGACTCCCCATTCACATTTACGCTTTATTAGATTCATTATTCACATCCACTCTGCATTATACTCCCCATTCACATCCACACTCCATTAGACTCCTTATTCACATCCACGCTCTATTAGACTCCTCATTCAAATCCACGCTGCATTAGACTCCCCATTCACAACCATGCAGCGTTAGACTGCCCATTCAGATCCACGCTGTATTGGACTCATCATTCACATCCACGCTGCATTAGACTCCTCATTCACATCCTCGCTGCATTAGACTCTCATTCACATCCACGCTGTATCGGATTCCCATTCACATCCGCACTGCATTAGACTCCTCATTCACTTCCTCGCTGCATTAGACTCTCATTCACATCCACGCTGTATCGGATTCCCATTCACATCCGCACTGCATTAGACTCCTCATTCACATCCACGCTGTATCGGATTCCCATTCACATCCACGCTGCATTAGACTCCTCATACACATCCACACTGCAAAAGATGCCCCATTTACACCCTCGCTGTATTAGACTCCCCATTCACATCCACGTTGCATTGGACTCTTCATTAACAGTTACACTTCATTAGTTTCCACACTCACATCCACGCTGCATTAGTTTCCTCATTCACACCCACACTGCATTAGACTCCTCATTCACATCCTCGCTGCATGAGACTCCCCATTCACATCCACGCTACATTAGACTCCCTATTCACATCGGCGCTGCAATAGACTCCTCATTCACATCCAAGCTGTATTAGACTCATTATTCACATCCACACTGCATTAGACTCCCCAATCACATCCACGCTGCATTAGACTGCTCATTCACATCCACGTTACATTAGACTCCCCATTCACATCCATGCTGCATAAGGCTCCCCATTCACATCCATGCTACATTCGACTCCCCATTCACGTCCAAGCTGTATTAGACTCATTATTCACATCCACTCTACATTGGACACCCCATTCACATCCACACTGCATTAGAATCACCATTCACATACACACTGCTTTAGACTCCCCAATCAC
>NC_057710.1:20820109-20832219 GCF_004010195.1 Chiloscyllium plagiosum
TTCACATCCACGCTGCATTAGACTCCCCATACTCAACCATGCTGCATTAGACTCCTCATTCACATCCTCACTGTATTAGACTCCTCATTCACATCCATGCTGCATTAGACTCCTCATTCACATCTGCACTGCATTAGACTCCCTATTCACATGCACGCTGCATTAGTCTCCCCAGTCACATCCACGCTGCATTAGACTCCTCATTCACATCCACATTACATTAGACTCCTCATTCACTTCCATACTGTATTAGACTCCCCATTCACATTCACGCTGTATTGGACTCCTCATTCACATCCACACTGCATTATACTCCTCATTCACATCCACGCTGTATTAGACTCCCCATTCACATCCATGCTGCATTAGACTCCCCATTCACATCCACGCTGCATTACACTCCCCATTCACATCCACGCTGTATTAGACTCCACATTCACATCCACGCTGTATTAGAGTCCCCATTCACATTCACACTGCTTTAGACTCCCCATTCATATCCGCCTTTCAATAAACTTCCCATTCACATCCACTCTGCATTAGACTCCCCATACACATCCACACTGCATTAGACTCCTCATTCACATCCACGCTGCATTTGACTCCCCATTCACATCCACGCTGCATTAGACTCCACATTCACATCCTCGCTGCATTGCATTCCTCATTCACATCCACGCTGTATTAGACTCCTCATTCACATCCACGCAGTTAGACTCCTCATTCACATCCTCGCTGCATTACATTCCTCATTCACATCCTTGTTGCATTAGACTCCTCATTCACATCCACGCTGTATTAGACTCCCCATTCACATCCATGCTGCATTAGACTCCCCATTCACATCCACGCTGCATTACACTCCCCATTCACATCCACGCTGTATTAGACTCCCCATTCACATTCACACTGCTTTAGACTCCCCATTCACATCCACCTTTCAATAAACTTCCCATACACATCCACGCTGCATTTGATTCCCCATTCACGTCCGCACTGCCTTTTCCAGTTGGTAACAAGGACTTCCTTTTGACAATAATGGATTCCTCATCTTTCATTCTTTGCAAATGAATCTATAATAACCTCCATGGTTCAATATTTGATAAGATGATTGTTATTTAATTTCTAAATGGGTAAGGGCATTTGCTAACTGAACAAGTCCATGGTTGCCATAATTGCTCTTTTCTTATTTTACATTCACGTTGTGAGAGACACTGATGCAGTAATGTTCATACTCTGTGGAGTCCAGCTCCAATCCCAACCTGGCAGATGTTGAAATATCAATTCAGAATAAAATTATTTTCAAGACTGCATCTTATATTTTGTTTTAGCTCAGTGTAAATTACGTGTTTTGGAGGGATTATCACCAGGAAACATTGTGGGTTCTGCCAGCACGTCTTACCAAACCCCACTCATTAATTGCCTGTTTCAATCTCATGATCCCCCTCCTAGTCTGAATCTTACCATATGTGGCATTCTCAGACACCTCAGCCATTCAGCTGACACCTGCTGATGGACCAGCATCCTATGCACCTGTGCCATCTTTGAAATGCCACTGTGCACCTCGACAAGAATTGGAAGTCCAGAGTTGTCTCTCACCGGCAGCATAATTACACGGCAGACAGAAAGCTACTCAGCTCGTGGCTCATCACTAGCACGACTGACATTCCCTCGCACATACAACCCCATTTTCTCACCCTCATTGCTGTTTAACCATCAGGCTGCACAATTTACCTGTTTGTAGCTACGTCCCATCTAAACATTCCCTCAAAGTCATTGCTACTCTGTCCCCAGTACCCAATGGAGACCTGCATTTTGTCATTCTCCATACAAGCAAATAATTGGGCAACCACGAACATATGCTATAGCTTGTAAACAGAGAAACTGAACATAAAAGTAATAGAGTCTACCGGTTGCCCCCACAGTGCAAACCAAGTGCTGGCATTGTGACCAATGACTGTTTTACCTTCCATCATGGCCAGCTGTACCAAGCTCCCATCGACTGGAGGTGGGTGTCAGTCAGGCCCTGGCTGCCTTGTAGTGCCTGATGGAGCTGTGCTCAGTCATGGACAAGGAGAACTTCCTCCTCCTTAATGTCGTTGTCCTTCTTGGGAGATTGCCTCCATTTCCCAGACTCCTCAACATCTATCACATTGCCTGCTGCAATTGTGCAGAGCATAACACATCTGGGTGATACAGCATACTCTGTCATGACCAACCAGCGGTAAAATGATTTCATCTTGGACACTTTGTGAAGGTAGGAATTGTGAAAATGCTGTCCAAGTTCCAATGTATTATAATTGTACTGCTCTGTTTGCCTACATACTCACCCATAAGCCCCTCACAAACTCTCGGCTTACCAATATTCCATGCTCATACCCATCCCATCCACCTCCACATAACCTCTCCCAACCCCACACACCAATATTTACTTTGTTCCCATGGTCCAATTCCAACAAGAACTCAACACTGGCCTTCAAAGTGTGAACCAGTGAAGGAATATGTGATGCACCAGTTTCACATCCTTAAACAGTCCTAAGACAATTTCTACCACGAATTTGTGACTTTGCATGACTGAAATAAGGTTTACTTCCATGCTGTTCCAACTTCATAAGCTGTCAACAAAGAGGCAGTGGCAAATGACAACTGAGAAAGAAACAGCGTTTTTGAACACTAAAATTCTCCCTGCTGTATACCAAACCTTTGAAGGATACAGCCAGTCATTAATTAATTAAAATCTATTAGTCTTGATGCAATCCTCATTAGGATGCCTGGTTCTGTTGGAAATTGTTACCGTGGTAATAGTGATGAATCAGCTGAGGCAACTCATTAACTATTAATGATAAGGAAATGCAACAATACTTCAACAAATTGTTGTGGTTCTGTTCGCCGAGCTGGAAGTTTTTGTTGCAAACGTTTCGTCCCCTAGCTAGGCGACATCATCAGTGCTTGGGAGCCTCCTGCGAAGTGCTTCTTTGATGTTTCCTCCGGTGTTTATAGTGGTCTGTTGGGTATCGGGTCCTTCGTTCAGACCAAGTCCTAAACTATGAAACACACACAAACGAAGCTGCATCAGGACACTATTCAAAAGGGCCACAACACACTGCAGTACATCAGGACTGCAAAAAGAGAAGAGGAACCACCTATACAAGGTATTCGCCAAAAACGGATACCCGCTTCATGTATGCGGATTGTTAGCTGTCTTCCTGTTCCTATATAGGACAAACAGGAAGACAGCTAACAATCCGCATATATGAACATCAACTAGCCACGAAATGACACGACCAGCTATCCTTAGTAGCCACACGCGCAGACAACAAGCAACATGAATTCGACTGGGACAACACTACTATCATAGGGCAAGCCAGACAGAGAACAGCCAGGGAATTCCTAGAGGCATGGTATTCATCCACAAACTCCATCAACAAACACATCGACCTGGACCCAATATACCAACCACTACAGCGGACAGCTGAAACTGACAACCGGAAGCGGCAGGGACAGACCACTATAAACACCGGAGGAAACATCAAAGAAACGTTTCGCAGGAGGCTCCCAAGCACTGATGATGTCGCCTAGCCAGGGGATGAAACGTTTGCAACAAAAACTTCCAGCTCGGCGAACAGAACCACAACAACGAGCACCCGAGCTACAAATCTTCGCACAAACTTTGAACTTCAACAAATCCATTGCATCTGGAGGTCAAGAATATCACGCATGAAATTTTGAAGGATGTGAGCACACAAGAAACATAATACTTAAGAAAGCTCAACTTTTAAAAAAAACTTGCCAGAAGTTTATCTTTAATTTATCATTAAGATAATTCATTATCCTGAGGGATAAACGCATTATGCAAGCTTGCAATTCACAAGATTATGAGATAGATGTGGACGAGCAAGGCATTTCGTCCCCCTTCACTTCCTACAATACATTGTTCAGCTCTATACATACTTTAATAATGCCAGTATATTTTCATCACTGTCCCCTGGAAGACCATTTTATCCTCTCAATTCCCTTTCATGTGTAAGATCTGACTACATTCTGTGAAAAGGAGATTTCTGTCTTGAATTGGATGTTTACCCGAAAAGGAGGCATTTCCAGGATTACGGAGAGCAAAGATTAATTTAAATAACTAGCACTGATAAAATAGGTTGAAAGGCCATTTTCCTTTGATTCCTGATGAAGGGCCCTAGCCCGAAACATCGATTTTCCTGCTCCTCGGATGCTGCCTGACCTGGTGTGCTTTTCCAGCAACACACTCTCAACTACTTTCAACATTCCTGGATTAGAGTGGTGCTGGAAAAGCACAGCAGTTCAGGCAGCATCCGAGGAGCAGGGAAATTGACATTTCGGGTTTCCAGCATCTGCAGTCATTGTTTTTACCTAGTTTTTACCTACTTTAAACATTCCCCCCTCACCTAAAAACCATGCCCTCGTGTATTTAATATTTCCACCCTGGGACAGAGACTCTGACTATCCACCCTATATATATGTCTCAGAATGTTATACGCTTCCACCAGGTTAACCCTCAGCCTTCAACATTCCAGCAAGAATAATCAAAGTATGGCCAACCTCTAATTATAGCTATTGTGCTTCATTCCAGGCAACATGCTGGTAAACATTACCTATTACCTAACCCCAACCCTAACTCTATCCCTAACTCTAACCCTACCACGAATCTTAACCCTAACCTAACCCTGACCTTAACTCAACCCTAACCCAACCTCTAATCCTAACCTTATTGCAACCAATAACAAACGTGGGAGTTAAAGGACAAGTGTTGGTCAGAGAAGGTGCAAGAGGTCCAATAATATGCAGGCCATCATTTTACAGCTTTTCTGGAGCAATCTATAGGCCAATGTCAAATTGACGAAACCCACTTCAGTCACAAGACGGTATCCGTCTTCTTCTTGATCACGTTGATGTCTGCCAAGGCAGGAAGGAACATTTTCAACAACAACTCAAGGCATGAATGCAGAGTGGCAGTCAATATCTAATCTCTCCTCCTTCACTCTGCGGTATCATCCATGGTTGAATTGTTGTGAGTCTGGAATCACAAGTTTAAGTCATAAGAGCCAATGGCATTGGAGATAACATATTGACATAGATAGAGAATTGGTTATCGGGCAGGGAGTAGGGAGAAGGGTTTGTTTATTCAGGTTGGTGACCTGTGACCAGTGGGCTATCAGTGCTGGGAGCATAACTGTTTACAATTTACATTAATGACTTGGAGGAAGGCAGCGAATGTACTGTAACCAAATTTGCAGATGACACAAAGACAAATGGAAAGGTAGACTTACAAGAGAGATATGAAGAGTTGACAGAGACATACTGATTAGTTAATCAACTGAGCAAAACGTTGGCACATGGAGTATAATGTGGGAAAATGTGAAGGGAGCAGAAGAAAAATATAGTATTATTTAAATGGAGAAAACTGCAGAAAGTTGCAATACAAAGGGACTTGGGAGTACAAGAGCATGCAACACATAATGCTAGCACACAGGTGTAACAGGTAATTAGCAAGTCTAATGGAATTTTGGTCCTTATTTCAAGGGGATTGGATTATAAGAGTAGGGAAGTCTTACTGCAACTGTACAAGGTGTGACGAGACCATGTCTGGAGTACTGTGAGCAGTGTTAGTCCCCTATTTAAGGAAGGATATAATTTCATTTGAAGCAGTTCAGAGAAGGTCCATTAGGATGATTCTCAGTGGGGAGGGATTGTCTCATGAGCAAAGGTTAAACAAGCTAGGACTTTACTCACCAGAGTTTAGAATTTTGAGAGATGATCTCTTTGAAATATAGAAGATTCTTCAGGGGCCTGACAGGGTAAATGCTGAGAGGATGTTTCCCCTTATGGGAGAGTCTGGGACAGAGGACATAGTATCTGAATAAATGGGAACCAATTTAAGACTGAAATGAGAAAGATTTTTTTTCTCTGAGGGGGATTGTGAGTATTTGGACTGTTGCCACAGAGAGATGTGGCATAGATTCCTTATGTATATTTAAGTTTGAGATTCTTGATCAGTTGGGATAGGGGGACATGTGCAGATCATGGGTAAGAGGAATAATGTAGAAAAGTGGGTGAGAGATATACAGTCCTAGCAACTAGCAGTGAACATCCAGGGTATGAGAGAGATAGTTTGTCACTGTTGGGTCCTAATTCTTAAATTATGAGGGAATTGGATTAACATAGATGTTCTCACTGTGGCACCAAGTGTCAAATTGCTTCAGGAATCTTATGACTTGAAAATTAGGTTCATTCATCTCTCTCTTTCTCTCTATCCCACTGCCATACACATTAAGCCCTCACAGCTGCACTCCCTGATGATGCTGTCAATTCCAAGTGGGTAACAAATTGTTTGTTCAGGAAAAAGAGACAAGGAAAACATATATAGCAAATTCCAGCATGATCTTCTGTCACTGCCTGATTTTAAAGAGATTCTGAAGGTGATACTCAATCTTCATTACTGTAGTGACTACACTTTAAAAAGTACTTAATTGGCTGTGAAGTATGCTGGGGTATCCTGAAATCATAAATCATGTAAGTCGCAGCTTCTCCAGCTAGTGGGCAAAATGCCAAGGAACATATTTTCAGGGAAATCAAAAGGGAGATGCAGAAACAATGGGGAAGTGATAATGGGTTGTTTTAATTGTACATAGATAATCATAATTCAAAGTTTAAAAAAAAGCCAGTGCCTCAGCCTTTCTAACTATAGGACTGGAGCATAAGATCGCAAAAGATATCCTTCAGTTATGCAAAATCTTGGTTCGACGCCACTTGGAGTACTGAGAGCAGATCTAGGCACCACACCTTAGGAAGGACAGATGGGCCTGAGAGGGAGTACAATATAGGTGTACAAGAATGACTTCAGGAGTTATGTTATGCGGACAGCTGATACAAAGTAGCCCTGTTTTCTGGAATCTAGAAGATTAAGTGGTGATCTAAAAAGTGTTAACAGGAAAAGACAGGTTAGATGAAGATAACTACTTCTGTTGGTTGGAGATTCCAGAACTAAAGGATGTTGTTTACAAGTTTTAAAAAATGTTATTCATTTTGTGGGATGTGGGTGTTGCTGGGTGGGCCAGCATTTATTTGCCCTTGAGAAGGCGGTGGTGAGCTGCCTTCTTCAACCACTGCAGTCCTTTTGTTGTGGGTTGACCCATAATGCCATGAAGGAGGGAATTCCAGGATTTTGACAACGATATATTTCTAAGTCAGGGAGATGAGTGGCTTGGAGGAGAAATTGCAGTTGGTGGTGTTCTCATGTATTTGCTGCTTTTGTCCTTCTAGATGGAAGTGGTCATGAGTTTGGAAGGTGCTGTCTGAGGATCTTTGGTAAAGATTTCCTTCCTTGAAGGACAATAGTGAACCAGATGGGTTTTTCTGGCAATGAGTTCATGGTCATCAGTAGATTCTTCATGCCATGTTTTTTTTTCATTGAGTTCAAATTCCACCATCTGCTGTGACAGGATTTGAACCTGGATTCCCAGAACATTATCTGTGTCTCTGGATTAATAGTCTAACGATAATACCACGAGGCCAATATCACCCCTGGAAGGCCCAGAGCATTAAGGGAGGTGTTTGGAAGCATTTCTTTGCACAAAGGTTGGTAGAGGTTTGGAACTCTCTTCCACAAACAGGAAATGATGCTCGATCAGTTGTTAATTTTAAATCTGAAATAAATAAATTTATTAACAAAATTAATAAGGGAAATGGGCTAAAGGAGGGCATACGGAGTTGGGCCACAGAGCAGCCGGTGATCTCACTTAATGGTGGAACAGGCTGGAGGGGCTGAATGGCCTCCTCTTGTTCCCATGTGCCAAAGAGGGAGAAAAGTTTTTGGAATATGTTCTAGAGAATATCTAGCTCAATGCGGAAGTAGGGCATTGCTGGAGTGAAAGGGCTTAAATGAGTCAAGTGTCAGGAAAGGTCATGCTATTGTAATGATGAGATTATCTGTGGATGAAAAGAAAATGACTTGTGAGAAAGATATCTAGAAGATCCAGAGCAGTTTCAGTGGAGATATAATCGTCTTCTTTCCTTTAATTTTACATTAAAGATCTTCAGGTAAAACTGCAACAAAACAAGCTGCCTTTGAGGTAGAGATAGTTTGAATGCAGGAGAGGAACTTTCTCACAGTGGAGGGGAGGAGCTCAAAACAAACAAAGCCATGATGGTGAAGTAGAGTGTGTCACAAAGCAGTGATAAGAGTGTCTGTGCCAGGTGTCATGTTGGTAATGCAAGTGAGAACAAGTGGGTGGCACAGTGGCACAGTGGTTAGCACTGCTGCCTCACAGCGCCAGTGACCCGGGTTCAACTCCTGCTTCAACTGTCAGTGTGGAGTTTGCACATTCTCCCCGTGTCTGTGTGGGTTTCCTCTAGGTGCTCCGGTTTCCTCCCACAGTCCAAAGATGTGCAGGTCAGGTGAATTGGCCCATGCTAAATTGCCCGAAGTGTTAGGTCTGGGTGGGTTGCTCTTCGGAGGGCCTGTTCCCACACTGTAAGTAATCTAATCATGACTGATTATATAAAGTTCAGAAGTGAAGTGAAAAGGAAATAAGAGAAATAAAGATAGTGTATGACAAAAACTAACAGCCAACTTCAAAGGAACCGATAATGTGTTCTATTGGCCTATATCGAGTAAACGAGCAGGAAGAGGAGGCATGGAGTGATTAGGGATCAAAATGTGAATTGATCTGTGGAGATGGAGGACATGTTTCTGTTCCAAAATACTTACCTTGCATCTGTCTATGCCAAGGAAGGATGGGATCATAGTAAATGAGCAGTTATGTTTGATTGGCTAAAAATGGATAAAGAAGAGGAAATTAGAAAGGCTATCTGTACCAGATTAGATGCACCTCAGGATGCTGAGGGAGGTGGGAGTGGAAACTGTAGAATGGTGGCCATAATCCTAATCATGGAAGTTCGCTGAAGTCAAGGACAAAGGGAGAAAGGGAAATATTTGTAAGGTAAGAGAGAAACCAGAAACTAGAGAAACAAATCAGGAAGGAATGGAAATAGATACTTGGCATGTGGATAACATTGAAAAAAAAATCCATTTCTGAATAGACCTAGTTAAATATTACCAGTTTGACAACTTCCATTAAACATCTTACATATTCCAAAGCATTTTTCAGGAGTAATTAGGAGACAACTTTTGACATCAGGGCATATAAGATATATTAAGTTGAGTGCAACACGGTCAGTTTAAAGACAGTCTTTCAGGAAGACATAGGGCTTAGAATTTAGAGAAGAAATTTGACGAAGTATCAGAAAGCAATAGACAGACTCTTTTAAGAAATCTATTAGAATTGAAATGTCGGACACTTTTCAATCCATCTTTCCAGTTAGGTCATTATTCTATCAGTTTAATGTTTCACAATATGTGGGGCTAGTTATGTACATTCACCTATGGAAGGAGAACGTGCTAACAGTTGAAGTTATGCATTTCTAAGAAAATAGAACAATCTTGAGGCTGCATTATTCATGAATGCCTGCTGTGCAAACTGAAATTTGTGCAGAACCATGGAGATGATGCTTAATCTTCATATTAACATCTCAAAGTGCTGTTTCACACATGAAACTAATAAACCTGACAAATGAATATATTAAACTTTAGAGCAAAAAGGCCCAACATGTAATTGAGACACTGCAGAGTGATTATTAAAGGATTTCATACCAGCTGTTCAATGAAGAATTGATAGGTCCACAAAATGTGCTCATCACTCTGAAGTGTTCCATAAACTGTGATTTAGTCTTAATCATGTGGAAGAATGTTTTGCTAGATCATTGGTGTGTCCCCACAGCACAAGCTGATCAGATCCAATAGGGGATAGCTGCTCGACTGGGTCTGCAGCAAATTGTCAGAGAGTAATAGAGATGTACAGCACAGAAAGACCCTTCGGTCCAAATAATCTGTGCCGACCAGATATCCTAACCTAGTCTTGTCCTGTTTGCCAGCACTTGACCCATATCCCTCTAAACTTTTCCTGTTCATATACCCATCCAGATGCCTTTTAAATGTTGTAATTGTACCAGCCTCCACCATGTCCTCTGACAGCTCATTCTATACATGCCCTCTGCGTGAAAAAGTTGTCCCATAGGCCCTTTTTAAATTTTTCCCCTCTCACCCGAAACCTGTGCTCTCTAGTTCTGGACTCCCCCACCCCAGGGAAAAGAGCTTGTCTATTTATTCCATCCATGCCTATTATGATTTTATAAACCTCTATAAGGTCACCTCTCAGGCTCCAACACTCCAGGGAAGACAGTTCCAGCCTATTCAGCCTCTCCCTGTGGCTCAAACCTGACAACATCCTTGTAAATCTTCAGTGAAACATTTCAAGTTTCGCAACATCTCTCCGATAGGAAAGAGACTAGAATTGCACACAATATTCCAACAGTGACCTAACCAATGTACTGTACAGCCGCAACATGACCTCCCAACTCCTGTACTTAACACTCTGACCAATAAAGGAGAGTATATCAAACACCTTCTTCACTATCCTATCTATCTGCAACTCCACTGATCAAGGAACAACGACCCTGCACTCCAAGGTCTCTTTGTTCAGCAACACTCCTCAAGATCTTACCATTAAGTGTATAAGTCCTGCTCTGATTTACCTTTCCAAATACAGCACCTCACATTTGTCTAAATTAAAGTTCATCTGCCACTCCATTGGCCCATCTGATCAAGGTCCCACTGTACTCTGTGGAAACATTCTTCGCTGTCCAATACACCTCCAATTTTGATGTCATCTGTAAACTTACAAACTATACCTCCTATGTTCATATCCAAATCGTTTATATAAAGACAAAAAGCAGTGGACCCAGCATCAAACTTGCACCACTGGTCACAGGTCTCCAGTTTAAAAAACAACACTCTGCGAGCAGTGGTTGGACAAGCTAGGACTTTTCTCTTTAGAGCAAAGGAGACTGAAGGGGGGGTGGGGGATCTTCTCGAAGTATATAAGATCGCGAGAGACATGGATAGGGTGAATTCACTCAGTCTTTCTCCCAGGGTTGGGGAGTCGAGGACTAGAGGGCATCAGTTTGAAGTTACAGGGGAAAGAATAAAGGGGAACCTGAGGGACAGTGTTTTTACACAAAGGGTGGTACACACAATAGCCTCCAGCAGAAGTGTTTGAGGTGAGCACATTAACAACATTTAAAAGGCATTTGGACAAGTACATGGGTAGAAAACATTAAGAAAAATATAGGCCAAATGCAGGGAAATAGCACTAGCATTGATGGACATTTTGGTCAGCATGGACCAGTTTGGACTGAAGGCACTGTCTCCGTGTTGTAGGACTCTATGATTCTATTTAGAACATAGAACATAGAACATAGAAGAATACAGCGCAGTACAGGCCCTTTGGCCCTCGATGTTGCGCCGATCCAAGCCCACCTAACCTATACTAACCCACTATCCTCCATATACCTATCCAATGCCCGCTTAAATGCCCATAAAGAGGGAGAGTCCACCACTGCTACTGGCAGGGCATTCCATGAACTTACGACTCGCTGAGTGAAGAACCTACCCCTAACTTCAGTCCAATATCTACCCCCCTTAATGTAAAGCTATGCCCCCTTGTAATACCCAACTCCATACGCGGGAAAAGGTTCACACTGTCAACCCTATCTAACCCCCTAATCATCTTGTACACCTCAATCAAGTCACCCCTAAACCTTCTTTTCTCTAATGAAAACAGCCCCAAGTGTCTCAGTCTTTCCTCATACGATCTTCCTTCCATACCAGGCAACATCCTGGTAAACCTCCTCTGCACCCGTTCCAGTGCCTCCACATCCTTCCTATAGTATGGCAACCAAAACTGCACACAATATTCCAGATGCGGCCGCACCAGAGTCTTATACAACTGCAACATGACCCCAGGACTCCGGAACTCAATCCCTCTACCAATAAAAGCCAGTACGCCATATGCCTTCCTCACCGCACTATTTACCTGGGTGGCAACTTTCAGAAATCTGTGTACATGGACACCAAGATCACTCTGCTCATCCACACTACCAAGTATCCGACCATTAGCCCAGTACCCCATCTCTTTGTTATTCTTCCCAAAGTGAATCACCTCACACTTAGCCACATTGAA
>NC_057710.1:20833892-20849990 GCF_004010195.1 Chiloscyllium plagiosum
GGCAGAGACAGGCCACTATAAATGCCGGAGGAAAGATCACAGAAGTGCTTCACAGGAGGCTCCCAAGCACTGAGGATGTCACCTAGACAGGGGACGAAACGTCTGCAACACAAATTCCCAGCTCGGCGAACAGAACCACAACAACGAGCACCCGAGCTACAAATCTTCTCCCAAACTTTCTGCAGTTTCTCTCCATTCAGTTGTACAGCTACACAAGTGATGAGAAAGCATGAGTTATGAATTTGGCCAACCAGTTCAGTGAGTTTTCAGTAAAACCTATTGTAGAGAAGAACTGAAAGCACCAACATGATAAATGGAGAGAACTCATGTTTCATGGATGGTCGAGTTTGAATGCAAAAAATGTGGACCTTTCCTACTTTTATCATGGAATCCCTACAGTGTGGAAATAGGCCATTTGGCCGAACAACTCCACTCTGACCCACCTCTGTCCCTACTAAAACATTTAAATCCTGGAACCCGCAACTGCCAATCCTGTCCCTGTTCTAGCCATGTCTCCGTAATAGCCACAACATCGAAGTCCCAGGTACCAACCCACGCTGCAAGTTCACCTACCTTATTTCGTATACTTCTTGCATTGAAGTATACACACTTCAAGCCACTTTCCTGTTTACAGGCACCCTCCTTGGAAATTGATGCCATGTTCCTCACCTCCCTACACTCCAGGCCCTGCATCCTGTAGCTACAATCTGGGTTCCCATGCCCCTGCAGAGTTAGTTTAAACCCCGCCCAAGAGCACTAGCAAACCTCCCCCCAAGGATACTGGTGCCCCTCAGTTTCAGGTGTAGACCATCCTGTTTATAGATGTCCCACCGTCCCCAGAAAGAACCCCAGTTATCCAAAAACCGGAATCCCTCCCTCCTGCACCATTCCTGTAGCCACGCATTTAAGTGTTCTCTTTCCCTATTCCTTGAATCTCTATCACGTGGCACGGGTAACAAACCAGAGACAACAACTCTGTTCGTTCTAACTCTGAGCTTCCAACCTAGCTCCCTGAAAGCCTGTCTAACATCCTCGGCACTCCTCCTACCTATGTCGTTGGTGCCAATATGGACCACGACTTCGGGCTGCTCCCCCTCCCCCTCCAGGACCCGGAAAACACGATCAGAGACATCACGTACCCTTGCACCTGGGAGGCAACATACCAATCGTGAGTCTCTCTCGTTTCCACAAAACCGCCTATCTGTGCCCCTAACTATCGAGTCCCCAATTACTACTGCTCTGCTCTTCTTCACCCTTCCCTTCTGAGTAACGGAATGATTATTTGTATCATTGAAAGTCACAGGTGAGATGCCAGAAGGCTGGAGGTTGGCTAAGCGATGCCACTATTTAAGAAAGGTGGTAAGGAAAAGTCAGGGAACTATAGACCAGTGAGCCTAACATTTGTGGTGGGCAAGTTGTTGGATAAAACTCTGAGGGTCAGGATGTGCATGTATTTAGAAAGGCAAAGACTGATGAGAGATAGTCAACTTGGCTTTGTGCATGAGAAACCATGTTTCATGAACCTGATTGAGTTTTTTGAAGCCTTAATGCAGAGGATTGATCAAGGCAGAGTGGTGGACATAATCTATGTGAACTTCAGTAAGGCGTTCAACAAGGTTCCCCATGGAAAATTGGTTAGCAAGGTAAGATCTCATGAAATTCAGGAAGAACCAGCCCTTTGGATACTGAACTGGCTTGAAGGTAGAAGACAAAGGGTGGTGGTGGAGGGTTGTCTTTCAGTCTGGAGGCCTGTGACCAATGGGGTGCCTCAAGGATTGATGCTCGATCCACTACTTTTCATCATTTATATAAATGATTTGGATGTGAACACAATAGGTATAATTTTGCAGATGACACCAAAATTGGAGGTGTAGTGGACAGCAGATATATGGGAACACCACCACTTCAAGTTCCCCTCCAAGCCACTCACCACACTGACTTGGAAATGTGTCGTTCCTCCACTATCATTGGGTCAAAATCTTGGAATTCCTTCCCTAAGGGCATTTTGTAGGTCTACATGCAGCACGTGGACTGCAGCAGTTCAAGAAGGCAGCTTTTCATGACCTTCTCAAAGGTAACAAGGATGGGTACTAAATGCTGGCCAGCCAGTATCCCATATCCTACAAGTGAGTAAAACAAGACATAGCTTTTTTACTTCAGATTTTTCACTATTTTAACAAGATTTCTTTCTGAACATTAATATTTTAGATTGTGTTACAAAATATGTTCCAGTATAAAATAGTACATCAGGGGACAGGATATAAGCAGGTCAAGATATCAAGCTTGTACTACAAGATCTCAAGAGGTCACCAGAAGACTGATTTCTAGACCATTAGATCTCTGTCAGGTAATATCATCAAGGAACCTATGGGGAGAAATAGAGTCGTGATACAATTTACTCAATATTTTAATGAATGAAGGTAAACCAGGCTAAAGAGGCCAAATGTCTTACTTCATTTCTACATTTCTAACCATCAACAATCATCAATGTAATGAGTGTTATCAGTTGTCAAGTAGAGTTGCAGCCAGTAGTTGTAGTGCATTTGGATTTCCAAAAGGCATTTGATTAGGTGCCACAAAATAGGTTACCGGCCAAGATTAATTCATGGTGTTAATATATTACCAAGGATAGAGAATTGGCTAATGAGCAAACTAATTAGCAGAGTCAATGTGCAGTGCCACAAAGAACATCACTAGATATTTAACTATTTGCATAGGTCAGGAGTGTCAGGGGAATTTTCAGAGAGTGATGAGAGGTAGCAGATACGACTAGTAGGCTAGTCAAGGCTTTGGCTGAAGTAGTTAGAAGGACAATATGGATATCTGGGAGTTAAATTCTGGAATTCCCCATGAGATCTTATTCTGCCTAACATTTCCTGAGTAATGATCCAGGAAGCACTACAGAATAGTCCAAACTGCTGGGTGGAATTTAATAGGGACCTGATGACATGGGCTACGGTGAGGAATGTGGCAGAATCTCAAAAGAAGTCCAAGAAAGTCAGGAATAACTAATCTGTATAAACCCCTATTCCCACAGTAAGTTTTGGATTTGTGTTAACACTATTCTGCCAATGTGTAGGCATGTTAACCTGCTGACATGGTTTGGTGCCATGACTGTGATGACTGTGTTCTATTTAACAAATTTGTTCTTGAAACTTTGATGTGTTCTTTTAAATTGGGAGCCTAGTAAATGTTTTGATGTTTATTTTGCCAAGCAAAGCAAATTTATATCAATATATTCTGAATAAAAGTTGAACTCTGTCAATAAGAACTGGTTGGTTACTTGGTCAGAAATGAGATTTAAGATTTAACATTTCTTGCTGCAATTGTACAGGGCCTTGGTGAGATCACACCTTGAGTATTGTGTGCAGTTTTGGTCTCCTGGTCTGAGGAAGGGCATTCTTGTTCTTGAGGGAGTCCTGCGAAAGTTCACCAGACTGATTCCCGGGATGGCAGGGCTGACATATGAGGAAAGATTGGATCTACTGAGCTTGCACTCACTGGAATTTAGAAGAATGAGGGGGAATCTCATAGATACGTATAAAATCGTGATGGGACTGGACAGGTTAAATGCAAGAAGAATGTTCCTGATGTTGGGGAAGTCCAGAACTAGGGCTCACAGTCTAAGAATAAAGGGAAAGCCATTCAGGGCTGAGATCAGGAAGAATTTCTTCACTCAGAGTTGTGAACCTGTGGAATTCTCTCCCTCAGGAAGCTGTTGGAGCCTGTTCATTGGATATATTCAAAAGGGAGCTGGAAGTGGCCCTTGCGGCTCAAGGGATCAAGGGGTATGGAGAGAAAGCGGGAATGGGATACTGAGATTGTATGATCAGCCATGGTCGTATTGAATGGTGATGCAGGCTGGAAGGGCCAAGTGGCCTACTCCTGCATCTATTTTCGATGTTTCTATGTTTCTATTTATGCTTATTTATAAATTTCAAAATTTAAAATGATCTGTCACCCATGTCCAAGTCATTCAGTAGGTTCCTTTTAGCAAACGGTACTTTAATGTTTGGTAATTGTTTATGAAATGATGTTGCAGATGACATAAAGGGAGGAAGAAAATGGTTATCAAATGGACAGGAGTGAGAAAAAAACAAAAACAGAAATTGCTGGAGAAACTCAGCAGATCAGGCAGTATCTGTGGAGAGAAAGCAGAGTTAATTTTTCAGATCCAATGACTTTTCTTCAGAACTAGACCTGAAGCATTAAGTCTGTTTTCTCTCTCTTCAGATGCTGCCAGACCTGCAGAGTTTTCCCAACAATTTCTATATGTG
This sequence comes from Chiloscyllium plagiosum, assembly GCF_004010195.1. Lineage (NCBI taxonomy): Eukaryota > Metazoa > Chordata > Chondrichthyes > Orectolobiformes > Hemiscylliidae > Chiloscyllium > Chiloscyllium plagiosum. The sequence goes on from NC_057710.1 coordinate 20,838,170, forward strand.
TTTCTGATTTCCTTCATCTGCCGTTCTTTGGAGTTTTTTGAGGGCTGAGAAAAAAGAAGGCACAAAGAAGAGAATGGTGTACTGAGAGGAACTTGAGCAGGAGACCAGAAATGCAGATTTGAGAGAACAGCTGGAAAATCTAGAATGAATAGTGAAAAATTATTGTGAAGACAAGTGACGTGGATAACACAAAAGAGGGAAATAGATATGCTAAACGAATTAGCAAGAGTTTGGCAAATGGAATCTAATGTGAGGTTATGCACTTTGACAGGAAGAATAGAGGACCTGAATATAATTTAAATGGAGAATCACTGCAGAAAGCAACAACATAGGAGGATTTGGGAGTCTTTGTGATAAGTTGCATAAATCCAGCATATAAATTCAGTGGCTAATAGGGAAGGAAAATGGAACTTTGGCCTTTACTTCAAAGAGAATGGAGTATAAAAGTAGGGAAGTCTTCTTCAAACTATGTAATGTATGTGTTAGACTACACCGAGAATACTGTAAACACTTTTCCTTCTTTTATACTGGAATTGGAGACAGTTCAGAGAAAGTTCACTCCATTGATCAAAGGTATAGAAGGATGTTCTCATGAGAGGGTGAGTTGGTTAAGTTTGTTATCGTTAGAGTTTAGACAAATGAGAGTTGACCTTTATCGAAACATTTAAGATTCTTAAGGTACTTGAAAGAGTTAATGCAGAGAAGTTGTGTCTCCTTGTGTAACATTCCAGGTTCAGGCACAATAATCTCAGAGTTACCTATTTAGAACAGAAATGAGGAGGAATATTTTCTCCCAGAGGGTGATGTATCTGTGGAATTCTTTACATCAACATCTGTATACAAAGTTAAAAACCATTCAACATCAGGTTATAATCCAACAGATTTATTTGGAAGCACCAGCTTTCAGAGCACTGCTCCTTCATCAGTGTTCCAAAAATTAGTATTTTCAATTGAATTGAATTGAATTTATTGTCACGTGTACTGAGGCACAGTGAAAAACTTTATCTTGTGAGCAATACAGGCAGATCACAGAGTTAAGTAGCATAGATAAGTAAATAACAGGTAAACAGCGGCAAAAACAAAAACACAGGTACAGGCAAATGGTAAGAGTTTGTGAATCCATTCAGTATTCTGTGAGTCCATTCAGTATTCTGTGAGTCCATTCAGTATTCTGTGAGTCCATTCAGTATTCTGTGAATCCATTCAGTATTCTGTGAGTCCATTCAGTATTCTGTGAGTCCATTCAGTATTCTGTGAGTCCATTCAGTAGTCAGTAGTCTGAGGAAGGACATTCTTGTTATGCTATAACCTGGTGTTGTGTAATTTTTGACTTTGTCCAACTCAGTCCAAAACTGGCCTCTCCACATTAAGTATGTTCAAAGCTGCATTTGACCAAGTGTAGCACCAAGGAACAGGAGTTAATGACGACCAACTCTCAACTGGCTAGAGGGTCATCGATCAAAAGGAAAGGTTATTGTGGATAGATTCTTGTTAAGCAGAGGAGTGAAAGATTATCTTGTTTTAGCAGGAAGGGGATTTAAGGCCAGAATCAGATCAGTCATGAATTTATGGAATAACAGAGATGTCTCAAGGGGCTGAATGGTCTGTTCATATGTATGTAACTGGGTTTTGGTATCTTTTTATTTGTGAATTATTCAAAAGTTAAATACCTTGGAATCTTTCATTGCCTTAAAAGTGTGTGAATCATGCTATCGTTACAATGAGATGGACTTTTATTTACATGCGTGTTTTGTCTGTCTCGGGCATGCTTTTTTATGTTGTTATCAACAATGAAAAGTCAATGATCACAGATTTTCAACTGCACATTTATAAACATGAAGCTGCAGCTAACTTGCATAATGAGAATGTTCTATGCATTTCTGTGTAAACACTTAGGTGTTAGACTCAATCAAAGCTATTTATATCATAGAGGGAGGCTATTCTGCCTATTGTCTCCATGCTGTTGTTCTTCAGTTAAAGGTTTCTTATGCTGTAAACCAAGACTTCAAAAATTCCTTGTTTTTATTATCCAAGCTTTTCTTTGTTTTGTATATTCATTCATGGGATTGTGGGAATTGCTAGCGAGACCAGCATTTATTTCCCATCCCTACTTGCCCAGAGGGCAGTTAAGAGTCTGCAGTCATGTGTAGGCAGACCAGATCAGGACAGAGACAAAAACACTGCAGATGCTGGAATCCAAAGTAGACAGGCAAGAGTCTAGAAGAACACAGCAAGCCAGGCATCTGTAGGCAGACCAGGTTAGGATGGCAGTTTCCTTCCCTAAAGGACATCAGTGAACCAGATAGGTTTTTCCACCAGTCAGGAATAGTTTCATGAGCATCATGACTCTTTGTTTCAGATTTTTATTGATTTCAAGTCCCACCAATGATTCCCACATGATTCAAACCCAGGTCCCTGGAATATTACTTGGATTAATAGTCTTGAGATAAGACCATTAGGCTGTTGCCTTGCCTTTATAAATTCCAGGAACAAATAAGAACTGCTTTCCCACCTGATGTGTCAAAATTAGGAAAATAAAACAAAAAACAGATCGAGTTTAATTTGGACAAATTAAAGATTTGATTAATCAAACAAGGATAGGACTTATAGAATTAATGGTAAGGCCATGGGTAGTGTTGTAAAACAGAGAGACCTAGGGGTTCAGGTACGTAATTCTTTGAAAGTGGAGTTGCAGGTAGGCAGGGTGGTTAAGAAGGCTCTGGATGTAAGTTCACTCTCTGCAAACTTACATCCAGAACCTCAACCTGAGCTACAAATCTTCTCAAAACTGGTTAAGAAGGTGTTTGGGCATGTTTGCCTTCATTGGTCAGAGCATGGAGTATATGAGTGAGGATGTCATGTTGAGGCTGAGCAGGACATTAGTTATGCTACTTTTATAATATTGCATACAATTCTGGTCTCCCTTCGATAGGACGGATGCCGTTGAACTAGAAAGGATACAGAAAAAAAAAATGTCAGGAATGTTGCTGAGATTGGAGGGTTTGAGTTATAAAGAGAGGCTGGATAGGCTGGGACATATTTCCCTGGAATGTTGGATGCTGAGGGATAACCTTATAGAGATTTATAAAATAATAATGGGCTTAGATAAGGTGAACTGCCAAGGTCTCTTTCCAAGGGAAGGCGAGTCCAAAACTAGATGGCATAGCTTTAAGGTGAAAGGGGAAAGATTTTAAAAAGACCTAAGGGGCAACTTTTTCACACAGTGTGGTGCGAGTATGGAATGAGCTGCCAGAGGAAGTGGTAGAAATGAGTATAATTACAAATTTTAAAAGACATTGGGATAGGTAATATAAATAGGAAAGGTATAGAGAGATATGGGCCAAATGCAGGCAAATGACAAATAGTCCATTTTAGTATACCTGGTCAGCATGGATGAGTTGGGCTGAAAGTTCTGTTTCCACGCTATTTGACTCTATGATGCTATGACTGTATATTCCCTCTGGTATCTTTTCTATTGTGACAATCTGTTGCAGTTTATAAAGTAATAATCATAAGGCTGTATGTTTCAATGCTGCCCATTGATGCAGCTTTGTCAGTGGAGAGTCTTCAGTTCTGAGGAAAAACCTAAAGTTAAAAACCTTTTGTCTTGTGTTTCTCTGCATCTCATACCCCCCTCCCCCCAACCCCGTAAAGAGGAAATGACTGAATGATTGGTCTGTCTGCAGAAGATGCTATTAGCACCTACCTGTGTTTGTTCAGTTAAAAGCACATTAGTAAGCGTAAAGGAAGGCCAATAAAGGAGGTCAAACACAAATGAAGCGAACACGAAGCAGTAAACTAACACTTGCCAACCAAGCAGCTGTCCCGTTTCCGCCTTACCTGTTTTTGGAAGTTATAGGTTCGGCCTATATCAGAAAAGCTGACAGAATTTACGGACAGTTTGGTTATGACTTAACAGAGACTGTAGTCAGGGTTTAGATCAGAGTGGATTCTTTGAGGAGAAAGTGAGGTCCGCAGATGCTGGAGATCAGAGCTGAAAATGTGTTGCTGGAAAAGCGCAGCAGGTCAGGCAGCATCCAGGGAACAGGAGAATCGACGTTTCAGGCATAAGCCCCTCTTCAGGAGTAGAGATGATGTTTCCACTGGCAAATGAAACTAGGACAAGAGGGCATAGTCTCAAAATTACATGGAGCAGATGTAGAACTGAATTGAGAAGGAATTTCTTCACGCACTGGGTTGTTAATTTATGGAATTCCTTATGCGGATCGGTACTCTGACCCCAGCTGTTCATTTTATATGTTAAATGGATGAAGGAATTAAATGTAATATCTCAGTTTACACAAAGCTGGGTGGAAGGGAGAGCTGTGAGGAGAATGTAGAACGTTTGAGTGGGGTTTGGACATGCTGAGTTAATTGCCAAATGCATGAAAGATGTAGTATAATTAGATTAGATTACTTAGTATGGAAACAGGCCCTTCGGCCCAACAAGTCCACACTGACCTCCAAAGAACAACCCACCCAGACCCATTCTCCTACATCTAACACTACGGGCAATTTTAGCATGGCCAATTCACCTAACCTGCACGTTTGGACTGTGGGAGGAAACCAGAGCACTCGGAGGTAACCCACGCAAACACTGGGAGAATGTGCAAACTCCACACAGACTGTTGCCTGAGGTGGGAATTGAACCTGGGTCTCTGGTGCTGTGAGGCAGCAGTGCTAGCCACCGTGCCACCCAGTGTCAATAAATGTGAGAGTATCCACTTTTTGGTAGCAAAGAGAGAGAGGCAAACTTATTTTTCTGTAAATTGAGAGCAGAATATTAACAAGATCTGTGTCCTTGTGCACTGGTCACTGAAAGTAAGACCACTGGTGAAGGAGGGAGTAAAGAGGGCAAATTGTATGCTGGCCTTCATAATGAGAGGATTCAAGAACAGGGATCGGTGACATCTTGCTGTAATCGTACAGTGTGTCGAGAATGTAGTGCTTCTCCCCAGCCCCCCACCCCACCAATTTATCTCTCCACCCTGGCGGCTTCCTGCCTCTATGCCTGATGAAGGGCTTTTGCCCGGAACGTCGATTTTTCCTGCTCCTCTGATGCTGCCTGACCTGCTGTGCTTTTCCAGCACCACTCTGATCTAAACTCTGGTTTCCAGCATCTGCAGTCCTCACTTTTGCCTAGAGACTGTAGTCAGCTGAGGTGCTGAAAATTGATCAATTTTGTCAGGTTTTCATAGGAAAATCTGGCAGAGCAACATGCTTTGTATCCAAATAGTCAGTAATATTTATGATTCTTCACTCTGGTATTCCTTTTAAAGCACCAAGTGAAGCAGATAAATGGAATTAATGTACTTATGTTCTCACTTTGTGTGTGGAAATTATGTAGAATAACTGCAGCATGCTCAGCACATTAGGGTTCCTTGACAAATGATATAAATCCAAACATGGTACTATACAGGGAACAGTCCAGCAAATTCAGTCTTATCACATTCAAAACAACAACAAGAATAACAATAATTTGTTTTTATACATGACTATTCAAAGAAATTGTCCAAAGGGATATAATAAAACAGACACTTGGACCAATTAGTGAAAGCCAGAATGAATTTTTTCAAGTCATTTGAGTTTAACTAACTTGACTGAGTTTCTCAATGAACTAACAGAGAGGGTTGATGAAGATGATTAGAGACTCCCAAAAGGCATTTGATTAAAGGCCACTGAGTGTGGCATCCAGATTGAAGCACATGGAATAAATGCAAGTATGGTTGCATGAATATTAAGTTGGCTGAGTAACAGAAATCCAGACTAACACTGAATGGTTGCTTTCCAGATTGGAAGAAAACACAAAGTGGGGTTCCTCTATGGTTATGAAGATCACTGCTTTTCTCATTCTAAATTAATGGCCTAGATTTGGGTGAGCAGCAGCCTATTTCAAACATATAGCTTAGAACTATTTTGCATTACATGGTTAGTGATCTGCTCAAAAGGGACAAACAGCTGGGTGGGATGGGCAGACATGTGGTAAGTAAATTTAATGTAGAGAAGTGTGAGGTGATACATTTTTGTAGTAAGAACAAAGAAATGAAATATAAAATAAAGGCTGCAATGTTAAAGGAACAGAAGGACCTGGAGTTATAACAGATGTTGGAAGTATGTTTGGGAATGTTCAAGAAGGTGGAATTGTTGGAGTGCAGGAACTTCAGGAGTATCACAGGTGGAATGGGTGTCAGGAGCTGCAGCTTTTCTGACAGGATGAGGTCACCTGGTGTTTAATGAACAAAAGTAAGTTTATGGTCAAGCAATATAACTGGACATGATTTACTTTGGCTGCCTCTGTCACCATTAATTTGCTTTTCCAGCGAAGCTGTAAATACTGCTATTTGTTCAACTCAGTTGTTATTTTGCCAGAACTAATGGCCAGAAAATAAATCACAATTTCATGACAACTAGTGGAGTTGATTGCAGACTTTGTGGAATAGTGTACACAGCTGATAGTGAGTTACCATCCTTCCCATCTCTGCCAAAAGATAACATATACAGAACAGGCATAAACAAAGAGGCAAAGTTCACAGCCTGGAATTTTACACCCAGCACAAAGAGTCCTGTTGTCCTTCAACACTGAATCAAGCAACACATAATCTACATTGGAATAATTGAGTAATTGGAATAATATTTGTCTTTATAAAGACCTGAAATATTATGTAAAATTTGTGCACTTTTCATGATCCTGGGGGCAATGTGCAGCAAATCGGTATTATTTAAAGAGGACTGGGATATGAGCGGGACTTGGGACATTAATAAAAATGGGAATTTTGTGGTCTATATCCTACACTGATTCAATGAGGAATCAGTTGGAGTGGCAGAGTAGCAGAAGTGAACCTGAGGGTGAACAGGGTCACAGAGATTCCTAATCAAAACCTCAACCTGAGCTACAAATCTTCTCAAAACTCGCTAAAACCTAAGAAGTGATTGGAGCAACAGATTAACCCCAACAGGAACCCTGTCAAAAAGGCTGACATGCATTATTCCGCAAAAAGCTGAATAGCAGACAGACGATAAGTTTTTTTTTATCCATTTTAAAGCTGCCTTAAGTTCCAACTTCTTTTTTGTAGCAAATGTTTGCAAACATTTTCTCCTTAGCTTAAATTTATGGTTGGGCTTTTTGAACTAAAGATAAGGCAGGGGTGTTCAGTCCTACATATTACATGCCCTGCTGTAGGAGGGAAATCCAAGATGCTCCTCGCATTCTGGATGACCACATCTGCAGGAAGTACCACTGGTTCGATCAGCTTTAGTGCCAGGGTTTAGAGCTCAAGTGTCAGCTCAAGGCATTGTAGTTAAAGTGGGAGAAGTGCCACTTTGATGGGAGTGACAATAAATCAGTAAGATTGAGGATGATTATAGAAAGCTATGAAATCTCTCATTTCCAAAAGTTACTTTACTTTAAACACTTGCTTATCCAGTTCTACAAAACTTTAAACTGAAAAGGCTTTGCTTAAAAGTTCAAATTTGGATAGGACATCTGTGGCCTTCCAGTTCATGCTGACGAATTTAGTCATCTTTCTGATGTTCCCTGTCTTTTGCAAGTGTCATTGGTGTGAGGGAGATTTTTGTAAGAAGACTACAATGTAATTTATATGCGGATTCAGTAATGCAGTTGCTGCACTTTTATTTTAAAAAAAAAATCATCCTTGTGCTGTATTTGGCAGCAGTTCGATACTTATCATTTTTGGGACAAGTGCTTAAGGTTGTTTTAACAGTTCTACAGCTCACATAACCCCATTATCAACTGACTTGTTGCACACGGACCATGAGTCTGGTCAGTTCACAAATCAGGAAAAATCATTACATTGTTTTCAGTGATGTTTTGCTACCACAAGAAGCCCATATCAAATTAGAAATGAACACAATTTCAAGTTATCAGAAAATCTCAAACAGTTTAATTTCACTTTCTTTTGAACTCTGTCATTTATCAGTTGCAAAAATGTTGGGGACGGGGAGAAAATCCAGATACCCAGGACATGTCCTGGGGACCCTGATTCGAATACCACCTTGGCAAATGGTGGAATTTGAATTCAATAAAAAAGAATCTGGAATTGAATTGAATTGAATTAACTTCATGTCACATCTACTCTGCGAGTGCAGTGAAAAGTTTATAAATGGCCACTTACAGCACCATCTTGGGTACAGAGTACCTAAGTACAATTCTTAGCTACAGAATAGAGATATGTATTTTTAAAAAAAATACATTACAGCTTTGTACATTATAACCATAGGTCAGAAAAAAAAGAAGCAAAGTTAAAAAGACAAAAATCACAGTCTGTCTCCAAAGGCTGCCCACAGCAGACCAGTGCAGGGGGTGTCCATGTGGTCTGACTGCTATCTGCCACCGCACACTGCACTGGGCCACTGGACACTTGTGTCCCTGCTTTGGGCTAATGGTCACCGACTTCCCTGCTCCAGCCACTGGCATTCCCAGTCCCACCACTGGCATCTCGACTGAACGCCAACTCCACTTTGGAGGCCAGGGCATGGTGTCCAAGGGTGAGATGAGGGAAAGAAGGGAGTAGAGAGGGAGAATTAAGAGTCTAAGGATGACCATGAATCCACTGTCAATTATCAAAACGCATCTTGGTCACTACTGTCCTCTAGGGAGAGGAACTGCCATTCTAACCTGGTCTGGCCTACAAGTGACTCCAGACCCACAACAATGTGATTGACTCTTAACTGCTGACTGGGCAATTAGGAATGGGCAATAAATGCTGGCCTAGCCAGTGATGCCTTCATTCTGTGAATGAATGTTTTAAAAAAAAACTGACTGGGATGGTTAGAGATGAGATTTTTTTGCACAGTTGATCAGTGGTTAGCCCTGCTACCTCACAACGCCAGGAACCCTAAGTTCGATTCAAGCCTCAAGTGACTGTCTGTGTGGAGTTTGTGTATTCTTCCTGTGCCTATGTGAGTTTCCTCTGGCTGTTCCGATTTCCCCCCACAGTCCAAAAATGCGCACGTTAAGTGGATTGGCCATGGGAAATGCAGGGTTACAGGGATAGGATAGGTGGGGTGAGTCTGGGTGGGGTGCTCTCCAGAGAGTCGGTGTGGACTCACATGGCCTGCTCCAACACTGTAGGGATTGTATGATTCTATTCTATGATTCCGTGAGATGTCATTTGACGAAATTCTCAGGAAGAAAATATCAAGAGTTGGTAACTCTGTTGACAACCAACATAATCTACAATTAATGGCTACAATTAATCTACAATTAATATTACAACATTTAAAAAGCATCTGGATGAGTACATGAATAGGAAGAGTTTAGAGGGATATGGGCCAAATGCTAGCAAATGGGACGAGATTAGATTAGGATATCTGTTGGGTATGGACGAGTTGGAACAAAGGGTCTGTTTCTGTGCTATACATCTCTATGACTCTATGGCCACATTATTTGCTTGAAAGTCAATAAATCAATGAAGGTTTTAAAATTCATAATCCTGATGTGGAGCCTTAAATGCTGGGAGTTATGAAATTACCCTCCACATCTCAGTCCATACAAACAGAATATCATCAGAGTTATGGCTGTGAATTTGCAGCACACAGTTCTGGGGAAGAAATATGGAGACTTGGAAATCAGGGCAATATTATGCAAAACATATCTTAACTTATAGTATTGGTGAATTCAGGATCATAGAATCCTTACAGTGTGGGAACAGGCCATCGCCCCAACGGTCCAAAGAGCATCCCACCCAGATTCACTAATTAACTCTGAATTTCCCATGGCTAATCCATCTAATCTGCACATCTGAACTGTGGGAGGAAACCAGAGCACCTGGAGGAAACCTGTGCAGACACAGGGAGTATGTGCAAATTCCACACAGACATTTGTCCAAGGCTGGAAATGAACCCAGGTCCCTAGTGCTGGGATGGAGCAGTGCTAACATATCACCCCAGACTTTTGGCTCTGTCTCAGAAGCAAGAAAATTCAAGTATCAATTTAGAAATTTAAAAATCACATCCTTGCAGGTTATAGTCCAACAAGTATATTTGGACGCACTAGCATTCGGAGCATTGTTCCTTCATCAGCTAGTTGTGTTGAACAGAATAATCCACAGATCTTCCATGTTCGAGCTATCTTTCAAATGAGATGCTAAAACAAAGCTCTACCTGTCCTCTCAGGTAGATATCAAGGTACCCATGGCATAACGTCAAACAAGAACAGGGGGAATGATCTTGCATCCTGGACAATACTTAGCCCTCAATTAGCATCACAAAGACTGTTCATCTCCTTGTGATGACAGTGCTGTTTTGGGGAGTCCACTGTGCATGAATTGGCCTCAATATTTCCATCATTACAACATTTCCAAGGCTGTAACTAGGTCTGAAGCCAGGAACTGTCAGAATCCAAATTGAGAAATGGTGAGCAAATGTACTTTGCAGCATGGTCAGTAAAACTTTCTGCCGATAGTGGTAGTCAATTGTTGGGTAGGTGCCAATGTTGGGAAGCTGGAACATCTTGGCTCAGGGGATGGAAGAGCAGAGGTCTCTGGCGCCACTGCCGGGCAGTTTATACGGCCACGGTCTTCTCTGTAACCAGGGACTTATTAATAACACCTGCAGACAACATCTTCAGTGAGCGTCTGGATGAAGCATTGCTGATGATTCCTGCTTTCTATTTATATGTTTGGGTTTCTTTGGGTTAGTGATGTCATTTCCTGTGGTGATTTCATTTCCTATGGTGATGTAATTTCCTGTTCTATTTCTCAGATGGTGGTAAATCGGGTACAAGTCAATGTGTTTTTTGATAGAGTTCTGGTTGGAATGCCATGCTTCTAGGAATTCTAATGCATATCTCGTGCTTGTACTCAGTGAGCAAACCTACACCCAGAACCTCAATCTGGGCTACAAATCTTCTCAAACCTCACTCTGACTGCTCTCTATGACAAGGAATTACAAAGACTCACAACCTTCTAAGAGATGAAATTCCTTCTCTTCTCAGTCTTAAATTGGTGCCCCATTATTCTGAGATTATTCCCTCTGGTCCTGAACTCTCCATGAAGGGAAACATTTCAGAATTTACCCAGTTAAGCCCTTTAAGAATCCTATATGTTTTAAACTCCAATGAGCCCCAACCGGTTTCGACTTTGCTCATAAGACAATTCCTCCATAACAGGGATCATCTGAGTCAACCTTTTCTGATCTGCCTCCATTGAAATGATATCTTTCCCTAAATAAGGGGAGCAAAAGTTCTGCCCACAATACTCCAGACATGGTCTCACCAGTACTTTGTACAGTTGCAGTAAGACTTTCCTATACTTGTACTCCAACTCGGTTAAAGTAAGGACTAACACTCCCTTAGCCCTCCTGATTACCTGTTGCACCTATGGCTAGCATTCAAAATCTACCTTCTACTATTCTAAACGTAAATCCCCAAAATGATAAGAATACATTATACAGTTTTATAACATAAGTAACAACTGTACATTGATGATTGCTTGGTAAACCATTGATTGCTGAAAATTCTGAGTGATGCTTTATTGTTCAATTATTCTTAGTGTTTGAAGAAGACTTTTGCACAGCATCACTTTGTCAAGACTTAACCAATATTCTAACCAACATTAATTTTGGAATTACTCTATGAACCTTCCCTGAAAAAGAGTACATGCTATGCTGTTCCATTTTATTGTTGTGGTTGTGTTCGCCGAGCTGGGAATTTGTGTTGCAGACGTTTCGTCCCCTGTCTGGGTGACATCCTCAGTGCTTGGGAGCCTCCTGTGAAGCGCTTCTGTGATGTTTCCTCCGGCATTTATAGTGGTTTGTGTCTGCCGCTTCCGGTTGTCAGTTCCAGCTGTCCGCTGCGGTGGCC
>NC_057710.1:20851100-20857719 GCF_004010195.1 Chiloscyllium plagiosum
AAATGATATTGGTGGATGTGCAGGTAAAACTTTGATGGATGTGGTAGGCTCCTATGTGGACTTGGATGGAGATGAGGGAGAAGTTGTGGGCACTGGTTTTGCAAGTCGTGCGGTGGCAGGGGAAGGTGTCAGGATGGGAGGGTGGGTTGTTGGGTGCGTGAACCTGATCAGGTAGTCACGGAGGGAAAAGTCTTTGCGGAAAGGTTCCTCATTTCCCCTCCCCCCACCTCACCCCAGCTCCAAACATCCAGCTCAGCACGGTCCCCATGACTTGCCCTACCTGACTATCTTCTTCCCACATATCCACTCCACCATCCTCTAGACCTATCACCTTCATCCTCACCCCCATTCACCCATTGTTTTCTTTGCTATTTTCTCCCACCCCCACCCTCCTCTCATTTATCTCTCCACCCTTCAGGCTCTCTGCCTGTATTCCTGCTGATGGGCTTTTGCCCGAAACGTCAATTTTCCAGCACCACTCTAATCCATTTTATTGCACACCTTACTTCATTCACCAGGAGAAAAGTGATTGCTTGGTCCCCACTATTTCACGGTCTGACCAAAGCCTCAGCAGTACATCTCTGCTGTTGTACTCTAACCCTCCTGAAATGAATGCTCACACTGCATTTGTCGTCCTGACTGCCAACTGAACCTGCATGTTAAGTTTAAGAGAATCCTGAACTAAGACTCTCAAGTACCTTTTTACTTCAGATTTCCAAAGCTTTCCCCATTTTGAAAATAGTCTCGCCTCTATTCTTCCTAGCAAAGTGCAGAACCTCACACTTTCCCACCACTACCCACACTGCTATCAATGCTATTCCCTGTTCTATCTGCCACTTCTTTGCCCACTCTCCTCACCTGTCAAAGTCTTTCTGCAGCTTGCCTTCCTCAACATGACCTGCCCCTCTTCCTTTTAGTAACCTCTTATAAAGCATCTAGTCAAAGACCTTCTGGAAATCCAAATAGATCCCATTCACTGGCTCTCCTTTGTCTAATTTATTTATTAGCTCCTTAAAGAATTTTAACAGATTTGTCGGGCATGACCTCCCTTTAATGAAGCTGTGCTGTCACAGCATCCAAGTGCTCCACAATCTTATTCTTATGATGGACTCAAAACTCTGACCAACGATCAAGGTCAGGCCTATAGTTTCCTGTCTTCTGCCTCCGTCCCTTCTTAAACAGGGGTGTTTCATGTGTCATTTGCCAGTCTTCTGTCACCCTCTCCGACTCCGACGATTCCTGAAAGATCACCACCGATACCTTCACAATCTCCTCAGCTATTTCCTTCAGAACCCTGGGGTACAGTCCATCTGGTCCAGGTGGTTTATCCACCTTCAGACCTTTCAGTTTCCTCAGCACCTTTTCCTTAGTGATGGTCAATACACTCACACCTGGCCCCTGATTCTCATGATGTTTTGGTGTGTTGCTGATGTCTTTCATTGTGAAAACTGAAGTAAAGTATCTATTCAGTTCCTCCGCTGTTTCTTTCTTCCTGCGTTATTGCTTCTTCAGCCTCATTTTCCAGCCATCCGACGTCCATTCTTGTCTCTTTCTCACATGCTATTTATCGAAAATCTTCTTTCGCTTTACTATCAAGCTAACTCATAGTTTATCTTCTGCCACCCTATTGCTTTTTTGTTACCCTCTGCTGATTTTTAAAAGCTTCCCAATCCTTTGGCTTCCCACTAATCGTGAGGATGATCCACAAGGATTGTGTCTGATCACCAGTCTGGTACTGGTGTTATAAGTGTATGTTTTGACACTTCAAGGAAAGCTCTGTTTGTGGTAATTAACAATTAGGACCAGAACTGTGTACTAAACTTAGTGCACTTTACCCTATAACCCTACACAGTGTTACCATTTAAATCATTATCTAATAACCCCTTGTTATAGAATGTTACAGCGCAGTACAGGCCCTTTGGCCCTCGATGTTGCGCCGACCTGCAAAATTAATCTGATGCCCACCTAACCTACACCGGTCCATTATTATCCATATGCATGTCCAATGCCCATTTAAATGCCCTTAACATCAGCAAGTCTACTACAGTTGCAGGCAGGCCATTCCACACCCTTACTACTCTCTGAGTGAAGAAACTACCCTGATATCTGTCCTAAATCTATGACCCCTCAATTTAAAGCTATGTCCCCTCATGTTAGCCTTCTTTCATCCAAGGAAAAAAGCTCTCACTGTGCACCCTATCTAACCCTCTGATTATCTTATATGTCTCAAATAAGTCACCTCTCAACCTTCTTCTGTCCAATGAAAACAGCCTCAGTTCCCTCAGCCTATCCTTGTAAGACCTTCCTTCCATACCAGGCAACATCCTGGTAAATCTCAGCTGGCCCCTTTCTAAAGTGTCCACATCCTTCATATAACACGGTGACCAGAACTACAAGCAATACTCCAGGTGCGGCCTTACCAGTATCTTGTACAGCTGAAGCATGACCTCATGGCTCCGAAACTCAATCCCCCTACCAATAAACACCAACACACCGTATGCCTTCTTAACAACCCTATCAATCTGGATGGCAACTTAAGGTTCATTTTCAGACGTTTTGTCACCACACTAGGTAATATCCTCAGTGAGCCTCCAGTGAAGCATTGCTGGTATGCCCTGCTTTTTATTTATGTGTTTAGGTTATATGTTTGGATCCCATTTACCATCCCCTGAGAAAAAGAACAGGAAATGACATCACCACAGGAAATGACATCACCAACCCAAGGAAACCTAAACACATAAATAAAAATTGGGTCTTAGCACAAGTGCTTCACCAGAGGCTCGCTAATGATGTTACCTAGTATGGTAACGAAACGTCTAAAAACGAACCTTCCAGCTCAGTGAGCAAACTTACATCTATCTCTCTGTTCATCTACACTGCCAAGAATTTTACCATCAGCCCAGTACTCTGCATTCCTGTTACTTCATTCAAAGTGAACTACCTCACACGTTTCTGCATTAAACTCTATTTGCCACTTCTCAGACCAGCTCTACATCTTATCTGTGTCCATCTGAAACCCACAACATCCTTCAGCACTATCCACAACTCTGTCTACCTTAGTGACATCTGCAAATTTACTAACCCAACCTTCAACACCCACCTCCAAATCATTTATAAAAATGACAAACAGCAGAGGCCCCCAAAACAGATCCTTACAACACACCACTAGTAACTGAGCTCCAGGATGAACATTTCCCATCAATTACCACCCTCTGTCTTCTTTCAGCACACCAATTTCTGATCCAAACCGCTAAATCAACTTCAATCCCGAAACTCCTTATTTTGTGCAATAACCTACCATGTGGAATCTTATCAAACGCCTTACTGAAGTCCACATACACCACATCAACCACTTTACCCTCATCCATCTGTTTGGTCCCCATCTCAAAGAACTCAATAAGGTTAATGAGGCATGACTTACCCTTCACGAAACTGTGTTGATTATCCCAAATCAAATGATTCCTTTCCAGATGATTATAAATCCTATCTCTTATAATCTTTTCCAGGTTTGTTATGAAGATGTGAGTGTACTGTAACTTTAAGAAAGTTAAAGCACTACCTGACAGCACCAAGTGTTCTGAATAAGGTATAATGTAATATTTTGGTCCAGCAGCTAATGTAGCTGGTTGCCTAGAGACAAAAACAAATTTGAACTAGGCCAATCAGTTTAAATTGTACCAAAAAAAAACTCAGATCAAGTTTGAATTGAGTATATTGAAAATGTTAAAAGCCAATGACACAATCCAAAGCTTTGGGGGCAAAAGACCAGGAAAAATTGAACAGTTGAGGGAGAACTCTCTGTGCAAACTCTCTGTGTGGAGTTTGCACATTCTCCCCGTGTCTGCGTAGGTTTCCTCCGGGTGCTCCAGTTTCCTCCCACAGTCCAAAAATGTGCAGGTCAGGGTGAATTGGCCATGGGAAATTGCCCATAGTGTTAGGTAAGGGGTAAATTTGGGGGAATGGGTCTGGGTGGGTTACGCTTCGGCAGGTCGGTGTGGACTTGTTGGGCTGAAGGGCCTGTTTCCACACTGTAAGTAATTTAACTGCCAGAAGATCAACAGATCTAGGCTGCTAGTCAGAACTCTCTGAGAGGTGTTTGTCCACAGAAGGAGTTTGCACAGAGAAGAAACATCAACACCGACCTAGAAAGCAAATCTACAGAGGAAGATATAAGGAGAAGATTTGACAGCTGGCTGGTTTTGAAATTTGAATTTTTCAGTAAATCTTAATTGGGGGGTTTTATCGGATGAGTATTACAGAAGGGAAAGTAAAAGACAGGTTAGAGGAGGGAGTTGTTAAATAGTTGTTAGATAATTATTCTCTATTATACTTTAAGAAATAAAGTTGTTAATTTGTACTTTAAATAGTTCTTGGCCTCTCAAAGTTTCAGATTACTGCATGGGATAAATCTTTTCTTTATTGCTGGTTTAAATTAAGTGGTGGTGGGGTGCAGTTTACCCCATGATGTAACAGTCTAGGGGTATGATTCTTGCTTGCGGTGAGACAGGTCCTGGGTTCAGATCCCTGACATGCCCCTCGACTGTTACATCGTAAGGTAAACCCTCCTGCTTAATTTAGACCAGCAACGTAGTAGCATTAATCTGACAGCATCTTATTGAAGTGGGTGAATATGATGACAGTGGTAGTGAGGGCTGCTGGTTGCAATTGCATTGGGAATGATGTTCAGGGTAATGGGGAGAAGACAGAAGAATGCTACTAGGTGAGGTGTTCATTTGTTGGGTTAGTGCAGACATGATGGACAGAATAACCTTGTACTGCACTGTAAAAATTCTTTCATTTTACGGGTCTAGGTTCCCTGAGGTAGCTTAGACTGAACAATGTTCCTTGGTAAAGGCTTGAGCAGGCTGGATTAGAATGCTCTCCGTGCTTGTAAAGCACCAAGAGGCACATATATCAAAACCTCACATGCATCATCGAACATCCAGTTGAGAGGAGAATTGAACATACAGGGAAAAAAAGCGGGTCTTTATCCAGCACAAAATCTCTAATGCACTAACCAGCTGACCATTTCCAGTTGACTATTCCATTTGAAGCTATAAAGTCAAATATAAATAGCACATCTGTGCGATAAACTGGACTAAGCATTACTTTAATCCTTATTTGTTTGAGCCTAACCCTTATTTTTCCATTATGTCATTAAACAATTCTAAGCTGATTTAATGTTTAAGCTGGACATTAAAAACTCCAAGGCACTTCCGACAAAAAGACACAAATTCTCCCAAAATCCTGGCCGAGGCATGGCTCTCCCTCAATCTAAAGCAAATGCACTTACACTTCATGGGATCTTACTAAAGCCAATTGACTGCATGAAGGTCTACAAAAGCCACATTTACTTTAAAATACGTGAAATGCTTTTAGACGATTATGAGTCATGGGCTGCAAAAAATGCAAATAAAAAGGAGATTTGTATAGCACTAAAGATTTTTAAATAGATTTTGTCCTTAATTGGTGGAGATTAATCATGCACAGTTAAATTTAATTGTCTATTGTGAGGAACACTTGGAATGTGCTCTCAGCGTGGTTAATGTTAACGATATAGTTAATGGAAATGTCTACTGGCTTTGCACATAAAAAGGATCACAGCACATTACTGGGGTAGAGTAAAACTATACCTGACTTGGGAATGCTTAATGTTAACTGAGTGAGATGGGAAAACATTCCATTTTTCAAAGCTAACATCTGCCAGTTTAATGAGTACAAATACTCACTAAAAAGAAGTCAAATCAGGTGTTCCACTCAACTGCAATCTGCAACTATGATCAATCTTCATTCTAATTACTAATACTTGTTATTATCAAACGTTGGTTAGATCAGAACTTTAACGGTGTGGGGACAGAAAGAGAGGAGATGAGAACCACAGAGATGCAAACAGGAAAAAACAAATGATGAACCAGAAGACAGTTAATATTCTGATTTATTGCTTCTTCAATGTATTCACAGGGAAGCCACGAACAACAAGTAACAGTAATCAAAGCAGAATCGATGAAGCTGCTGAAACTGGAATGGAAATTATAGACAATCGGAAAGGGCTGGAAGAAAATGAGCCTTCAGGAATGGGCAATATTTATTTCACTGAACAACAAGATGTCAAAGAGCAATTTATTGTGATTATTATGGAGTTCACTGAACTCTGGCAAGCTCCCAACAGATTGAAAACAGACTAATGTGAACAAAACAGATGCAAGCAACCATTGACCATTAGTCTCACTTCCATTCCACCTAAGATAACAGAATCAATTCTCAGGCCTGCTATGTAGGTTTATGGTCACATTCACAGTGGGTGGCACGGTGGCACAGTGGTTAGCACTGCTGCCTCACAGTGCCAGAGACCCGGGTTCAACTCCCACCTCAGGCGACTCTCTGTGTGGAGTTTGCACATTCTCCCCGTGTCTGCGTGGGTTTCCTCCGGGTGCTCCGGTTTCCTCCCACAATCCAAAAATGTGCAGTTTAGGTGAATTGGCCATGCTAAATTGCCCGTAGTGTTAGGTGAAGGGGTAAATGTAGGAGAATGGGTCTGGGTGGGTTACGCTTCGGCGGGTCGGTGTGGACTTGTTGGGCCGAAGGGCCTGTTTCCACACTGTAAGTAATCTAATCTAAT
>NC_057710.1:20858009-20869598 GCF_004010195.1 Chiloscyllium plagiosum
GAACATAGAACAATACAACGCAGAACAGGCCCTTCAGCCCTTGATGTTGCACTGACCTGTGAACTAATCTAAGCCCATCCCCCTACACTATCCCATCATCATCCATGTACTTATCCAAGGATTGTTTAAATCTCCCTAATGTGGCTGAGTTAACTGCATTGAAGGCAGGCATTCCACACCCTTACCACTCTCTGAGTAAAGAACCTGTCTCTGACATCTGTCTTAAATCTATTACCCCTCAATTTGCAACTATGCCCCTTCAAACAAGCCGACGTCATCATCCTAGGAAAAGGACTCTCACTGTCCACTCTATCTAATCCTCTGATCATCTTGTAAGTCTCTGTTAAATACTCTCTTAGCCTCCTTCTCTCCAATGAGAACAGACCCAAGTCCCTCAAACTTTCCTCATAGGACCTTCCTTTGAGACCAGGCAACGTCCTGGTAAATCTCCTCTGCACCTTTTCCAATGCTTCCACACCCTTCCTGTGATGGAACTGTACACAATATTCCAAGTGAGGTCGCACTAGCATTTTTGCATTTGCAGCATGACATCACGACTATGGAACGCAATCCCTCTACCAGTAAAACCTAACACACCGTATGCCTTCATAACAGCACAATCAACCTCAGTGGCAACTTTCAGGGATCTATGTACATGGACACCAAGATCCCTCTGCACATCTACACTATCATGAATCTTTCCATTGACCCAGCATTCTGCCATCCTGTTATTCTTCCCAAAGTGAATCACCATACATTTAGCTGCATTGAACTCCATTTGCCACCTCTCAGCCCAATTTTGTAGTTTATCCAAGTCCTCCTGCAACCTGTAACATTCTTCCACACTGTCCACCACTCCATCGACTTTAGTATCATCTGCAAACTTACTCACCCATCCACCTATGCCTGCGTCTAAGTCATTTATAAAAATGACAAACAGCAGTGGTCCGAAAACAGATTCTTGTGGCACACCATAAGACATAGACATAGGAGTGGAAGCAAGGCCATTCGGCCCATCGAGTCTACACCACTAGTTACCGGACTCCAAGCTGAATATTTTCCATCAACCAACACTCGCTGCCTTCTTAAAGAAAGCCAGTTTACAAACTTCTAAATCACCCTCAAAACATGCATCTGCATTTTCTTCAAAAGCCTAACCTGTGAAACCTTATCAAAGGCTTTACTGAAGTCCAAGTATACCACATCAACTGCCCTACCCTCATCCACATGCTTGGTCACTTTCTCTAAAAAACTCAATGGAGTTTGTGAGATGATGTCTGTGGAGTTTATTCAGCATATATAACTAAGAATAGAACAGAATAGAATGGTATGGGATAGAATAGAGACGAAAAGAAATTTATTTTCACATGTACTATTGCGTAGCAAATACAGTGAAAAACATTATAGGTCACCACACCATGGGGCCTGTAGTAATGACAGAACTCATACATAATAAAAAATGTAAAATTAAGACAAAGTTCATCACAGTTCAGCTTTAATGACTCCTGGACTCGGTGAAAGCTGATTAAGGAATGATCAAATATCCTGAAGGCAAAGCTGGGACAAGACCACCACTCTGTCCAATTGCCTCTGCTGAAGAAGCCCGCCATGTTGGTCTGAGACCACCTCGCCACTGGGCTGGGAGAAACCTCCTTTTTCCTGAACACGTGATCTCGAATGAATAGTGTGAAGGAATGGGAGGAGCAGGTTCAAAGCCAACTTCCCATGTATAATTAGACAGTTACTTGATTAGAGAAAATTGCAGAGCTATGGGGAAAGAGAAGACGATGACGTTTATTGGAAAATTCCTGGACCCAACAGAGGTACAATCAGCTAATCAACTTCCACCTAAAATTCTATGGTTTGGAGCAAATCGTTCAGCAAAATAACCCAAAGCCCATGAAAGTGCCAGTTTCTGAGTGACCTGCACCAATGGCATCTGAACATCTAGATGGTCGGAGGGGTGATTTATTCAAAAATTTATTTTTTTTATTCACTCGTGGGATGTGCGTCACTAACTGGCCAGCATTTATTGCCCATCCCTAGTTTCCCTTGCGACAATGATGGTGAGCTGACTTCTAGACCCACTGCAGTTCACCTGCTGTAGGTTGGCCCATAATGCCCTTAGGGTGGGAATTCCAGGATGTTGACCCAGTGACAATGAAGAAACAGTGCTATATTTCCAAGTCAGAATGATGAGTGGCTTAGAGGAGAACTTGCAGGTGGTGGTGTTTCCATGTATAAACCACAAAAAAAATTACCTTGGAGAACAATAGATTTTTTTCTTCAAATGAGAATTGGAACATTTACAAGAATTGGAGTAAGCTATTCAGCTCTTGAACATGTTTGAATCACATCAGGTCTGAGTGTCTTGTCCCTTTATCCACCCCTGCCTTGGTTCCAGATCCTTTAACAATCTTGTCCTAAAAGAAAAGTAACAATCTTGACATTGAAATTTTCAAAGCACCCAGTTCAACTAATTTTTTTTGTTGTGGTAGAAATGTACCATCACCAGGCAGAAATCGGGAATGGGCGATATACAGTTATAATTTGGAACACACTTTCACAAGAACTTTGTGAATTCTGGAAGAACTAGAACGTTTGAGACTAAGATTGCTAGAATCACATTAGGTGAGGAGCATGAAGCAAAGATCACTGATGTAAATTATAAAAGGTTGAGGCCTTAGCATCGACCGCTGTGAGATTGCATTCATCATATTCTGCCAATCAGACAAAGACACATTTATGCATATTCTGTTTCCTAGCAACCAGCTAATGATCTGACGATTCTGGTATGTTACCCACAATACCATGAGATTTTATTTTCTGCAAGGTTAGAAGTCAGATGGCACCAGGTTACAGTCCAACAGGTTTATTTGAAATCACAAACTTTCGGAGCACTGCCCCTTCATCAGGTGAAATATCATTTGCAATGATCTTTTGATGTGGCCCCGATCATATACCTTCTGAGAAGCCAAATGCAATATGACTGCAGGCTCCTCTATGCTCACAACACATGTTACTTCTTCAAAGATCTCCAATAAATTGGCTACACATGATTTCCCTTTAACCAAACAATGACTGCCTTGAGATTGAGGGAAATTTGAAAAATTGACTTACCCATCCACCATCTCACTCGTCATCTTTTTGAAGACCCTAGTGTTGGAATTTACCAGGCATGTATTCCTAGCCCCTGAGACCAATAAGTCAGTTGTAGCCCCATTCTATCCAATTCATGGATGGCCCACAGCAATATTAGATTGAGAGTAGCTTTATCATATCAGACATTATATCAGAGATTATATCTCATGTAGGAGGAGGGTCCCTCAAACAGAACTATCAGCCAATCTGATTGGCTGGCAGCTATGTAATGGTCACTCTTGTAACTACAGGCATTCCCTAAGAAGAAGCCTAATAGAGAACAGTCTTAATGATAGGTCCAGGTTCACAGCTGCCTAACTGACATGCCTCACCCGACTAAAAAAATAAAGTACAGAAAGAGTAATACTGAAATGAATAGAATCATACTGGAGCACTGTTCTGCGGTATGCAAACAATTTTTCATCCGTTTTACTGTTTTTCCTTCTGAGTCAATAGGGCTGAAGCATTTGTGGATGAGGTGAAGCAGTGACAGGAATTGAGAGGTCATGAGCCAGGCTAAAGAGCAGGAGCATGATCTTTGGGAGAGGGGAAAGGATTTAGAGTCTCTGGACATGAGAGTCCTCAAAAGAGGTACCCCATTCCTGGATGACAGCAGGCCAGAGTAAAAGCTTTTATGCTGCATACGTTCTATCTGCCTTGCTGTGTTACATGTAACTTAGGAGGGAACTCAGAATGAGGCCCAATGCAGCCTTGTATTGACCACTTAAAGATCTCCAGCAACCTTTAGGCAGCAACAATGCAAAAGCCTTCTCCATTTACCATAGTATGAGAGACCAGATACAAGTGAACAGGTACACTTCATGTTATTAATCCCACACTTTCAAAAATATTGATATTTCTTGAAGGATTTAAGTTTTGAAAGATTGAAAAAACTTGATTTATTTCAAATTTTGTAGGAAGAGTTGGAGTGATCTGTTTGAAAAATGACATGAAATGTCACTTTGTACAATGTAGTTTTTCTTTTCAATGATGCTCTTAGACATCTTATGACTAGTGATAACTACTCATTCTTTTGGAGACCCCTACTGGTGCTGTTTGAAAAGCAGCTGAATGGAGGGTGCTGTGGGATCTGGAATTAGTTGGAGAGCAAGAAGCTTCTGAAGAAGATCTATCCGACTTTCCTATTTTCTAAATAATTCTCCCTTTCTGAGTTCAGCTCAAAAACAATTAATTCTTCTGAAAGAGTGGTTGCAGGAATTTCTCAGTATTGTATTTCCTGAGCTAGTTGAATCTGCCAAGACTCCAGAGGCAACTGTGTGCAATTAGTAGTTTAATCACACCAACTGAGAACAGCAGAAAGGAGGACTTTAAAATATTCTGCACCTTGTCCTTTATGCTTCAAGAACAACTCACCAATGAAAGTATTGTTTTTTCTTGGAATGCCAATCTCCATTTTCTTATCCTTAATCTGACCATGTGTGGATGTGTTTTGAGGTTATTTAGAGGGATAAACATTCATACTTTCATATCACTGACTGTGGATGTTAACCAGTCATTGCATTCCTGGAATAAGTTTTGTTTGATAGCAAGCTAATCATTATATTTATCAAACGAATCCAGTTGATGGATCTTTTTCATTTCAAATAGGTTGTAGATAAGTTATTAAACTGACCAGCTTGGTCGCTGAGAAAATTATTTCTTATTTTTACATTGTGGCCGCTGGAGTAGTGAGATCAGAGTGATAGTGCACACCTTCAGCCTTGACTGTAATAAGACAATGCTCTGCACAATTCAACAATAAACCAGTGCTTGGTATCTATGAACAAGAAAATGCCAAGAACAATAACACAACTTCATTTACCAACAGACTTTCTATAGAGAAAGCAACTCAGCAATAGAGAGGAGGGAAGCTTTGTGGTATTCTATTCCTCCACAGCCCGGGAACATTGAAACTAGTTGTAGCACCTGAAATGGAGATCCAGTTGAGATCGGCCAACCAACTTGTGAATTGGCAACATCCCAATCTGGACTGGCTCAGTCTCACTCGAGTTGGTACTGAACTCTCTGAACCAGTAAGCGAGCTGACTAACTGATAACACCACTCAATAACAAAACATCCCATTGGTTATTCTTCAATAAAAGGTATTTCTCCAATTGACAGTGTGTTCCAAATAGCTGTATCCACAGGGGGATGAAGCAACTGGATTAGAAATGTATCTTCGAGCCGTAGAATACCTAAAATGGTAAAAGACTATTGCAGCTGAATCCTCCAAAGCACCATAACCGGTTTGCCAAGAAGTTGTACACTTGAATCAGGCCTGGGTTTGGATTGGGGTGCAAAATGCACATTACAAGTAGGCATTTGCAGAACAATCTGCTTAATAACCTGTGTCGGTCATTCAATCACAATCAAAACAGCAGCAACGCATTCAACAAAATTCTGGGGTTTTGTTTTCCTTTTGCTCACAGGAATAATTTGCTTTCCAAGATGTGAATGTGGATGTGGGCACAAACTCACCTCGAGTTTCCATTGACTGCCAATTCAAAAGCAGGTAATTAAGGAAGTTTCAATTCACGAGTGATTGCTTTTTTTTACACTGGCATTGAAGATTTTTGCTTTGTTGATCATTTTAGTGGAGAGGGAATGAATGGAAAATGGTTTTGATAGGCTCCAAACCTTTACTTTGTTCAGGTTTGTGGAGAGCAGATGCTGAAGTAGTGCCAGGCAGCATCGCTGAGATGTAAATTATTCAACAACTTTTCCAGCTTTTTAAAATTTCTGCCAGAATAGCAATCGAAGATGAGTGAACATCGCTGGCTGACAAGATGTGAACAATTACTTTATTGCACTGGTGCACGGCATGTACTTAACAGGTTCCCAATTACTAACATCTGGCTGCTTTGGAATGACAGCTCAGATTTATGACAAAACCCCTGAACAATCCAATCATCAAAAGTAAAAAGGTCATCTAATTCCAATAGAGAAAAATGAGCATCAGGCAGACTTCTTTTGAGAGAGTTATTTCCACTCCAAAGTCTTTTCACATAAAATAAATTATTTGTTCACTTTCTGCCCTCAATCTTGAAGGCCTCATGTCTGATCTGGGAGCTCATGTATGTAGATAGAGTGAAAACTATAATAAATTCAGCTACACCATACCCGGGGAATCAGACTGCACAATTGATAAAATCTAAATGGAGGTTTCTGATAAAAGTATGAAATCTAGAAGAGAAGTTCAAAGACATCTCCAGCTTAATAAAAAATGTGAGATTTATTACTTTAATATACAGATGCTCCAAGCAACCTGTTGATTTTTTCTAATCTTTGTTTTCTTCATCTGTCTTAAGGCCTTGAGACTTTGTTTCCTGTTAACACTCATTCCAGGAGATTTGCTTATCAAACAGATACAAGTTGGAGACAGTCATTGTGCCAGGGAAAACTAGTGCAGTATCTTAAGTCTGAGTATTCATTGCTAAGTCAAGACGGCAAAGTTGCAAAAACTCCCGATTATAGAGTCATAGAGCTGTACAGCACAGAAACAGACCCTTCAGTCCAACTTGTCCATGAGATATCCTAAACTGATCTAACCCCATTTGCCAGCACTTGGCCCATATCCCTCGAACTCTTACTATTCATGTACCCATCCAGATGCCTTTTACATTACTATAATTGTACCAGCCTTCCATCACTTCCTCTGGCAGCCTATTCCATACATGCGCCACCCTCTGCATGAAAAAGGTGCCCTTTTCTATCTTTCTTCTCTCACCTTAAACCAATTACCTTTAGTTTTGGACTCACCTACCCTGGGAAAAGGACCTTAGCTATTCACCCAAACCTACTTCCTGTGTCCAAGAAGTCACCTCATGCCACAGCCACCAGCAGAGCTCCATACTCTCCATGTCAACCTGTGCTCCTTTATCGTTTTAGCTGCTATGTGATAACTCAAGACAATCCTGATGCCAATCGTCTTCTTATACCACTATATCCTCTATGCATACTAACCTAATATACACCCTGAGCAGAAACCAGAAGTAACAAATAAAGCTACAAGTGTCTATTGATGAATTTACTATTTTAAAAAGGACTCATTGAATTTTTATCAAGTACACTACATGTAACTTCGTTAAACTGGTGGTTGGAGGTCAGCCATCTCAGTCCCAGCACATCTCTGCAGGAGTTCCTTAGGGTAATGTGCCTGCCCAACCATCTTTAGCTGCTTCATCAATGCCTTTCCCTCCATCTAAGGTCAGAAGCCAATGATTGTACAATGTTCAGAACCATTCATGACTCTTCAGATACTGAAGCAGTCAGTGACCAAATACAGCAAGATCTGGGCAATATCCAGGCGTATCTAACAATTGCCAAGTAATGTTCCTGCCACACAAGTGCCAGACATTGACCATTTCCAAACCATCATCTTTTGACAATCAGTGGCATTACTATCATTGAATCCCCCACTAACAACATAAAAACACAGGAAAAAGCAGCAGGAGTAGGCTGTTTGGCCCCTCAAAACTGACCCATCATTCAGCACATTCATGACTAATCTGTTCCAAATCTCAATTCCTCTTTTATGCCAGCACATTATAGCACTCAATGCCCTAATATTTCAAAAATCTACCTTTTTAAATATTTTCAGTGATCTTGCCTCCATGACGCTCTGTGGTATAGAATTCCAGACAAACACTATCATCTGAGAGAAGGAACTCCTTCACATCTCAGTGTTAAGCAAGTTTCCCCCTATGCTATATCCATTTGCCTAGTTCAATATTTCCACATGAGTAGAAACAAACTCTCAACATCTACCCGGTCAACTCCTCACAGAATATTTTATATTTCAAGAAAACATTTTTCCCCCATCCCCAATCCCAGCCTCATTCTTCTTCAAAATTCTGGAGTTACCATTGACCAGAAATTGTACTGGACTAGCCATGTAAATGCAGTGATGGTAAGATCAGATCAGGGCTGAGGGACTCCTACATCAGGTAACTCCACTCCTGATTCCATCATCGACCAGGTATAAGTCCGGAGTGGGACTCATTACTCCCCAGTTGATTGGTGCGACTCCAATGACACTTAAGAACCTTGACACCATCTGGTACAAAGCAGTCCGCTTGTCTGATGCCACATCCATAAGCATCCACTCCTTCCAATATTGATACTACGGCAGCATGTACCATCGGCATTATGCACTGCTGAATTGCACCAAGGGCTCCTTGGACAGCATCTTCCAAATCCATGACCACCATTTTGCAGAAGAACAAGGGCAGCAAATTCACAGGAGCACTGCCAAAAGCAAGTTCACTTGTAAGCCAGTCACGATCCTGATTTGGAAATACGTCACCATCCCTTCATTGTCACTAAGCCAAAAGCCTGGAACTCCCTCCCTAATAAGGCAGTGTAGTCCTATCCGGCTAGATGATGTCAGAGATATGTTCAAAGAAGGTGGCCATGGTCAACAAAGTTAAAGGTTGCAGAGAGGTCAAGGAGAATGATATTGCATGGTTTATCTTTGTCAATGGTCAGATAGAAGTGAAAGATTTAGGGCCAGATTCAGCAACACAATAAAATCTTAGATCTAAATGTAAATCTTATTTCTTTTTAGCATGACAATTGTGTTGACAATGGAATTTCTTTGAAAAGTTGAAGTTTACTGATTTTTTTTATTAAGTGAAAAGGCTGATGTAACAGTAAATTTCTGGTTTATTCAGCAATACAAGTTAAATCTAAGAACAAATCTTCACTGTTATATTGAAAATTGGGAGTATATTCTCACAGCGAGACACAGTTTATGTATAGAATACAGAAATGTTATCTGTCCAGTAAAAGTGCTAAGTCTGTCACCATTGGAATTGTTGGAGTAATCACCACACAGGGTCCCAATGTCAATAACTTCAGTTGATAAATAGATGAAGTCTGACTGCTGATGTTTTTTTAAAATTATTCTGACTTCCACCCATTGATAACATGTTGAATACATAATAATAACAGCCAAAAAGTTATTAATCTTTGAATATAGTCTGATCATTTTTTAAAAAGATGTTCTGTTACCTTTTTGTGATATTGTCATAGCAAGTAAACATACTCTTATGTTTCCATTGTTGTCTTATTTCTCATTTTGCAATTCAATCTCATGCTGTCAGAGGCTATTAACTTATGACTTTTTGTGCTCAGCTGCTTTTTGTTATTGTTTTTCTACAATTGCAACTCTTCATTTGATTTCTGCACAAAATGAAGTGGTATCCCCAGGACTTAAACGTTATTCAACTGAATAATAGATTCAAGACTGATACAGCACAGAGGCTGTTCCACTCATCATGCCCACGTTGGCAGGATGAAAGAGCTATTCAATTAACCTCATGGAACTGTTCCTTTCTTCTCGTTGTACATTTCTGTTTTATCTTCAAGTACATATTCAATTTCCTTCTGAAAATTTATAACTCAATTGTTATTCCAACATCTTTTCAGGTGAAGCTTTTAGATTGACAACAACAATTTTTATTTATGCAGTACTCTTAAAACAATAAAATGTCCCAATTCATATGAATGTGTGTTCCAAAACAAAGCATGATGCTCAGCCAAGAAAAGAAAAATAAGTCCAGATGATTAAAATCTTGGTCAAAGAGAGAGGTTTTAAGAAGCATCTTGAAGAAGAAAGGAAATATAGAAAAACAGAGAGGCAAAAGGGAGGTGTTCCTGGGCAGTGGGTGCCATCATCTGATCTGGGACTGATTCAAATCAGGAATGCTTGAGTATTGGAAGAATTAAGATATACCTGAGGGATGTGGGACTGCAAAATAAGATTAACAACAATCATCTGTCAAGTTATTTATATCTCCTGATCTTTCAATTTAAAAAAAAGTCTGCAGCATTAACAAATATGATTACTTGCTACTTCATTCAGCCTGTTAACATAAATCTAAGGGATATTACCATAGGTTGTGAAAGTAACAATGCAGCATACATCCTATCACAATCACAGACAGGTAGCTGTGTTCACAGTGAAAGCTCCAGATGATCAAGAAGGATGAATAAAAATGCTTGTTTTATAAGAGAATTTGTCTTTTTGTAATTAATTCAGGGGATAGAGGATGCACTGGTGGGCCAACCATAATTGCCCTCAAGATGGTGGTGAGGATTTGCCTTCTTGAACCATCACAATCCATTTGTGTTGCAACAATCTTTTCATTTAATGGAAAATCAGGAAATTGAAATTATTTTATCAGCACATTCATTATGCTAAAAAGGAGCAGGTTTATATTTGGATCTATGATTTTGCCACTGTATCGAATGTGGTTTGGAAGTTTGCAATCCTATGTGACAAAGATAAACTATCCAAACTCATCTATCTCACATGCCTGCAAGCTTTGGCACCAGTAACCATGCCATCTTTCTCAACACCTCTCCAACATCATCAGGAATGCAGCACCTGGTTCCATTCTCATCCAGGAATCAGAGCACCAGTTTTAACATGTGAGCTGAGAACACCCAGCTCTCCCTCACCACTCCCTCGGCTGTAGTTAATTATCAGACTGTTGATCAGACCTGCAGTGGATGGATGAACAGAAATGTCCTCCAGTTAAATACGGGAATATCTGAAAACAGTCTTTTGTCCCTATTCCAAAAGCCCATTCCCCACCTGCCAATTCTATCCCTCTTCCTTGCAACAGTCTGAGATAATATCAATCATAGTTGACACTGAGTTGAGTTTCTGACCACATTTCCATGCTCTCCCTAAGATTGTCTATTTCCATCTCTACAACATCACCTGACCCCACACTTGCCTCAGCTGAACTAATGCTGCAACTCTCTTCCATGATCTGTTACCTCATGATTTGTCTGACCAGCATGCGACTCTCTACGAACATGAAGTCATCCAAAACTCTGCACAGAACCTTTCTCACAAAATGTCTGCCCTATATTCATTCACTTTCCCAATTATCAATGCCTCATTTTTAGCTTTTCAACCTTGTTTTCAAACCTCCAAGTCCTCAATCTTCCCTTTCCTATTGTCTCACAACTCTCTAATATTAGTATTCCAGTAATTCTGGTCACCAGCTTGTGCCATTCACACTTATGCCATCATTTGCAGAGATCCTAAGCTCTGGAATATTGACTCAAGCTTCTTTACCTCTCTTCACTTTCAACAAAATCAATAAAAATTCAGTCAATGCAAGAAGGTGGTATTAGTAATAATATTAGCAAATTTGCTGATGATACTAAGCTGGGTAGCAGGGTGAAATGTGAGGAGGATATTAGGAGATCTTCTTTACCTCTCTTCACTTTCAACAAAATCAATAAAAATTCAGTCAATGCAAGAAGGTGGTATTAGCAATAATATTAGCAAATTTGCTGATGATACTAAGCTGGGTAGCAGGGTGAAATGTGAGGAGGATATTAGGAGATTACAGGGAAACCTGGACAGGTTAGGTGAGTGGTCAGATGCATGGCAGATGCAGTTTAATGTGGTTAAATGTATGGTTATC
>NC_057710.1:20870912-20917006 GCF_004010195.1 Chiloscyllium plagiosum
CCGGTGTTGGACTGGGGTGTACAAAGTTAAAAATCACACAACACCAGGTTATAGTCCAACAGGTTTAATTGGAAGCACACTAGCTTTCGGAGTGACGCTCCTTCATCAGGTGATTTTGGAGGGCTCAATCGTAACACAGAATTTATAGCAAAAATTTGCAGTGTGATGTAACTGAAATTATACATTGAAGAATTCAATTTTTCAATGTATAATTTCAGTTACATCACACTGCAAATTTTTGCTATAAATTCTGTGTTACGATCGAGCCCTCCACAATCACCTGATGAAGGAGCGTCACTCCAAAGCTAGTGTGCTTCCAATTAAACCTGTTGGACTATAACCTGGTGTTGTGTGATTTTTAACTTTGTACACCCCAGTCCAACACCGGCATCTCCGAATCATTACACAAGATAAATAGCTTTCAAGTGCTTGTAGTTTCTACTGTTGATAAGTGCTCTAGATGATTGACACTTCCATTTGGCTCCAATAAGAATATTTTAGAATGCGAACTGTTATTCCTTCTTAGATATTTCTTTAATATATCCAAGAATTGATTTTAGAAGAGAAAAACAAACAGCAGAGATATTTGCAACCAGACAAATAAAGAATAATAAATATAAATGGGTGGCAGGGACTGATGTTTTTGGTGGGTTTCACACGGCACGATAATATATCTAATTTTATAAAAATGTGAAGAAAATTTGCCATTCTTGTGTCTGAATAGGACAGGTTCGAAAAGTGTAGCACCAGAAAAGCACAGCAGGTCAAACAGCCTCCGAGCAGCAGGAGAGTCGACGTTTCAGGCATAAGCCCTTCATCAGGAATGGCTTGTGAAGGGCTTATGCCCGAAACATTGACTCTCCTGCTCCTCAGATGCTGCCTGACCTGCTGTGCTTTTCTAGCACCACACTTTAGGACTCTGATCTCCAGCATCTGCATGTCCTCTCTTTCTCCTGGATAGAATAGGTAACTAGTTCAGTTGGGCATGCGCTAATGGAAGTTTTAACTCAGAACTGAACATCTATTCCTCATCATGTTGTGCAATACTCTTCCAGGTAACCTTACAGTTTCTATGATGGCTCACCTAGACTTGGCTGCATGTTTTCTTGGAAACGTTCTGAAGTTTACTATTCTTGCTCAACAATTTCGCAGATTCCGTTAAACTGCACGTTAATCTCCAACTTCCACGAGGTCTGAATTCCTACAGACAACAAGAAGCTGATTGGGAGAGTAAACTGTGAGGAGGGAACAAAGATGCTTCAGGGCAATTGCAACAAAATGAGAGAGTGGGCGAATACGTGGCAGATGATCTATAATATGGATGGAAAGCCACTTTGGTAGCAAAAACATGAAGGCAAATTATCTGAATGGTGATAGATTGGGAAATTCTTCTTGTATACCAGTCACTGAGAGTAAGCATGCAGATGCAGCAGTGGTGAGGAAGGCAAATGGTCTTTATAGCATGACGATTCGAGTACAGGAGCAGGGATGTCTTTCTGCAATTATACAGGGTCTTGGTGAGACTACACCTGGAGTACTGTGTGCAGATTTGCTCTCTTTACCTGTGAAAGGATGGTCTGCCTATGGAGGGAGTGTAATAAAGCTTTACCAGAATGATTCATGAGATGGCAGGAATGACACATGAGGATATACTGAATCAGCCAGGACTACATTCACTAGCGTTTAGAAGAACAAAAGGACATCTCGCAGAGACCTGTAAAATTCCGGCAGGTCTAGACAGAGTAAACACAGCAAGGGTGTTTCCAATGACTAGGAAGCCCAGGACCAGGGGCCGCATTTTAAGGGTACAAGGTAGGCCATTTAGGACTGAAATGAGGCAAAATTTCTTCACCCAGAGAGAGCTGAGATTGCGGAATTCCCTGCCACGGAAAGCAGGTGAGATCAAAACATTGAATATTTTCAAGAAAGAGACAGATCTCAACAAATATACAATCAAAAAAGAAGCCACTCTACTCACTATTGTAGATTTACAAATAAAAAGTAAGGTTATTAGATTAGATTCCCTACAGTGCGGAAACAGGCCCTTCGGCCCAACCAATCCACACCAACCCTCTGAAGAGTAACTCACCAACACTCATTTCCCTCTGACTAATGTACCTAACACTATGGGCAATTTAGCATGGCCAATTCACCTGACCTGCACATCGTTGGACTGTGGGAGGAAACCGGAGCACCCGGAGGAAACCCACGCAGACACGGGGAGAATGTGCAAACTCCACACAGACAGTCGCCCGAGGCTGGAATTGAACCTGGGACCCTGCTGCTGTGAGGTAGCAGTGCTAAACACTGAGCCACCATGCCGCCCCAAATTATTAGATTAGATTCCCTACAGTGCAGAAACAGGCCCTTCGGCTCAACAAGTCCACATGACCCTCTGAAGAGTAACCCACCCAGGCCCATTTCCCTCTGACTAACGCACCGAACATTATGGGCAATTTAGCATGGCCAATTCACCAGACCTGCACATCTTTGAACTGTGGGAGGAGACTTGGGCAGACACGGGGAGAATGTGCAAACTCCACACAGAAGGTCGCCCGAGGCTGGAATTGAAGCTGGGACCCTGGTGCTGTGAGGTAGTTGTGCTAAACACTGAGCCACCATGCCGCCCCTCCACATTTAAGAATATTTCAAGATATTCACTTAGCTGCTCCCCTACTGTGTTCTGTTCCACATAGGTTTCTCCAAGGCCAGTTGTGAATTTCACTGTTTGTAAAATGTTGTTAGATGCACTCCGAGGTCCAGAGATATTTGAACTCAGACAGCAAAGGCTGTGCATATTCACTGCTGGGTCAGACAGCAATGCAGGTTCCTTTCTCCATTTGAATCACTTCCCAGGAGGTCTCTGTCTTTGTCTCTCTTCCTCCTTTTTAAAGTGTCGTTGTTTTGATCTTTTTTCACTAAAATTCCAAAACAATAAATACTGCTCCTGGAGTTTGAGGAAATCACCTCCAACACTGAAAATACCTCATAAAAGGAGCAACTCTTACAGTCACAACTTTTTCTGTGTTCCATCTTGGATTAACCAAAATATAATGCTGTAAAAATAATAAAACCACCCAAAATGCTTCACAGGGGCATAGTCAAACAAAATTATATATTGGGGTACATGAGGTAATGTTAAGTACATTGATAGAGGAATACATTTTAAAGGAGAAAAGCAGAGAGGTAACAGAAGGTAGAATGAGAATCACTACAGTGTGGTAACTGGCCCTTCAGCCCAACAAGTTCACACCGAACCACTGAAGAGTAACCCACCCACATCCATTCCCCTACCCTATATTTACCCCTGACTAACCTATACATCCCTGAACACTATGGGTAATTTAGCATGGCTAATTCACCTAACCTGCACATCTTTGGATTGTAGGAGGAAACCAGAGCATCCAGAGGAAACTCACACAGACACAAGGAGAGTGTGCAAATTCCACACAGACACGTCACCAAGCCTGGAATCAAACCCAGGTCCCTGGCACTGTAAGGCAGTAGTGAACCTCTGTGCCACCCATAGAGCCAGTAATTGTGGAAAGATTAAAATTGTGAATGCTCAAAAGGTAGAATTCGAGAAATGCAGATATTTGTGGAGCTGAAGAAGGTCACTAAACCAGGTGGGGGTGAAATTAGAGAGGGACGTGAAAGCAAGGATGGGAATTTTAAAATTGAGGCATTGCATAACCAGGAGATAATATAGCTCGGTAAGGACAGGGATGAGGAGAAACCAGAACTTGATGCGAATTAGAACATGGGCTGTAGGGTTTTGGATGACCAGAAGCTTATAGTGTGTTAATGCTGGGAGACAGACAGAAGCATTGGAAAAATAAAGCCCAGAGTGACATCGAAAAATGTTTCTGCTTGGAGAGGTGGGGAAAGCAAAACCAAAGGTCGTAAACATTAGACTGCGTGGGCAAGAATATTTGCAGTAATGCTCAAGCGGGCAACTTAGACAGTCAGGCTAGGCAATAAATACTGGCCCTGCTATTGATATACACATCCTGCGATTGAATAAAAATAAATCAAAAAGCTCAATACCATTTATCGCCTAAACTGTCACTTCCTTCAAGATGAATTTCAGCAATACACCAAAACTCCTCCAACAGCCAACTCACAATCGAGAAGGAAAAAAGCAGTGGACACAAAAGGACACCACCATCTGCAAGTGTCCAGCATCCTGACTTGGAATTATATCACCATTCCTTCACCCTGGAACTCTCTGCCTAACTTTAATGGGATGTACCTGTACCTCAAGGATTGCAGCAGTTCAAGAAGGCCTACCAGCTTCTCCAATTAGAGATGAGCAATAAGTGTTGGCCCAGTCAGTGCTGCCCACACCCTATTAATTAATAAGTTTAAAAAATAAACATCTGTTCAACATTCGAATTTGGACTTGATAAGTGGTAAGTGGCATTTATGATGCAAAAGAACCAGGAAACAACCATCTCCATCTGAAGAGAATCTGATCATCTCTCCTTAACATTCAATGACATTACCATGGCTACATCTCTCCACTATCTAGATCCTGGAGATGGCCATTCTCCAGACACTGAACTGGACTAAATTCTATGGCTACAAAAGTAACTTAGAGGCGAGAAATTCTGAGGCAAGTGACTCAATTTCTGACTCCCCAAAGCCTACCCACCATCTTACAAGGCACAAGAGCATGATGGAATATTCTCCTGGATGAAGTGTGCCTCCAATCACACTGAAAGGCTTCGCACCATCCAGGGAAAAGCAGCCCACTTAATTGGTATACTATCCATGACTATCAACATGCACTCCCCCCAGGATTAGCATCCACAGTCAGCAGTGTGGACCATATGCAAGATACACTGCAACAACTGAACAGCACTCCTCTGAGAGAGTCTTCCACTGAAGAATTGGGCAGTTTACATGTGGTAACCGCACTACTACATATTCCCCTCCAAGTCACAAGCTGATCTGAGCTCTCAATTCCTTTACTAACACTGAAACAAAACCTGGTGACCTCCTTCCGAACAGCACTGAGAGTGTTTCTATAAAGTACGCACTGCAGCAACCCAAGAGGGTAAATTGTTCAGATAAAACAAGATGGTAGTATAGGCTGAGTTTGCCTCTGTCATCTATGTACCAAGAACAAATTAAAAGCAGGAGTGGTGTGAATACTGGAATTTGGAAACAAAACAAAATGTTTGGAGACATTCAGCAAATCAGGCAACTTTTGTATCATAAATGAGAAAAGGAACAACTTTCATATGACTAATAATGTTCTGTTTGGTGATATTTCCAATGTGTTGACATACCAGAAGTACTTAGAGTATAAAGGGATAGAACTGTGATAGTTGGGCTTCAGTTTAAATGGAGCTGATAATGATATTCTCACATGTGGGAATCAGCTAGGTCTAGCACAAATTAATTCCAAACATGTGTAACTTGCAAAATTGAGAGCAACAGCAGATATGGAAATTGATGTCAGTTTCTCAAGAAAGTGAGCATTCACACGTGTAAATTCACTTGTGATGCCTGTCAACACCTTTGAGATAATAATGTGTGATCCCCATTTCTTGCGGATCAGTTCAAGGGAACAATCAGCACAGCAGCAACAACAATTTTAATGATTGAGTGCAGGTGATTTTGTTATACACATTAACAAGGTAACAAGTACAGAGGACAAATGCTAACATTAATCCTTTGGCAAAAGAATGAACATGTTGAAACTTGTTTTTTTATGCTTCTGTTGTACCATTTGCCCTTAATGCAATACTTCAAATATGCAGTCCTGGAATGACATCACGATACCATCAGCCAGTTTGGCCTTTGGAATAGATGAACCAGACCTGCAAATTTTAACATCAAATATGGAGAACACAATCTGTTGGGCATAGGGCATGATGGTTTTGTGAAGCTGTCAAATATAGTCACTTACTACTACAGGCCTGAGTATTGCTGAAACAAGACACATTTTCCTAAAGCTTTTCCAAGAATTGGTTCTAGTTCTATTAACGAGAAGGAGCAAGCTGATTGGTGATTCTTTGGTAAGTGGTTATGGTCTTTTCTATTTTTAAATTTTAACTTGGCTCACAATTTGGTGCTAAAGTTAATAACATATATAAAAGGTAACATAATTAATAATGCAACTACTTAAGTAAAACTCATTAATGATGCAGGTCATGTGATGTGTCAAGACTGCAGCATGTGGGAGCTCCTGGATACCACTGTGATCCAAGTCAAGCATGTCGTAGGTTTATAGAGTCATACAGCATGAAAACAGGCCCTTCAGTCCAACTCGTCCACACCAACCAAGTTTCCCAAATTAAATTAGTCCCATTTGCCTGCATTTGGCCCATATTCCTCTAAACATTTCCTATTCATGCGCGTGTCCAAATGTCTTTTAAATGTTGTAACTTTACCTGCATCTACCACTTCATCTGGCAGTACATTTCACATACGAATACCCTCTATGGGAAAAAAATTGCCCCCATGTCTATTTTAAATCTTCTTCCTCTCACCTTAAAAACATGCCCTCTACTTGTGAAGTCCCCTACTCTAGGGAAAAGGCCTGCCTTCAGTAAGTATTTGAAGTTCGAGTAATTTCAGTTCAGTGTCTATGAGTTGGAGGCTGAAGTCCTGAAAAGCGTCAGGCTTTAGTTCCTTAGGTTCTTTTTGCCATAAGGCAGTTATAACACTTCAGATAGAGTCATCTGATTTAATTGGTGGTCAGGTACAAGAAAGTGTGACTGGAGTCAGATAGGCAAGGGGACCCAGAGGGTAGGATTGTCAGCCTGTACAATTGTCCAATAGGTCTGAGGTTCTCTCAGCCTGTTTGGTTGAGATCAGGTGTCAAAGGGTGGATAAGCAAACTGACCATGGCATTGATGTTCAAGAATCAATTCAGAGGAGCATCAAGTTGTATAGCATTAGTAAGGTGACATTTTAATGAGAGGAGTTGACAACTGTGATGATTCTGCTCCTTTCACAAGGCTATGTTGTCCCTCATTTCTTTTTCAGGAGGTCGTAAAGATTCCGGTTCCAAAAAATCTGAGTTGAATGAATTTTAGGGCCAATTTGATTACAGCTAACAGGTACTGCCTCAGGAAAAAAGCTTTCACGTTTAAAAAGAACCCTTGTACAATGCAAGGGAGTGGCCAGTTCTCTGAGTTCAGCTTTCCTCTGGTTTGATTTGGCTATTCACTGAAAGCAGTCAGGCAGTGTTGTGAAACTGCTGGACCCAAAGAAGCTGGTCCATGCTGACCCTCTCTGTCTCTGACTTGTCTCCTGTAAGACCCTGTGATTGATTTTAACTTTTGTGCCAAAGGGTGTTTATGGGGATTGTTGCAAGTATTTGGAATTGCATCTTTAAGTTCAGATAGTCTGTGGGATTTTCGGAGAGGTTAAGTAATCCTGCATTTTATTTTTTTTATTTGTGATTCATTCAGTAAGCTTGTAAATAAATTCTGTTTTGCTTAGAATCAAATGGTTTGACCAACTGTATCACTCCTGGAATATCCACGTTAGACCTGCTGAAAACAAGTAGCCAAGTTAGGCACTGGGCTACTCTCTTGAAATGTTTTGAAGGGGCCTGCCCTGATCCATAACAGACTGGGGGCTCTTTGCGGGTTTAATTCCATAGTTCTAATTGAGATTAGGGTTGTTGGAACCGAAGGCAGGGAGTGGTAGGTGTTAGTGACTTTTGTTATGGGTGTCGAATTCAGTTGGTTTAAACAGTGTTTCCTGTGGTAATGGCTCTTTCAGTCACTCAGAGTTTTCTGGGGTGGAAGAACTGACTTTGCTTGTTTTGCAAAAGGTAATTAAGGCCAAGCTGCTGGAATTAGCAAACAAGCCGAAGTTGGAGCTGCCTCTGTCTGTGAGGAAAGCGGAGATAATTAGAGCAATAGCTCGGCATATAAATTTGCTGGTAACACAATCAGACTCTTTGGAGATGGCTAAAATTCAATTGAAAATGAAGCAGCTTGAGTTAGAGGCAAAAGACATGGAAAGAGCAAGAGAAATGAAACAGTTCAAATTATGAATAGAAACAGAAGAGAGAGAAAAGGAGAAAGAGAGGAAGTTTGAACTTCAGCAATTAGCACTTAGACAGGAGTTAAAAAATCCACTTTCTGAAGTAGTGAGAGGTCATGTGGAAGAGCAGAGAGTTTAGACTGGCAAGATTAGCAGCTAAAATGGCTGATGATTATGAATTGGTCGATAAATCAAAGTTTGACTTTCAAAATCAATTTCAATCCATGAGGAATAGAAATTGGGGAAAAGAGAGATCCTCACATGGAAAGGGAAAGGTAGATCTCAGTGAAGATCGAAAGATAACTTACCACAGGATAAAAAGGCAACCTTGAGGGGAAAAAGAAGTTAAAAAGCTCTGGTAAAAGAGAAATCCTCATATGGAAAGGGAAAGGTAGATCTCAGTGAAGATCGAAAGATAACTTACCAAGGATAAAAAGGCAACCTTGAGGGGAAAAAGAAGTTAAAAAGCTCTGGTGTTTTCACTGCAATAAAGTAGGACACATGAAATCACAGTATTGGTGGGATAGGAGAAGCACTGTGAAGCCAGCTGTAGGAAAACACGATAAGCCAGTGAATTTTGTTGGAGTGGTAACAGAAGGGACAGCTAGAAAGCTGCATTAGAGTGTACAACCTGGACGGAGGTTGGATAAGGTGAAGTGCCAGACCTTGTTAAACCATAAACCTGGGAAGGTAAAGTTTATTCACATAGGCCAGGAGCAACCGGTAAAGACGTTATAATATTAAGAGATACAGGATCCTCTCAATCTGTGATGTTGAAAGATGAGGAAATACGTACCTCTGAAGAACTATGGCCAGAAAAATTACTAGTAACAGCAATTCACAGTGAGACAAGAAGCACTCAATTATGTAAAGTGGGGCTCGAGTGTCCAGTGAAGACTGGAGAAGTCATGGTAGGAGTACTGGACAAACTCTTAGCTCCAGGAATACAATTTGATCTTGCTAATGATTGGTTCATGGATAGGTGTGCTGCCTACTGTGGTTGAAAAGTCAGTGGAAACTCAGGCAACTGAACTATTGTGGGACACATATCCTGGGATCTTTTCTGACTGTGTGGTAAAAAGGTCACAAAGTCACGAGTTGAAACAAGGGAGATCGAAGAGTACAGATAAGAATGTTGAAGTGGAATTAGCAGAGACCCTGTTTGATCAGATGGTTGATGCAAAGGAGGAGCAGATAGATGACAAAAGAGACATCTTTCGCTCAGATAAATTAACTGAGTTACAGCAGAAAGATGAAAATTTAAAGCAATTGTATCAAAAAGCATACACAGAAAAAAAATCCAAATGTAACCCTGAATATTATTATCTCAAAAATGATGTCTCATTGAGGAAATGGAAACCATCACATTTTCAGGCAGGTGAGAAATAGAACATACATAGAACATAGAAGAATACAGCGCAGTACAGGCCACATTTTCAGGCAGGTGAGAAATGGGCAGAAGTTCATCAATTCATGTTGCCAGTTTGTTATAGAAAGGTAGTGTTGCGAGTGGTGTTTGAACTACCACTAGGGGGTCATTTAGGAATGCAAAAAACTCAAGCTAAAATACAAAAACATTTTTACTGGCCTAGACTGCACAAGGATGTAGTTGGATTTTGCCAGACATGCCGTACATATGAGGTAATTGGAAAACCACGGGTAGTAATAAAACCCGCACCTTTAATACCTATTCCTACATTTCAGGAACCTTTTTCCAAGAGTCTTAATTGATTTCAAAGGACCCCTACCAAAAACAAAAAGTGGAAATCAGTATTTGTTGACAATAATGGATGTGTCCACTACATTTGCAGGGGCTGTTCCATTATGCAATATCACAGCTATAAGGATTGTAGGGGAATTTGACAAAGTTTTCAATAGATACTGACTATCCACAGAGATATAATCAAATCAAGGGTTAAACTTCACATCAAAATTATTCAAGGAAGTTATGGACAGCTTAGGAATACAACAATTCAAACCTACTGCATACCATCCAGAATCGCAGGGAGTGAAAAAAAGGTGGCATCAGACATTAAAGATCATGTTGAGGGCTTCTAGTCACAACTATCCCGATGATAGCGATAAGGGAATTCTGTTTATGCTTTTTGTGATAAGGGATGCACCAAATGAATCAACCGAATTCAGTCCATTTCAATTTGTTTTTGGGCATGAAGTGAGCGGACCGCTAAAATTGAGTAAGGAGAAATTGCTAAGTCAGAATTCAGAGACCACATAATTGGACTATGTGTCAAATTTTTGAGAATGATTAAGTAGAGTGGGGGAGTTGGCTAGACACCATTTAAAAATGTCACAGCATACAATGAAAAAGGAAGCAGACAAGAAATCAAAAACTTTCAATTTTGCAATCGGAGGTAAAGTGTTAATGTTACTTCTCATGATAGGTGAACCTTTAAAAGCAAGGTTAGTGGACCTTTTTCATATTGAAAAGAAATTGAGTTAATAAGGTCTCCAGACAGAAATAAATCTCAGAGTGTTTCATGTGAATATGCTCAAAAGATATTTTGACAAGGAAGGAAAACAAAAGGAGACTGTGTTACTGATTACAACATAGATGGAAGAAGCAAGTTCAGAGGATTCTGAATTGGACATCAAATTAAATTGGACAATGAAGAAGTTGTTAAAATTATTAAGTTACCTTCCATAGGAAAAATTGAAATGACTTAAAAGAGTTATTATTATCGAATGGGGAGATATGTGGAAATAAGCTGGGAATTACTAACCTAATTATGCATCATGTCGGTATAGGAGATGCTGTTCCAATTAAACAACATCCTTATAGGCATAACCCTCTAACGATGGCACAGGTTCAAAAGGAGATTGAATGCATGCTCCAAGACAACATAATCAAAGTGAGTTACAGTGATTGGAGCTCACCCATAGTAATGGTTCCAGAACCAGGTGGTACCCAATGGTTACGTGTGGACTATCACAAAATCAATGCAGTTACAAAGACTGATGCATATCCGATTCGACATTTGGAAGTCTATGTTGAAAAGGTGGGACAAGTAACTTATATTTCTAAGTTCAACTTGCTTAGAGGATACTGGTAGGTACCTTTGTCAGAAAGAGTGAAGGTATTTGACAGCCTGAAAGCTGCGGTAACCACTGCCCCAGTATTAGCCACACCGAATTACGCGAAGCCATACTAGGTGGCTATCGATGTGAGTGATGTGGGTGTTGGTGCTGTAGCTCTTACAGGATAATGATGAGAAGATAGAAAAACCGATCAGGTATTTCTTCAGGAAATTGAGCATTCAGCAGCAGAAATGTTCGACAGTTGAGAAGGAGACTTTGAGCTTGGTGTTGGCATTACAACATTTCAATGTACGTTTCCAGTAATGTATCCAAAACAATCATGTACACTCATCATAATCCAATGATGTTTGTGGAGAAATTTAAGGTCAAAAATGCCACACTGTTTAGATGAAGCTTGTTGTTACAACATTCAATTTGGAAATTGTGCATGTGGCAGGATGAGAAAACATGATTACCAATGCATCGTCAAGGCTTGAATGAGAAATGGAGGCGTTCGGTGGCAGGAGTAAAACAGATTGAAACAGAATGTAACTGTGCATGTTTGCATGATTATTGTCAATGCAACATATATGGGTGCTGTAGTGTACTAACAATTTAGGATTAAGGGGTTTTAAATTGAAGAGTTTATTTTTAAATCCCTTATACAATGCAAAAGGAGTGGTCAGTTCTCTGAGCTCAGCCTTCCTCTGGTTTGTTTTGGCTTTGACAATCTGGCTGTTCATTAAAAGCAGTCAAGCAGTGTTGTGAAATTGCTGGACATAAAGAAGCAGGTCCATGCTGACCCTCTCTCTCCGACTTGTCTCCTGTAAGACCCTGTGTTTGATTTTATCATTTTTGTGCCAAGGGGTGTTTTTGGGGATTGTTGTAAGTATTTGGAACAACATCATTAAGTTTGGATTATCTGTTGGGATTTCAGAGAGGTTAAGTTATTCTGTAATCTGGTCTCTTTTGTTTGTGTTTCTTTGGGTAATCTTGTAAATAAATTCTGTTCTGTTTAGAACTAAGTTGTTTGACCAGCTGCATCCCTCCTGGAATATCCATATTACACCTGCTTAAAACAACCAGCACAGTTAGGGTCTGGGCTACTTTCCTGAAGTGTTTTGAGAGGATCTGGCCTGGTCCATAACACAACATTCTCTACAGCAAAGAGTGAGAATCAGATTGATTGTGTTACCTCAAGAAGAGAGGAAGGGAGGCAGAAAACAGAATAGTGTAGGCCCGTTAGCTTGACATCTATCATAGGGGAGATGGCAGCATCCTTCAGGAAAGAGCCTTGTGGGGAGGCTGGTATAGTAGCCATATCTCACACCACACATTTGGCAGGTGTTTCTGGGAGGAGAAAGTGAGGTCTGCAGATGCTGGAGATCAGAGATGGAAATGTGTTGCTGGAAAAGCGCAGCAGGTCAGGCAGCATCTAGGGAACAGGAGAATTGACGTTTCGGGCATTAGCCCTTCTTCAGGATTCCTGAAGAAGGGCTAATGCCCGAAACGTTGATTCTCCTGTTCCCTAGGTGTTTCTGGGAGTTGGCCTTGGCCATGAGATCATTGGCTTTCCTTTCTCCGGTTCCTTTTCCATTTGCTAATGGGTCGTCTCAAAGAATTGTGTCCCATTATATAGGAACTTCTTTCAAGTTGGAGACAGTAAGGACTGCAGATTCTGGAGAATCAGAGTTGCTAAAGAGTGGCGCTGGAAAAGGCACAGCAGGTTAGGCAGCATCTGAGGAACAAGAGGGTCATCGTTTCATGTCTGACACCTCCCTCCCCTTCCTGGACCTCTCCACCTCTATCTCCCGTGACTGGTGACACACCAACGTCTACTACAAACCTACCAACTCCAAAGTTTCCTTGACTACACCTCCTTCCACCATCACTCCTTTATAAGCATGATCCCTTACTCCCAATTCCTCTACCTCTGTTATATTTGCTCCCAGGATGAATGATTCCACTCCAGAACATCTCAGATGTCCTCCTACATCAAGGACCACAATTTTCCCTCCTCAGTGATCAATGGAAAACCTCAATTGTATCTCCCCCATTTCCTGCACTTTTAATCTTGAACCCCACCTCCCCCAACTCCAACAAAGATAAAATCCCCCTTGTCCTCACATTCCACTTCATCAATCTCCAAATCCATTGCATCATCCTCTACATTTTCGCCACCTACAGTCAGAGTCCACCACCAAAAATATATTCCCCTCCCCACCCCTAACTGCATTCTGTAGGGACCATTTCCCCCGTGACTCCCTCATTACGTCCACATTGCCCACCAACCCCTTCTCCACTCCTGGTGCCTTCCCCTGCCACCATAACAGGTGGAAAACCTGCCCCCACACCTCTCCCCCTCACCTTCATCCAAACCCCAAAAGGTTCATTCTAAATCAGGCAGAGATGTCGGCTCTCTTGCTCCTCAGATGCTGCATGACCTGCGATGCCTTTTCCAGCACCACACTTTATTAACTTCTTCCAAGTTGGTTTCTCCTGAACCAGGGCTTCCTATGTGTTAACATCTATGTTGCATTTCTTGATGGAAGCCTTTGGTGAATCTTTGAACCACTTCCATTCTCCTCCTCTTGTTGGAGGGCCTTCCTCAAGCTGGATGAATAAGATTTGCTTTGGTAGTTGGAACTGTGGCAT
Organism: Chiloscyllium plagiosum; assembly: GCF_004010195.1. Classification (NCBI taxonomy): domain Eukaryota; kingdom Metazoa; phylum Chordata; class Chondrichthyes; order Orectolobiformes; family Hemiscylliidae; genus Chiloscyllium; species Chiloscyllium plagiosum. Next base: position 20,884,614 of record NC_057710.1, read on the forward strand.
CCTAACCTACCTTCTCTGATGAATGGCAGAAATTCTACTGAGCATTACAAGTTTGAAACTCCAATTTAAAGTGACAGAAAAGGAAAACATTGAAAGTTTTTGCAGATGTTTGAACAATTATTTTCTTCAGCTGCTATTAATTGCATCGGCTCAGTCTATTCTGGAACTGAATATGGAAATAATGAAGCAGCTAATTTAATATTATCAAGAAGGTAAGACCCAGGAGAGGAGTTGTGACTGTGATTTTTAATTACAAATCATTTTAATTGATACATGGCAGAATTTTGGCCCTGATATTTATTGGGAAGCTGGTAGTTGGTTTGTTTGACCTTTCCCAGAATCCAGTTTAAGAGGCAAAGTGATTTTCGGGTAGGTAGGGGGGAAATTAGTGAGAGTGAAGCATGGAGATTAAAGGCTGGCTGTGGCGAGGTTCGGTCAGAATAAGCTTGATGGGCTGAAGAGCCTTCTACTGTTCCTATGTTCCTAAAATTCAGGATGATCATTGAGACAAGGAAAAGATTGATCAGGTCAGGAAATCATTGGTTCGACCAAGGAGAGATCGAGGCTCAGTTGGGAAACACAGAGAATGTAGGGATCATAACGATTGAGATGTAAGGGGTGGGATGGGCAGTGGGTGCAGTGGGCATGATGTTATAAAAAGAGGTGCCAACAGGAATAGGATGAGTGGCACTGTCAAGCACATTTTAGCATGCATGAATGATGATCACACTACAGGTCCACATCAGTAGAAATGATTGAATAGGAACATTTTACATCTGAGGCCTTTATCAGTTTTGAGAACAACCAATTGACAGGTTGGGGGAAATACCTAGAAATGAATATTTTTGATTATTGTACAAGAATGAAATGTAAACAATGTATACCTAAGTGATCATGGGTGTATAAATGTTGATGATTTTCTATATTTATTGGACTGATGTAAGATAAAGATTGGAAAAACATGGGACAGGAACAGGACAGTGTATCAGACAGAATGGTGTTTAGCCAGTTTAAGGTGAAGGTAATTTGAATAAGCACAAACTAACACAGAATCATGGAGTCATAGAGCATGGAAACAGATCCTTGGCCCAGCTAGTCCATGCTGACTGGGTTCCCAACCAAAAGTAGTCCCACTTGCCTGCCTCTAAACCTTTCCTTACTGTACCTGCATCCACCATTTCCTCTGGCCATTTATTCTACATAGGACATACGCTCTGTGTAAAAATGTTGCCCCATATCCTTATTAATATTTTTTCATCTCACTTTAAAAATATGCTCCCTAGTTTTAACTCCCCTGTCCTATGGCAAAAACAAAATCCTTGTTATTTATCTTATCTATACCTCTCATGACTTTATAAATCTCTATAAGGTTCAACCTCCTACGCTCCAATGAAAAAGGTCCCAGCCTATCCAACCTACGTTTATAACTCAAACCTTCCATTCTCAGCAACATCCTGGTAAGTACAGAGGAACTTGATTATCTGAAGGACATGGGTGGGAATATTTCATTCAGTTAATCGAATTCCAGATAATTGAATGCCGGATAGCATAGTTTAGCCAAGCATTGGGACGTTGCAATCTTGCGATCCGATTTCAGACAATCAAATACCGATAGTCAAGGTTCCTCTGTATATCCAAAACCAATCCATGTGGAACACCCCTGGTTACAAAACAACCTCCAGTCTCCTATCATCAAGCTAATTTTGTATCCAATTGGCAAGCTCATCCTGAATTCCAATTGATCTAACTTTACTAATTAGTCTACCTTGTCCAAGGCTTTACTAAAATCTGTAAACATCGGCTACTGTCCTGCCTTCATCAATCTTTTTAGTTACTTCTTCAAAAAACCCAATCAAGTTTGTGATACCTCACACAAAACCCTCAATTAGTCCTTATCTCTCCAAATGTATGCATATCCCACCTTTCAAACTCACCTCCAACAACTCACCCATCATGGATGTCAGACTCACAGTCCTAGACTTCCCCTTACAGCCTTTCTAAAGTAAAGGCACAACATTAGTCATCCTCTAGTTCCCCGACACCTCACCTATGGTTATAGTTGAGATAAATATCTCTGCTAGGGGCCTCTTAATTTCTTCCCTAACCTCCCATTACATCCTGGAGTACACTTGATCAGGACCCAGAGATTTATCCACCGTTATACTTTCTAAGATCTTCAGAACTTCCTCTTCTGTAATATGAATTGTTTTCAAAACATCAATATTTATGTCCCTGAGTTCTCTAGTCTCCATTTCTTTCTCCACAGTAAAAACAGATGCAAAATATCATTTAATACATACCTACCTAAGTCCTCCTGTTGACTGTGTAATGAGAGTTGGAAATGAGGATTGGAAAGTTTGGTGTTGTCAGAGATTGTGTTCTATGGATTTTGAGGTTTAGGGTGGGTTCAAAAATCGACTGTGAGTGGTCTTCCCGGCTGAATAAGGAAGTGGTTTTCAGGGTAAGTTTGGATATTCGGGTAAGGGTCCTTTTGTTTCTCCTGCAACATGGGATAGGAATTTATCGTCTAGATTTGCTGGTTTCACGTCACTCCCTTTTAACTGATATAATCTATTACAGATTAATCCAGTAATGGTGGAAAAGACATCTCTATCTGGAACATACCCAAACACTGAGCCTACATAGCTATCTGTAATACAGAATTCCAAAGGTTGTCAACACACTGACATAAAAAAAATCCCCTCATCTTGGTCCTCAGTGGTCTCCCCTTATTTTTAAAGCATACCCTGGTTCCAGATCCCTTTAAGTATTTAGAAAGTTTTTCAATGAGATCCTTTGAGCCACTGGAGGATATAGACCCAGTTTGTCCAATCTCACTTCGCAGGAGAGTCTGTCATCCTGGGAGCTCTATGTAATCTTTGTTGCACTCCTTCTATGGCAACAATATTTGTTCTGAGATAAGGAGTCCAAAACTGCACACAGTGCTCTGGGTATGGGCTAAACAAGCTCCTGTACAACTGAAGCAAGATTTTACTACTCCTGTACTCAAAACCTCTTGTTCCAAAGAGTACCATTCAATTAGCCTTCCAAATATCTTGCTGCACTTGTATGTTGGTGACTTCAGTGACTTATCAACATCCTGGTCCTTCTGTATATCTAAGCTTTCCAGCCACTTGAAATTGAAGAAATACTTTATGCATCTGTTTCACCTACTTAGCCGATAACCTCTTATTTTTCCACATTATATTATATCTGCTACGTTCTGGTCCATTCAGTAAGCTTGTCTGAATCCTTCTGAAGCAGCATCTTCATAACATTCACTCTCACTTATATTACATTTGGTCCATGGCATTAAATCATTGATATATATTGTGAACAGCTAGCGCTCAAGTGCTGACCTTTACAGCACCCCACTAGTCACAGCCTGTCAACTTATTCCCACTGTCTGTTTTCTGTCTCTTAGCCAATTATTAATCCATGCCAGTACATCACCTCCCATCCCAAGTTCTTTAATCTTTCTAACCAACTTCCAGGGCATAACTCTGTGAAAAGCCTTCTGAAAATCTAAGTACCTGACGTCCATGAGCTCTCTTTTATCAGTTTTGCAAGAAACATCTTTAAAGATCTCCAAAAAATTTGTTAAACAATGCTTCTCATTTGTAAATACATGCTGACTATGATTCCTTCCACAGATTCTGCCAGCCTTACTGAGTTTTTCCAGCAGTTACTATTTCTGGTTCTGATTTGCAACATCCGCAGCTCTTTGTTTTTTATCATATTATTATCAACCAAGCATCTCTCTAACCCCACCTTGATAATGGGCTCGAATGTTGTCCCTGCTACTGATATAAGGCTAACAAAGCTATTGTTCCATGTTTTCTTTCTCGCTCCTTTCTTAAATGGTGTGGTGGTATTTGTTTCTTTCCAATCCATGGGAATCATTGCAGTATGAATAGAATTCTGGAAGATCATCACTAATTCTATCTCTATAAAGTTAAAAAGCACACAACACCAGGTTATAGTCCAACAGGTTTAATTGGAAGCACACTAGCTTTTGGAGCAACGCTCCTTCATCAGGTGAATTACCCCAGTCCAACACTGGCATCTCCAAATCATGTCTATCTCTATAGCTATCTCCTTCAACACTCAGGGATGTAGAACACCAGGTTCTGGGTATATATTAACTTGCAGACCTATTAATTTTTCCACTACAATTTTCTCACTAATACTGATTTCTTTCAACTTCTCATTCTCCCTAGTCACTTAGATTTTTAATTCTGGATTATTCATGTGTCTGCCAAAGTGAAAACAGACAGAAAGTAATCATTTAGCTTCTCTCCTATTTCTTAGTTCCCCATTCTGCCTGTAATGGACCTACATTCTTTTTAGCTAACTGTCTCCTTTTGTGCATCCTAATACATTTTTACTGTTCGTTTTTATTTTTTTTTCCTGAGATTGTGTTCATATTCTACTCTCATATTCCATATCAGTTCCTTGTTTCCGGTTTGTTGTATTTAGAACACCTCCTATTCTTCAGAATTACTGACTACTTTGTAGAGCTTTTCTTTTAATCCTATACAGTCATGAACTTCCTTTGTTAGCCACACTTGATCTCACAGAAGCATGTAGTTGTTGTAAATCATGTAATATTTATTTAAAGACTATTTCCTTTCTCTGTACTGCAAAGCTCTTTTATGCATTTTTCCACTCTACCTAAGCTAATTTGTTCCTCATACCTTCAAAATTTCCCTGTCTTCAAATGTAACATCCTTGCTTCAGCATGAACTACCTCAATTTCAAAGTAATGTAAATTCTATCATATTATGGTCACTCAAAGGTACTTTGACATCAGGAAATTCAATTAGCTCTATGTTATTGCATAATTCTAGATCTAAAAAATACATGTCCTCTAGTTGGTTCCTCAACATGCTGCTCTAGAAATTCATCCCTAACACAATCCTGGAACAAGTTTTCCAGATCTTTAGTGGTTTACCCAGACTTTTTGCAGCTTGAACTCGCCCATGATGATTATGTTGCCCATGCTATGAGCTTCCTTCATTTCCACATTACCCCCCCCCCCCCCCCCCCCCCACTATTTAATGACCTATAAATGACTCCAACTGATATCTTTTGGCTCTTTCTGTTTTATTGCTCCAACCAAAGAGGTGCCTCACATTGTTCTTCTGATCAGAGATCCTCTCTTCCTAATTTCCGAATAATATTTCCTCCATTCGGGGAGGGGGCACAATGGCCCAGTGGTTAGCACCAGGGACCTGGGTTCGATTCAGCCTCAGGTACCTTGGAGTTTGCACATTGTCCCCATGTCTGCATGGTTTTCCTCTGGGTGCTCCAGTTTCATTCCACAGTGCAGGTTAGGTGGATTGGACACGGGAAATGCAGGGTTACAGGGATGGGGTGGGATACTTTTCAGAGGGTTGGTGTTGACTTGATGGGCTGAATGGTCTGCTTCCACACTGTAAGGATTCTTTAAAACAAGATCGACTGATCCCATTCCTTTCCTGGTCTCCTTCCTATCGGAAAGATGTTGTGAAACTTGAAAAAGTTCAGAAAAGATTTACAAAGATGTTGCCAGGGTTGGAGGATTTTAGCTATAGGGAGAGGTTGAACAGCTGGGGCTGTTTTCCCTGAGTGTCGGAAGCTGAGGGGTGACCTTATAGAAGTTTATAAAATCATGAGGGGCATGGATAGGGTAAATAGACAAACTCTCTTCCCTGGGGTGGGGGAGTCCAGAAGTAGAGGGCATAGGTCTAGGGTGAGACAGGAAAGATATAAAAGGGACCAAAGGGACAACTCTTTCATGCAGAGGGTGGTACGTGTATGGAATGAGCTGCCAGAGGAAGTGGTGGAGGCTGATATAATCACAACATTTAAAAGACATCTGGATGGGTATGTTTCTGTGTTGTATATCTCTATGACTCTTTGACTCTATTCCTGATTATCAGTTCAACTCCACTTTATTTTCCTTTCTGTCAGTCCTTCCTAAACATCAAATATCCTTGAATATTCAGTTCCAAGTATTGATTTTTATTCAATCATGTAATAATTAGATCATATCCATATATCTCTATTTGTGTATCTATTTGTCTACCTTGTGTGAATATTACATGCATGCAAATTAGAGTGAACTTAATTTTGTCTTTTCACATCATTCTGTTTTTTAAGCGTACTCAATGCTCAGATTTGTTTCCAATGTCTTCTACTGTCTTTTTACCTTCCTATGAACAACTCTATTCATTCCAATCTGGGTTATCCCTCACATTCCCATTCCCCTGGACAACACTGTTGCAGTGGGCTCAGCTCTGGCTGCAATGCCATGAGGAACAATCACTTCCACCAGTTTCAAAAGTGGAGCACCAGTGAGCAAGCACGATAGACTCAGGGAATCCTGCATCTACCTGCCTGGTTTTCTTAGACACTCTGTTGGTCCCCCATTCCCTCTCTGCCTTTATGCTTATAACCTGCGGTGTGAGCATCTTCCTAGATTTGCTATCAACGGATCCCCTGCTTTCCAGATGCTCAGCAATGACACCTGTCACTGCTCAAGTTCTGAACCCCGGAGCTAAAGCTTGTACAGCTGTAGATACTTCCTGCTTGTGACATGTTTGTCTGGGACACATTGTATGTCCAGGGGACTTACACTTCATTTAGCCCAGCTGACCTGCCATCCCACACTCTGAAAAATATTTGTCATCCTTAGAATAAGTGTTAAGCTGCCAATGAAACCTAACAAGCTATTTCTCAGAAAGAGAGAAAGAAAAGGGCTAGATGCTTTAATATAAGCTAAATACCCAACTTTCACTTTAAAGGTTAGAAATACTGATTAAACCTCTTCACCAATCAGCTGCTTTCCCTGTACTGATCACAAAGAGACCTTGCAGTGCAGGTTCATAGCTCCTTGAAAGTGGAGTCGCAGGTAGATAGGATAGTGAAGAAGGCTTTTGGTTTTTTTTTATTGGTCAGAGTATTGAGTACAGGAGTTGGGAGGTCATGTTGCGGCTGTACAGGACATTGGTTAGGCCACTGTTGGAATATTGTGTGCAATTCTGGTCTCTTTCCTTTCAGAAAGATGTTGTGAAACTTGAAAGGGTTCAGAAAAGATTTACAAGGATGTTGCCAGGGTTGGAGGATTTGAGCTATAGGGAGAGGCTGAACAGGCTGGGGCTGTTTTCCCTGGAGCGTCGGAGGCTGAGGGGTGACCTTATAGAGTTTTACAAAATTATGAGGGGCATGGATAGGATAAATAGACAAAGTCTTTTCCCTGGGGTCAGGGAATCCAGAACTAGAGGGCATAGGTTTAGGGTGAGAGGGGAAAGATACAAAAGTGACCTAAGGGGCATCATTTTCACACAGAGGGTGGTACGTATATGGAATGAGCTGCCAGATGAAGTGGTGGAGGCTGGTACAGTTGCAACATTTAAAAGGCATTTGGATGGGTATATGAATAGGAAGGGTTTGGAGGGATATGGACTGGGTGCTGGCAAGTGGGACTAGATTGGGTTGGGATATCTGGTCAGCATGGACGGGTTGGACTGAAGGGTCTGTTTCCATGCTGTACATCTCTATGACTCGATGACATCATGTTGTCATTGGTCTCAGTGCAGGTAGACCTCTCTGTCCCCATCTCATCTCCACTTCCACTTATCTCTTGCTCTAGAAACTTTGTATCATGTGGCAAAAATTAATTAAAGGACCTGTTTTCCCCCAGCACTAAATTGTCTCTTTGGCTCAAATTCCAAAATTTCCAGTTACTTACTCTGTCTTTGTTTCACTCCAGCGAAGTCTCCTTCCCTCTGACCACACAGGTCAAAGTTTAACATTTCAATATCTGAGTTGATGTAAACTTCCCATTTGTGGGACTGAAAGTTCCCACCTCCCCATTCCAACTTCAGACTGTGATGCTCCATTGCCATAGTTAACATATTTAAAGTAAAAATAGTTGTAGAATCATAGAGATATACAACGTGGAATCAGACTCTTCAGTCCAATTCGTCCATGCAGACCAGATATCCTAAATAAATCTAATCCCATTTGCCAGCATTTGGCCCATATCCCTCTAAACTCTTCTTATCCAGATGCCTTCTAAATGTGTCAATTATACCAGCATCCACCACTTCCTGTGGCAGCTCATTCCATATACGCACCACCCTCTACATGAAAAAGGTGCCCCTGAGCTCCCTTTTAATTATTCTTGAAAGATTGTACTGGCTTCCAGAAATATTTGTTATCTCGACCCTATTAACTTTAATTTTATGGGTCTGCTGGACAGTCGCGTGTCATGTTACCCCATTGACTCTTCACCCTTCAAATTGCTTGCAGTGCAAAATCAATCCTGACCTTGTGAAGCTGATTGGAATTGATTCATAAATATCAGCTACATCTCACATCTATACCGCACCAGATGCGTTCCCAAACATCTTTTTCAATTGTTGATCCCGATTAAGATCTATATTAGCTGAGGTTATCAGTGCCATTAAATGGAACTATAGAATCCCTACAATGTGGAAGCAGGCCATTCAGCCCATCACATTCACACTGACCCTGAAAAGAGTACTCCACCCTATCCCTGCATATCCATGGCTAACCCAACTAACCTGCAAATCTCTGGTCAGTATGGTCAATTTAACACAGCTAATCCACCTAACCTTCACATCTTTGGACTGTTGAGAAGAAATCAGAGCACCCAGAGGAAATCCACACAGACATGGGGAGAACATGTAGAGTCCAAACAGACAGTTATCTAAGAGTGGAACAGAACCTGGGTCCTTGCTGCTGTAAGGCAGTACTGCCAACCATTGAATCATCTAGCTGCCCACTTGTTACAAATTCACTTCAATCGTTATTAAACTACGAGGTTTTAGAACCACCAAGCTGTTCATGTAACAAGAGCTGTATAGTGATTTGGATCTAATGATAAGCTACAGGAGACTATACCGTATAATTTGAAGTTTCCTGCCTCACATGACCCACAACCTCTGATTGAAAGGCTCTGCTTGAGGTACTATTGGATTAGTCAATAAATCCTAAATGATTTAGGACTTGCCTCTTAAGTTCGGACTGATTTTTATCTACTGACTAAACTGATCATGTAGCACATCTACATCAAACAGTGCATGCTGCATTGAACAACCCTAGCTACAATAAGGAAACTTGCTGAAAATATTAAAATTTTCGGGCCGACATTCATTTTAGACTATTTTCAAGTACTCACAGGAGAAATTACGGCTCATGTTTGACCAGATAATTGGCCTGTTACAACCAGCTGAGAATGGTTTTCCCTTCTTGGTTAGGCACAACAAATGCTTACATTCTAGTGAGCATAAGGCTTTACCTTACTGAAGTTGCCTACTTTTCACTGTAAGCAACAAGGACCCAATGACTAAGCTTTCTTGAGTTAATGAAAGAACAAATTTATTACATTGAGAAAAATAATAAAGACATGATGTCAAGTATGCAAACTTTGTGAGTCACTTGGATCCTCACATATTGTGTACCTCACAATAGTGTTCAATACAAAGGATGTTTAGAACATCTGGGATGTCCTTAAGATAAAAGGTTTTAACCTGAGACCATGGTTAATTAGTCAGTTTCTTGGATTGTTAACAGTAGCAAATATTACAGTTAGGTTTAAGCTTCACATTTTTCGAATGTTTCTATCTAATCAATGTTATCACTGGATACTTTTCTTCTTGAGAGAGAAATCTTTTCCTTTTGTGTTCACTTCTGCATTTTGTATTCCATCTCATCTGATTTGCCAAAGTGAGCTCCTTGAATTAGCAGCTCCTTTGTATATTCCATGACTGCTGAACTTATGCTTTCTGCCCTGAATAATTAAAGGTGAGTTTCCATTTTCCTGCTGTCTGGAAGGATCACTCGATCTGAAAAGTTAATTCTGATTTCTCTCCACAGACCTACTGAGCTTTTCCAGCAATTTCTGTTTTCATTTCTGATTTACAGCATCCGATTTCTTTCAGTTTTTCCATTTTCCACATTTGAAAGTGTTAATGATGCTGTAAATATTAAGGTCAGATCTCAGTCAGAATTCCAAAACACATTACAGTTCCAGTTTGATAACCCGAACAATTAACAAGCCAGATGAGAAGAAATGAACTGGTCCCCTTCCTTTATTCCTTTGCCAAACGAGGGACAGACCTTACATTACAAAACTCAATGCTGTCATTACCCATACTTTTGTTTGGATCACAGAAATAAATCCATTTCCACCACCTGCAAGTTCCCCTCCAAGACACTCATCATCCTGACTTGAAAATATATCACCATTCCTTCACTGTCACTCTTTCAAAATCCAGGAAGTCCCTCCCTAATAGCATTGCAGCAAATGGACTACAGCAGTTCAAGAAAGTAGCTCACCACCACCTTCTCAATGGCAAATAGCGACTCACATGTCACATAAATGAGTTTATAAAATGTCAAGGTCGATGCTCTGGACTTAGATTTTGAAGATAATGCAAGCAACCTTTTCAATAATACATTTCATATTGGAATCCATCTGAAGGATGAAGTAACCTTTTGTTTAGTCTCAAAACGAGCAAGCTTTTGAAATCTGCTCATAAATGACCAGTTACCTTGAGGTCCCTATGGAAACTATGGAATTTGATTATTGTATGTGTATGTGTATAGATTTGTATATTCCTTAAAATGAAGTTAAATGTCATAGAGATATCCAATTATGTTGAAAGTAGTGAGGCTTGCTTCAAATTCACATGAGGATGTGCACTCATTCTATGGTTTTCACCTCTGGTGACAATTGACATTGTGCTTCCAGTCCCTTAAAGTTATACCACTATTCAGAGTCATCGCATTACAATTCCTACAATGTGGAAACAGGCCCTTCAGCCCAACAAGTCCACATCACCACTCTGAAGTCTATCCTACCCAGACCCATTACTCTACATTTACCCCTGACTAATGCATCTAACCTAAACATCTCTGAACACTGTGGACAATTCAGCATGGCCAGTTCACCTAACCCACACAACTTTGAACCATGGGAGGAAACTGGAGCAAACCCATGCAGACACAGGGAGAATGTGCAAATTCCACACAGTCACCCAAGCTGGGATCGAACTTGGGTTCTTGGCGTTGTGAGGCAGCAGTGCTATTCACTGAGCCACTGTGCTACTTGTTGAGTGACTATGTTACAGCGTGTTTATACAGATTGTTGTACAGTTAGCACTAACAGACAAGTTAAAATGTACTCCTCTACAAACATCTAAAAGTAATAAAAGTTGTTCGCAAACAAAGTATATTTTTAAAAATGTTTATTAATGACATAAATACTTAAATAAGAAATAAAACTGTGTAGAGAGAATCTACACCAGTTTTAATGGATTGGAGTAAGAAATGTGAACACTAGCAGGCCAACAGCAATGGTCTTTGACTCTGAGACTTTCTGGCTCCTGTCCAGAGGTCTTTGATGTAGCCGAATCCTATTACTGGGCTTGAAATATTTAAAGAACCTAGCTGTTTGGAGATGAGAGAGGATGCGATGAATGGGGAGGTTTGAGGTAACTTTATTTTGTGAGTCTATCTTTCAATTGTTGACAACTCAGGAAAACCAGTTGTAAGATCCTTACAGGAACAGCTATCATATACTTCCTCTTCTCCTCTTGTACATTCATTGCTGTGGGGATATTTAAGTATACTTTTCTGTGGATTCCTTGAGGTTTTTCTACCTCCTCTCCAAAAAATCAAATATAAGTTATAAGTTCCCACCAACAATGCCATGTTTCAAGTATGAAGCAGGTCAGAATTTGACATAAGTGACAGCAGAAATCCTTAACTCAATCCTGAGCACACAAGAAAGTTCACCATCAACATAGAAACACAAATTTTCAGGGGCAGAACGCAGAATGGCTATTCAATATGGATTCCTTTGCAGAAATATATAATTTACAGCCGCAATTAAAGTGCAAGTTGGGGCAGAAATGGAAGAGAGTGAAGAGTCTAGAGGATTCAACTGCACCTCCTTGTTTCCAATTTCATGGTGGTGGGGCGGTATGGTGGCGGTACGCTACCTTACAGTACCAGGGTCCCAGGTTCGATTCCAGCCTCGGGCAACTTTCTGTGTGGAGTTTGCACATTCTCCCCGTGTCTGTGTGGGTTTCCTCTGGGCGATCAGGTTTCCTCCCACACTCCAAAGATGTGCAGGTCAGGTGAATTGGCCATGCTAAATTGCCGATAGTGTTAGGTGCGTTAGTCAGAGGGAAATGGGTCTGGGTGGGTTACTCTTCGGAGGGTCAGTGTGGACTTGTTGGGCCGAAGGGCCTGTTTCCGCACTGTAGGGAATCTAATCTAATAATTTTGCAACAAACCAAAGGAACTGCCCATGCCAAAAATTGAAAAAGAGAAATTGCTGGAAATGCTCAGCAGTTCAGGCAGCATCTGTGGTAAGAAAGCAGAGTTAGCTGGAGGTCTGAAGAAGGGTCACTGGAAGCTTTCCCTTCATCGAATAATTTTGTAGGAGGTTTTGAAAGGAATTCAGTTTTTATTTCGGAAGGAGAACTCAGGTGTCAATTTTTCTGGTAGATTTGAGGTGAAAGTCTCAGGAACAGCTCTAAGACCATCTCAAATGCAGCCGAGCTGAGTGGCAATTCAAAACAGATTTCAGGCTACAACATCATAGGGTTTTCCAAAGCATACTTAGATAGGAACATACTCAAAGACAACAAGGTTAGTGGGGCAAAATTTAATGCATTTAGCTTCAAGGTTATTACGCAGGGATAATTCTCAAGTTTACTTTGCTTATAATTCTAAATAAGGATCAAATTATTGTCGTAAGATAACTGCAGAAAATCTCTTCTTATGCCACACACTCTACAGTTGAAATTTTTGTCTATTCTGATCTGTAGTATGGAAGGAAGGTCTTACGAGGAAAGGCTGAGGGACTTATGGCTGTTTTCATTGGAGAGAAGAAGGTTGAGAGGTGAATTAATTGAGACATACAAGATAATCAGTGGGTAAGATAAGGTAGATAATGACAGCCTTTTTTCTCAGATGGTGATGGCTAGTACAAGGGGACAAAGCTTTAAATTGAGGGGTGATAGTTATAGCACAGGTGTCAGATGTAGGGGCATGGAATTTTTTGTCTGCTCTGATCTGTAGTATGGAAGGAAGGTCTTACGAGGAAAGGCTGAGGGACTTATGGCTGTTTTCATTGGAGAGAAGAAGGTTGAGAGGTGAATTAATTGAGACATACAAGATAATCAGTGGTTAAGATAAGGTGGATAATGAGAGCCTTTTTCCTCAGATGGTGATGGCTAGCACAAGGGGACATAGCTTTAAATTGAGGGGTGATAGTTATAGAACAGGTGTCAGATGTAGGGGCATGGAAAGCACTGCAACAATAGTAGACTCGCCAACTTTAAGGGCATTTAACTGGTCATTGGATAGACTTATGGACGAAAATGGAATAATGTAGGTTAGATGAGCTTTGGATTGGTTTCACAGGTTTGCACAACATGGAGGGTCAAAGGTCCTGCACTGCATTGTGATGGTCTATGTTCTATATTGTGTCAATTTTTAAGAGCTTCCTACTTCCACTCCATAACATTCTCCCACTTTTTCTTATCTGAGGTTGAATCTTCATCCATGATTTTCATACCTCGAGACTTTATTGTGCCAACGCCTTTCAAAACCACTCTCCCTAATCTCTAGATCATCCAAAACTCTGCTTTCCAAAACATTACTCTCATAAAGTCCTGTTTCTCCATCATTCCAATATCTCAGCATATCCTAGCTTTGATGCTCAACTCCTCATGGGGCTTGTCGGTATCACAATGAAGGGCTTTTGCCCGAAACGTTGATTTTACTACTCTTCAGATGCTGCCTGAACTGCTGTGCTCTTCCAGCACCACTAATCCAGAATCTGGTTTCCAGCATCTGCAGTCATTGTTTTTACCTGGTATCATAATGGAGGCTAGCATCATTTGTGTTGCTTGATATATCATCCCTCCTTATCTTATGTCAGATTCTGTAAAAGCTAATGGTGCAGGAAATCCATGTTTTGTAAATCGCTGTTGTTACCTAACCCCTCCTTCTCTAATAGAGCTGGGCAAATAAGAGATGGATATCAGCTTTGATTCACATTAGACAATCCCTCAAACTTCTAATCCATATTTGGTGTCTGGCATAATTGGATCCCTTCAGATTGTATCATTTCTCTGACAAGTCCCAGTTAGAATTACTTCAGGAAGCTGTCAGGATGACTGTCTAAAACAAAACAAACTGTTGATATACGATGACCGCACATGACGTGCAATAATCTGCTGATGAACGCAGGGCACACATGGGAACATGGGACTGGGACCTCCTAGCTATTATAGTAACAAGGCTGAGAGAGAGACAGGACTGGCAGCTCAATATTCCAGGTTTTAATGCTATAAGAAGGATAGGAAGGGAGGCAAGAGAGGAGGAGGAGTGACATTTTTGATTGAGGAAAACATTACTGCTGTACTTAGGATATTTCTGAGGGACCATCCAGTGAAGTTACATGGGTAGAACTTAGAAACAAGAAGGGGATGATCACCTTGATGGAATGGTACTGTAGACCCTCCAATAGTTGAGGAAAATTGAGGAACAAGTATGTAGACAGATCTCAGATATTTGTAAGAATAATAGTTTTGTAATAGAAGGGGATTTTAATTTTCCAAACATTGACAGGAACTGCCTTAGTGTTAAGGGCTCGGATGGTGAGGAATTTGTTAACTGTGCTCAAGGTAATTTTCTTTATCAGTATGTAAATATGCGGACTAGAGAAGGGGCAAAATTTGACCTTCTCTTCAGAAATAAGGCAGGGGGAGTGACTCAAGTGTTAACAAAGGAACACATTGGAACTACTGATCAGAATTCTAGTAGTTTTAAAATAGTTATGGTAAAGGATGAGCCTTTCATTAAAGTTAATGTTCTTAATTGGAGTAAAGCAAATTTTAATGGTATGAGTCAGTAATTTTCAAAATTTGATTGGAGTAGACTATTCACAGGTAAATGGACAGCTCACAAGCAGAAGGCTTTCACAAGTATGATAATGTGAGTTGAGAGGAATTATGTTCCTGGTCGAGTGAAGGGTAAGACAGGTAAGATTAGGAAACAATGGATGAATAAAAATACTGAGGCTCTGCTCAAGGATAAGAAAAAATTATACATTAGACATAGAGAACTGGGATCAAATGAATCTCTTGAAGAGGGTAAAGAGTATAGGCACATTGGATATAAGTTTGCTAGGTAACATCTTCAGTGGGCCTCAGGCGAAGCAATGCTGAAAATTCCTGCTTTCTATTTGTATGTTTAGGTTTCTTTGGGTTGGTGATGTCATTTCCTGTGGTGAAGATGTTACTTAGTAAGGTAACGAAACATCTGGAAATGGACCTTGCAGCTCAGTGAGCAAACCTACATCCAAAACCTCAACCTGAGCTACAAATCTTCTCAAAACTCGTATAGGGACATTCTTAAGAGGGAAATCAGGAATGCAAAAAGGGATATGAGATAGCCTTGGCAAATAAGGTTAAGGATAATCCAAAGAGATTCTACAGGTACATTAAGAGCAAAAGAGCAACTAGGGAGAGAATAGGGTCCCTTAAAGATCAACGAGGTCATCTGACTGTTCAACCTCTGGAGATGGGAGAGATATGTGATGAATATTTCCGGTCAGTTTTTATTGTGGAGTAATAAATGGAGGGTAGAGAACTCAGGGAAAGAAATATTTATGTTTTTAAAATAGTTTACATTACAGAAGAGGAAGTGCTGGATGTCTTAGAAAACAAAAAGGTGGATAAATCTCCAGTTGATCAAGTGTACCCCATTGTGTGAGGTTAGAGAGGAAATTGGGAGAGATCCTGGAGCGATATTTGTCTCATTTATTAACAAAGGTGAGGTGCTGGAGGACTGGAGGATGGATGATGTTGTGCCTTTATTTAAGAAAGGCTGTAAGGAGAAGCCTGGGAACTGAAGACCAGTGAGACTGACGACAGTGGTGGGGGAAGTTGTTGGGGGTTATTTTGAAGGATAAGATTGGCATGCTTTTAGAGAGGCAAGGACTGAATTATAATAGTCATCACAGCTTTGTGTGAGGGAAATCATGCCTAACAAACTTGATTGAAGTTTTTGAGAAAGTAACTGAAAAGATTGGTGAGGGCAGAGCAGTACACGTTGTTTACATAGATTAATTAGTAAAGCCTTCGACATGGTTCTGCATGATAGACTAATTAGTAAAGTTAGATCACATAGCATTCAAGGAGAGTTTGCCAATTGAATACAAAATTGGCTTTACGGTAAGAGATACAGGGTGGTGATGGAGGGTTGTTTTTCAGAATAGGAACGGTGGGAATAGTGCTGGGCCCACTTTTATTTGTCATTTCTATAAACAATTTGGATTAGAGTTTAGGAGCTATGGTTAGTAAGTTTACAGATGATACCAAAATCAGTGGTATAGTAGCAAGTGGAGAAGGTAGTCTAAGATTACAGAGAGATCTTGATCAATTGGGTCAATGGGTTGAGGAGTGGCAGGTTGATTCAAATTAAACTCTATGTGGGGTACTGTATTTTGGTAAAACAAACAAGGGCAGGATTGATACAATTAATGATAGGGCCCTTAGTAGTGTTGTAGAACAGGGGTTCAGGAGACCTCGGCAATGGGTACATAATTCTTTGAAATTCATGACACATGTTGACAGGGTATTTAAGAAGGCACTTGGCACACTTGCCGTCATTGCTCAGACTCTTGAATATCGGAGTTGGGATGTCATGTTGGGGTTGTACAGGACATTGGTGAGGCCTCTTCTGTCGCATTGTGTGCAGTTCTGGTTGCCCAGCTGTAGGATGGATATTATTAAACTGGAGATGATTCAGAAACGATTTACCGGGATGTTTCCAGGAATGGAGGGTTTTGAGTTATAAAGCTAGGGACCTCTTTCACTGGAGCATAGGTGTTTGAGGGGTGATCTTTTTGAAAGGGACATAAGGGACATAGATTAGGTGAACAGCAAAAGTCTTTTCCCCAGAGTGGGGGAGTTCAAAATAGGGGCATATTTTTAAGGCGAAAAGAGAAAGATTTAAAAAAGACATGACGGGAAACACTTTCACACACAGAGTGGTTTGTATGTTTAACAAACTGCCAAAGGAAGTGGTGAATGCAGGTGCAATTACTACATTTAAAAAGCATTTGGATAAATACATGAATAGCAAATATTTCGGGGGCTATGGGCCAAATGCAGGCAAGTTTGGGAACATGGTCAGCATGGACTGACTGGGTTGAACGATCTGCTTCCATGCTGTACGACTCGATAACTCCATGGATAAATGTGTAGTTTGAATGCCGTTGACAACTTTCAGTAATTTTTAACTTTCAGCACATAAATGTCAGATGATGTCCATTTGACTGTCACTGATCAAAGTTAAATCAAACACGTTTCTGGAGCAACAGCAGCTGATGCCAAAGTAACTGAAAGTTACTAAATAAGATGGGCCATGGGTCATGAGGATGACACTTTGATTAATGTGAGTTTGCAAGAGATGGATAATAAAAGCACACGCACAAAATAAAAGGCAGAGGACGTGCCACTATAAATAATGGCTCCTGACGTTTTCATTCTGAAGTAGTGTTGAGTCTATTGACACTGCTGATAAACAGAACAAATTCATCATCTGCTGCAAACGTTATCAGGAGTTTAAGAAATATCATAGAGGGGCTATGGATTCTGAATCCAAAGAGCAAAATAAAATGATAAGCAAGTCTGAAAAAAAATGATTAGCGAGCTACCAAATGTCCTTCCTAACTTTTCTGCTTACTATTTCCCCATAATTAAATCAGGTTGAAAAACTGGTAAATGAATTTGGAGTTTAAACACAAAACTTTTCCTTATAAATATTACATTTCCATGAATTGTCACTTTGTAAATTGAATTTAACTATTAAGTGGAAACACTTATTCAGTATTTCATTTTGGGCATGCATTTTAGGATGGACAAATGTATGTTAAAGTAATTGCAACAAGTTTACAATATGCAAAACAGGCCATTTGATCCAACGAGTCTGTATTTTACAGAACGCTCTATTTCCTTCCCACCCCTTTCATTGCACTCCATCAGCCTAACCTTTCATTCCTTTCATCCCTCATCTAACATCTCTTGATTACAAAAATGCAAATTAGGAGCAGAAGGAGACCATTCTGCTCATTGAACCCACTCTGCCGTTCAATCAGGTCATCTGATTACCCGACAAACCCACTCATTCCGATAACCTTTCATTCCCTCTACTCATCAAGGTTATCGCTACCTTTTCATGAAAACTGTTTGCTCAAACTTCCCTTTGAGGAAATGAATTGCAAAGCCTCACAGCTCCCTGCAAGAAAGAAATTCTCTTCATTTCTATTTTTAAAAGGCAACCCCTTATTTTAAAACAGTTATTCCTGGTTCTAGATTCTCCCACAATAGGAAAAATCCCTTCCACATCCAACTGTCAATACTTCTCATGATTTCATATGTTTTAAATAAGTCACCTCTTACTATCTTCACTCCAACAGATAAATATTCTAGTCTGTCTAAACCTTCCTCTTTGTACAACCATTCCAGGTATTTGTTCAGTAAACCTTCAGTCAGCTGCTTCCAATGCAGTTACATCCTTCCTTAAATAACAAGATCAAGTCTGCCACAGTACTCCAGATGCTATCAACCAATTCCCTGTAATACTGTAGTAGATCCTCCCTCTACTCCCTCGAGTCTCAAAGAATGAGTGCTATCTCATTGAATTTTATAAATTCTTATAGGGCTCAACAGGGTCAATGTGGATGAGTTGTTTTCCCTGATTTGAATCTAAAATCAGGAGATTGAATCTCAGGATAAGATGTAGGACTTTTCAAACTGACCTGAGGAGGAATTTGTTCACTTAGAGAGTGCTGAATCTTTATAATTCTATAAACCAGAATTAGCATTTAAAGCACGGCTTTTTTTTCATTTGTGGGAGGTGGACATCTCTGGCTGGGCCAGCATTTAATGTCCATCCCCAGTAGCCCTTGAGAAGGTGTTGGTGAGCTGCCTTTTGAACCACTGCAGTCCACCTGGTGTGGATTGACCCATATATCCTTAGGGAGGGAATTCCAGGATTTTGATCCAGCAATAGAGGAGGAATAGCAATATATTTCAAAGTCAGAATGAGTGACTTGATGGGGGAACTTGTAGTGGTGGTGTTCCCATGTATCTGTGCTCTTGACCTTCAAAAGGGCAGTGGTTGTGTGTTTGAAACAGGGTCCAGACAGAAATCAATAGATTTCAGAACTCTAAAGCATATGGAGAAAATTCAGGAAAATGACATTAATGTAAATTATTAGTTCCTACATTCTGCCGACGTTAGTACTCAATTTCCTTCATGAGAAGCAATGACATTCTATTAGCTTCCCTATTCCTTGTCTTACCTGCATTTCAAACTTCTATGATCCATGCACTAGAACATCCAGATTGTTTGCATCTCAGAGATATGTAATCTCTCATCACTTCGATAATATACTTCTTTTTTTTAATATTCCTAATAAAAGTGATAAATTCACATTTTATATTGTGCAAAGGATGGAAGGATATCAGAAATATTAGGCTGCTTGCCCACAGATCCCTAAAGGCAGCAGGAAAGGTGCATAGGCAGTTTAGACGGCATATCTTCTAATGTATTCCATACCTTTATCAGCTATGGCATACATTAGAAGAAGAGAGATGTTATATTGGAGCTGGACAAAACTTGTCAGACATTCATTTGTAGATTCCTACTGACCCTTCTGCAACATTCTTTCTCACTTCTTTTTGAGTCATTAACAAAAAAGCAACCTTATTCTCAGGCCTCCATTGAAATAATTGATATAAATTTTAAACAGGTGAGGTCCCAACACTGATCACTGTACACAATGCTTGTTACATCTTGCCAACCAGAAAATGACCCATTTATGGTAACAATCTGTTTGCTGTTAGGCAAACCTCTATCTTTGCCAATATGTTAGCTACCCTACACCGGAACTTTTCCTTCCTGTTATAACTTTTATTATGGCACCGTATCAAATGCCTTCTGGAAATCTAAGTGCAGTTAGATTTCCCTTTCATCCACAGCACACAAAGAGCTTCAATTAATTAGTAAACCAAACTTTCCTTGTCTCAAATACCTGTTTAATTCAGCTGTAGTCTCCTTATTTTCCATTATAAATTCCACAGATTCACTTTCTGTAGGACTAATGCTCAATCTGTGAACTCTTTTCATTGTTAAATATTGCTAAACACTTTTACTATCTGCTGTTATATTTTTAACTAGCTTTCTCTTATACTCTACTTTTTCTCTCGTAAACAACCTTTCAGTTATCTCTTGTTGCTTTTTACATACCATCCAATTTTCTGATCTGTTATACATCTTCGCATAATTGTATGCTTTTTATTTAAGTTTGATACAGTTTTTAATTTTCTTAGTTAACCATGCGTAGTGGGGCCACCCTTGGAACTTTTTGTTCTCAATCTAATGTATCTGTTCTTTGTATTTGGGAAAAAAAAGCTCTGTAAATATCTGCTACCCCTTCTCTATTGACCTACTCTTAACCTAATTTACCAGTTTATATTAGCATGCTCTGCTTCCATGCTCTCATAGTCACCCTTATTTAAGTTTAATATACTGGTCTTAGACTCACTCTTCTCTCCTTCAAATGGAATGTAATATTATAGTCACAGCTACTCAGAGTGCATTCACTGTGAGAACATTCATTTATCCTGTCTCATTTGCACAATACTAGGCCTAGTATAGTCTGGTCTCTGGATAGTTACTAATTATAATGTTCTAAGAAACTATCCTGAGAACATTCTACAATCTAGGTTGCCTTTGTTAATCTAATTTTTCCAGATTTTATATATTTCAAAGTCCTCTATGTTATCACTATCGCTTTCTGACAAACTTCCATTATTTCAACCTTTATTTTAATGTAATGGGCCTGAATACCATTCTCAGAAGTGACTTCTTGCCTTTATCATTATTCATCTTGACACACACTGCTTCAACATCCTGCTTTCCTGAACTTAGGTCATCCTTCTGCATTGTGTGTCTGTGTTATTTGCGTTAATACAACTTGCCTCAACTTCTCCTTCCATGGTTTAACTACACTCTAGGTAAAGGGGTTCCTGTTGGAATTTTGGTTTCCCCTACAAGTGGAAACATCTTCATTACATCTGCAGTACTATAATAATGGTGCAGAATGGTGCAGGATGATGGAAGGATGGTTATGTTCTGTGAGGATAATCTCCAAACATCTAAATCCCAGACCAGATTGGTAACAATCTATGACCTTTTGAATTTCTCGTACTTACGAGCAAGTTGCAAGGCTCCAATTTTTCTATCTTCCCAGATTAAATTCGAATGTTTTATTGCTTGCTGCAGTTCAAGAAGACATCTTACCAGCACCTTCTCAAGGGCAATTAGGAACAGGCAATAAATGCTGGCCCAGCCAGCAACACCCACATCCCACAAAATGAACACATTTTTAAAAGACTTGTAAGGCTGCTTGCCTTAGGTTGGAATCCCCAACCATCCGAAATATTTTTATCTTCAGCTATGCTGCCTTTTCCTGTTAATACTTTGAAGACTGTGATCAGATCACCACTTAACCTTCTCAGGGACAACTAGGGATGAGCAAGAAATGTTGACCAGACAGTGATGGCCTCATCACAAATGAATAAAAAGAAACAATCACTTCTGAGCATTTATGACACTATCTGCAGGTCCCTACCACTGTATTTAAACTGTTTGACTTTTAATCCATAGTGCCATTAAGGAGGGAATTTTAGGATTTTGACCCAGCAAAGGTGAAGGAACAGCGATGTATTTCCAAGTCAGGATGGTGAGTGGCTTAGAGGGGAGATTGAAGTGGTGGTGCTCCCAGGCATCTGGTGCCCTTATCCTTCTAGATGGAGCTGACTTTGCAAGTAGGTTAGGAAGGTGTCCCTGAGGATCTTTGGTGAATTTCTGCAGTGTGTCTTGTTGACAGTAGTCACTGCTGCTACTGAGTATCGGTGGTGGAGGGACAAGGTGTTTATGGATGTAGTGCCAATCAAGCAGGCTGCTTTGTCCTGGATGGTGTCTAGATTCTTGAGTGTCGTTGGAGCTGAACCCATTCCATCACACTCCTGACTTGGGCCTTGTAGATCATGGACAGACTTTGGGGAGTAAGAAGATGAGTTACTCACCACGATAGGTAAAAACAAGGATTGCAGATGCTAGAAATCAGAGTCTAGATTAGTGTGGTGCTGGAAAAGCACATCAGGTCAGGCAGCATCCGAGGAGCAGGAAAATCAACCTTTCGGGCAAAAGCCCTTCATCAGGAATAGATGATGAAGGGCTTCTGCCCGAAACGTCGATTTTCCTGCTCCTCGGATGCTACTCGCCACAATATTCTTAGTCTCTGACCTACTCTTGTAGCCACTGTGTTTATGTGGTGAGCAAGTTAAGTTTCTGGTCAATGAAACCCCAGGATGTTGACAGTGGGAGGATTCAATGATAGTAGCACCATATCAAGGAGTGGTGGTCAGACTGTCTCTTATTGGTGATGGTCATTGCCTGGCATTTATGTGGCATGAATGTTACTTGTCACTTGTCAGCTCAAGCCTGGATATTGTCTAGTTCTCATTGTATTTGGACATGGACTGCTTTAGTATCTGAGGGGTTGCAAATGGTGCTGAACATTCTGTTATCATTATGAACATCCCCACTTCTGACCTTATGTTGGATGGAAGGTCTTCATAAAGGAGCTGAAAATGGTTCGGCCGAGGACACTACCCTGAGGAACTCCTGCAGAGATGTCCTGGAGCTGAGATGACTGACTTCCAACAACCATAGCCATCTTCTCATGTGTCAGGCACGACTCTAACCATTGGAGTTTGCCCTCTGATACTTGTTGATTCCAATTTTGCCAAGGCTCCTTTATGTCATACTCAGTCAAATGCAACCTTCATGTCAAGGGCGGTCACTCTCGCCTCACCTGTGGAATTCAGCTTTTTTCTCCACTGTAATGAGATCCGGAGCTGAGTAGCCCCAGTGGAACCCAAACTGGGCGTCAGTGAGCAGGTTATTGCTGAGCAGGTATTACTTGACAGCACTGTTGATGACACTGTCCACCACTTTACTGACGATCGAGAACTAGACTGATGTGACGGTAACTGCTGGGTTGGATTTGTGCTGCTTTTTGTATACAGGACATACCTGGGCAAATTTTCACATTGAAGAAAGTGAGGACTGCAGATACTGGAGATCAGAGTCCAAGAGTGTGGTGCTGGAAAGCACAGCCAGTCAGGCAACATCCGAGGAGCAGGAGAATCAATGTTTCGAGCACAAGCCCTTCATCAGAAATGGTGAATTTCCACATTGTTGGGTAGATGCTAGTGTTGTAATTGTATTGGAAGAGCTTGGCTAGGGGAGTGGCAAGTTCTGGAGCACAAGTCTTCAGTATTATTGCTGGAATGTTGTCAGGACCCTTTCGCCTTTGCAGTCTCCAGTGTCTCCAACCATTTCTTGATATCATATGGAGTGAATTGAATTGGCTGGAGACTGGTATCTGTGATGCTGGGGGAAGGCTGAGATAGATCATCCATTCAGCACTTCTGACTCAAGTTTGCTGCGAATGCTTCAGCCTTATCTTTTGCACTGATGTGCTGGGCTCCTCCATCATTGAGGATGGGGATATTTGTGGAGCCACCTCCTCCACTGAGTTGTTTAATTGTCCACACCATTCATGACTGAATGTGGCAGGACTGCAGAGCTTAAACCTGATCCATTGGTTGTGGGATCAATTAGCTTTGACTCTCACTTGTTGGTTATGTTGTTTGACACGTGAAGAGTCCTGTCAGGTGGCTTCACCAGATTGACACCTCATCTTCAGGTATGCTTGGTGCTGCTCTGGCATGCCCTCCTGAACTCTATTGAACCAGGGTTGATCCACTGACTTGATGGTAAAGTTGAGTAGGGGATATGCCAGGCAACAGGTTACATATTGTGCTGGAGTACAATTCTTCTGCAGTTGATGGCCCACAGTGCCCTATGGATGTCTAGTCTTGAGCTGCCAGATCTGTTCAAAGTCTGTCCCATTTAGCATGGTGATAGTGCCACATGACACAGTGGAGTGTATTCCCAGTGTGAAGGTGTGACTTCATCTCTATAAAGACTGTGCTCGTCACTCTTTCTGATCCTGTCATGGACAGACCTCTCTTCGGCTGTTTGACTGGTAAAGATGAGATCAAGAATGTTTTCCCTCTTATTGATTCCCTTACCACCTGCCCAGACCTAGTCTAGCAGCTGTGTCCTTTAGGACCTGACCAGCTCGATCAGTTATGCTGGTGCTGAGCCACTCTTGGTGATGGACATTGAAATCCCCCAACCAGAGTACATTTTTCACCCTTGTGATCTCAGTGCTTCCTCCAAGTGTTCTTCAACACAGTGGAGTACCGATTCATCAGCAGGACATATACAAGAGATTTTCTTCCCTATGTTCAATTTGAAGCTATGAGAGCTCATGGGGCCCAGAGTCATTCTTGAGGTCACCCAGGACAATTTCCTCCCAACTGTGTACTATTGTACTGCCACCTCTGTGGGTCTGTCCAGCTGGTGGGACTGAACATATCCAAGCATGGTGAGAATTTTTTTCTGGGATGTTGTGCATAAGGAACACTTCCATAGGTACAGCTATGGTGTTTGACCAGTCTCAGGTGTAAGTAAGGAGGACATTTTCGGGTCACCAGACTTCTGTCATTGTCATTTCTGGGGCCAAAGTTGTGAACATGGGGAAATAAATAGCTACATTTTGAAAAATGTCCAAATTACAGAAGAGGAGGTGTTGGACAGCTTAAAATGCATAAAAGTGGATAAATCCCTGGGACCTGATCAGGTCCACTCTATAACTCTGTAGGAGGCTAGGGAAGTGATTGCTGGGCCCCTGTTGAGATATTTATATCATCGATAGCGATGGCAAAGGTGCCAGAAGACTGGAAGTTGGTTAAGTGGTGCCACTATTTAAGGAAAGTGGCAGGGAACTGTAGACCAGTGAGCCTGATAGCATTGGTGGGCAAATTTGTTGCAGGGAATCCTGAGGGATAGGATTGACATCTGTTTGGAAAGGCAAGGATGGGTTTGGGACAGTCAACATGGCTTTGTGCATGGTAAATCATGCCTCACAAACTTGATTAAGTTCTTTGAAGAAGTAACAAAGAAGATTTATGAGGGCAAAGTGGTGGGCGTGATCTATATGAAATTCAATAAGATGTTCGACAAGGTTCATCATGGTAAGCTGGTTAGCAAGTTTAGATCTCATGGAATACAAGGAGAACTAGCCAGTTGAATACAGAACTAGCTAGAAAGTAGAAGTCAGAGTGTGCTGGTGAAGTGTTGTTTTTCAGACTAAGGCCTGTGACCAGTGGTTTCCCACAAGGGTTGGTGATGGGACCACTACTTTTCGTGATTTATGTAAATGATTTGAATATGAACATAGGAGTTATGGGCAATAAGTTTGCAGATGACACCAAAATTGGAGGTATAGTGGACAATGAAGAAGGTTACCTTAGATTACAATGGGATCTTGATCAGATGGGCCAATGGGCAGAGGAGTGTAATGTAACCCTGAGGACATCTCCAGTATTTGAGATTACTTGTACATGCTTCTAGCCTCACTCTTACTGCTGTAGAGGGAGCAAGAAATGTAACATGAGGATAGATGGAGTAGATGACAAAGTGGTGGACAAATATGATAAGAAATGGAGCAGCACGTAGATAGGACAGTGAAGAAGTCATTTGGCACACTTATCTTTACTGGTCAGTGCATTGAGTATAGGAGTTGGGAGGTCATGTTACAGCTGTACCAGACATTGGTGAGACCACTTTTGGAATATTGTGTGCAATTCTGGTCTCCTTCAAACCAGAAGGATGTTGTGAAACTTGAAAGGGTTCATAAAAGATTGACGCTGATGTTGGCAGAGTTGGAAGGTTTGAGCTACAGGGAAAGCTGAACAGGCTGGCACTGTTTTCCCTGGAGCGTCAGAGGCTGAGGGGTGACCTTATAGAGGTTTATAAAATCATGAGGGGAATGTGTAGGGTAAATAGACAAGGTCTTATTCTTGGGGTGGGGGAGTCCAAAACTTGTGGGCATAGATTAAGTTGCGAGGGGAAAGATTTTGAAGGGACTTTTTGTTGCAGAAAGTGGCACGTGCATGGAATGAGCTGCCAAAGGAAGTGGTGGAGACAAAAAAAACTATAGATGCTGGAATCCAAGATAGACAGACAGGAGGCTGGAAAAACATAGCAAGGCAGGCAGCATCAGGAGGTGGAGAACTCGATATTTCACATGTAACCGTTCTTCAGTCTTGAAGAAGGGTTACACCTGAAACATCGACTTCTCCACATCCTGATGTTGCCTGGCTTGCAGAGGAAGTGGTGGAGTCTGGTCCAATTACAGCATTTAAAAAGCATATGGATGGGTATATGAATGGGATTGGTTTAGAGGGATATGGGCCAAGTGCTGTCAAATGGGACTGAATTAATTTAGGCTACCTGGTTAGCATGGATGAGTTGGACCAAAGGGTCTGTTTCCTTGCTCTACATCTCTATGACTCTAAGTGCTTCATCTAATTTAATTTCTTTGTAGAGGCTTGGTATTGATTGATATAACTGAGTGGCTTGCTGAGAGTCAATCACATCGTTGTGGATCTGGAGTCACATGTAGACCAGACCAGGTGAGGATGGCAGACATTAGTGAGCCAGATGGTTTCCTCCCCCAATAAGCAGCAATGGTTGCCTGGCTGTCAGTAGATTTAATTCTAGATTTTTAATTGGATTTAAATTCCACTACCTGCCTTGGTGGGATTCAAACCCAAGTCACTGGAACATTTGTTGTGATTTTGGATTAATAGTCTAGCAATAATGCCACTAGTCCATCGCCTTCCCATCTCTGCATGCTTTAAAATGTTCCTTCCCTTTAGCTCAGTTACCGATCCTAATAGTGCTTGAAATTGAATTTTTGCACATGTGGATCACTTTTATTTTACTGTGTTAAAGGCAATTTATATATGCAAGCTGCTATTGTGACCAGAGGGTATCACCAATACTGTGTGATTTGCTCAATTTTGTACTTGTTAACTGACTACAGCACAACATTGTCGAGAGTGTGTTGCTGGAAAAGCACTCCAAGAAGCAGGCGAATCGATGTTTCAGGCATAAGCCCTTCATCAGGATTCTGCACGCATTCATGCTCTTGGTGTCTAAATCATGCAGTTCTCCCAATCAGCCTGAGATCTCCATTCACCAATTTCCTGTGTGAAAATACTTGGTCTCTTATTCACAAACTCTGTTTCATTTCTGTGAACTTTTGATATTAATCTGTACTCAACTGACAGAAATGGTTTTGCTTTTACGTTGCAAACTATTTTTTCTTTCACATTAGATGGGCATTTGGGTACATTCTGGTCATTTCTTGCTGTCTGCAATTTACCACACTGTTTACAGTCCATAATCTGATGATAGCCAGCTTCCAGTTTGTCATCATACACCCAAATGGTTCACTGGTGCTTTTTCAGAGATGAAGGTCTAGCTGGTCTAGCTAGGTTAGGGTCTAAAATGCATTTCTGAGAATGGAAAGGCAATAACCTCAATTGTGGGCCTCAGAGTGGGTGGGTTATTACCAAAAGAGAAAAGGTGGGTGAGTGGGATTAGCTGACATCGATCTAGTACAGACTACTGAAGGGAATTTTAAAGTCACTTAGAGCATATTACTGCAACTCAGACACGCTTTCAGATTTCATGTAAAAATCAATGAAGTACAGTGGCTTGCGATATAACAAACTGTGTAGCCATACTGCATGCAGCAAAACTCATTAAAATTGAATTTGTTTCTTTTTTTAATGGCATTCAGTGTGAGGAATATCAACTCAGATGAATAGGGAATTATTTCCTGCTGGTTAAGGTGGTGAGGTCCAGTTTCAGAATATCAGGAGTCTGCAGAGGGATGGGAGACATAGGGTGGAACCAAGCAATTGTGGGGAGAAGGGATGGTCCATGGGGAGCTGGGGGTTCTGTTGTATAATTACACAGGAGTTAGACATGGTTGGTCTATCTAAGCTTTCCTGTGTAAATATCCAGATCAGTAAATCAGATTTCTCCTAAGTCTCTCAATCTTACTCGGAGTCAGAGACTCACTCATCGTCCTGTGCAGCTGAGGAATTGCCAATCAACAGTTGAAACTTCCTGATCATTCCCACAGAGTTGGTGCATCAGAACGTCCGAGAGGTTTGCACTGGCTACATCCGGTCATCAACCATCTGGAGACCAGAACGTCTGGCCCATAACTCCAGAATGACACAAATATCATACATTTACATTAAATGCTCCATTTTGAGGCTCTTAGTGGTAAATCTATCAAAGCCACACTTTGAAGGATACAATATCTCAGTATTTGGATTCCAATTTATTTCTAAAACTCAACCTTGACAGGACTTTTGTTTTCTAACAGTCCATTATAGCATTTATTTTCCCTCTCAATGTGTCAGAAGGCTCATTGTAACCTTCAAAACACAAGGCTGGGAGGTGGGATTGTGTCAGCCTCAAGTCAAAGTGCCCACATTCTGGTGGGAGGTATTGGTACAAGCTCAATCCTTCATCTAATTTTATTTTACTCCATTCATGAAACTGCAGGGAGACCACTCAGCAGACCCATGCATGTATCCACCAACACAACATCATTGGAATTACATTCAGCCACTCAATATTCAGGGACATATTGTCTGAATGCTGCATCACAACACTCCATGGCACAGTACGTTCAAAACCCAATTTCCTCAGTGTATCAGTGATAAAATGAAATGTAAATATATGTTGTGGAATATTTCACTTAAGGATCGC
This sequence comes from Chiloscyllium plagiosum, assembly GCF_004010195.1. Classification (NCBI taxonomy): domain Eukaryota; kingdom Metazoa; phylum Chordata; class Chondrichthyes; order Orectolobiformes; family Hemiscylliidae; genus Chiloscyllium; species Chiloscyllium plagiosum. The sequence continues at coordinate 20,913,498 of NC_057710.1, forward strand.
AAAGGTACATGCTGAAGAGGAAGGCTATTCAGCCCATGCAACTAATCAATTCCACTGAAATTAACAATCTCCTGATCACAGCATGTTATTCTTGAAAAATTAGAGCAGTTTCTGAAGTTGTATCAAATGTTAATGCCTCCTGTCCGAAGAAATATTAACATAGCATTGGCCATGAATCAGCCTTTTTGCAGTTTAGACATGTCTCCCCTTTACCAGAATTTGCAGTTCAAAGCTAAAGCTGATGAATCTAACTTTTACTGAGTGTTCGTCACACTTTTAAGCTCTGATGCCAAAGTGCAGATTTCTTAAGCTCTTTCTGCACAACATCTAAGCCTTGGATATTTCCCTTATGTACAATAATCAAGCTATACTCAAAGCTATGGACTTCACAGGGCACTGTGGATTGTTACATTTAAGTTTGCCTGATGTACCCTTGTTGGGTCTACAAAAAAACACACAATCACAGAATGGGCACAGAACAGAATTCAGCCCATTCTATCTGGAGAGGATTTCTGTGAGGGCTTTTCAGTAAGTCTCACTCCCTCAACCTTTTGTATCAGCTAACTGTCCAATTTTCTTGACAAAGCCACAATTAAATCAACCACCACCACATGTTCAAACAATGCTTTCCAGATGCATAGAATGGTATTTCTTGACTCGGAAATATATTGCCATTCCTTCACTGTCACTGGGTCAAAATCTTGGAATTCCCTCCCTAAAGGCATTGTGGGTCTACCTACAGCACATGGAATGCTACGGACCTAAGGGACGGTTCACCACTCCTTATCAAGAGTATCTAGCGATTGGTAATAAATGCCCATATCCCAGGAATGAATTAGAAAACAACATATTCCCTTCCTTCATATCATCTTCGTCCACCACTTTCCCATCTATTCCATCTATCCTCATGCTACATTTCTTGCTCCCTCTACAGCAATAGAAATGAGACTAGAAGCATGTACAAGTATTCTCAAATACTGGAGATGAGCTCAGGGTTGCATTACACACCTCATCAGAATGACTCAGCTAAAACTTTGCACACAGAGGCTATTCCCAGGCATGTTTGGCCTCAGCGTGACTCTCAATGGAGGCCAGCTCTGCAGTCTTGATCATTGCCTGATTTCCTGATCAGTTGCAGCTAACTGGGTCTATATTTATATTTATTTCTGCACATATGCACATGCTGATTTATACATATATTCACACGACCAGGAGGCTGCTTCCCTTTGTTCTTCACTGTCCTTATCTTCTGGATATACTTATCTTCTACTCTCTACTCTTGGGAGAAAGTGGGGATTGCAAATACTGGAGATTAGAATCAAAAGGTGTGGAAAAGCACAGCTGGTTAGGCTTCATCCAAGGAGCAGGAGAATCGACATTTGGAGCATGCGTTCTTCATCAGGAAGCTTCATTCTCCTGCTCCTCGGATGCTGCCTAACCAGTTGTGCATTTTCAGCACCACACTTTTTGACTACTACCTTTTCTTATCTAGTGATAGTGGTTTCAACTACACCCTTCTGTTTTTAAAGCTTTCTGGAGTGCAGGTGAGCTGTACCTGGTACCCTGGACAATACCAAATTCTCACTCAAATGACTAAAACAGTTTAATGAGTCATTTCCATGTTACTGTTTGTCAGATTCTGCTGTGTGCAGATTGCTTGTTGCATTTCTTTTATAAAAGTTATTATACCTCACCAAGTACAGAATTGACTTGAAAGCACTTTGGATATCTAAATGTGTTGAAACCCATATAAATATTTGTCTTTTTTTCCTCATTTGGATGAGTTTTCCCCCTGTTTTAAGGGGATGTAGAGACCACTATCACTAACACTAATTGTCCATTTCTCCTCACCCTTGAGGTGAGTAGCTTGTTTGAGCTGTTCAGAGGGCAGTCAAGAATCAACCTCATTGCTTTGGATCTAGAATCATGTGTAGGCCAAATGGGGATGAAAGTGGCCTTTTCTAAAGGACATTAGTGACCTGGATAACTTTTTTAATAAAAGTAAATGATAGTTTTGCGGTCAACATTACTAATTCATGATCTTTAATTAATTGAGTGTTAAATTCCCCCAGCTGCCTTGGTGGGATTTGAAGCCATGTCCTGTGCAGTATTAATTTGGGGCTAAGGACAGTGATATTACCATGAGACAACATTCGTCTTCATGACATTGACATCCTTTTCTTTGTAGCTGTTCACCAGGCCGTCATTCCCAATAGTTATTACACATTTTATTAGTGCAGTAGTCAACACTCCAATTCCCTTGTCTTCGCTATTTTTCATCAATCTGTCATCAGAGCACAACTGTTACATCCCTCATACATGTGTTCATTTAAGCAGCAGTTCACTCCCTATATATCAAATTTATTAACATAACGTTTTCTGTCAGTAACATCCTTGTTATAAACTCATTGCATTGAATATGGTTGTCTTTTTGCTCAACCATATAGTTTATTCAGATGAACTTATAACCCTTTCCTACTTATCTCAATTTTTACACAATACTAGTGAGCATAACACAATATTTCATCATAAACTGTTTGCATTGATTAGTTTCCTTGATTAGCTTAGACAGTATCCAATGATACAATATTGTTTAAAGATGTACAAATGGGTTCATTGCTAAATACAAACAATGTGTGTGTTCTTAAGGGAGAATCAAAACGAGGCACATCTTAAAATCAGAGCTAGTCCATTTAAGGAACGAAACAGAAATTGTTTTTACTTGGAAGAAAGTCATGGAAATGTAACATCTTGTCACCCAAAAGGCTGGGGATGCTGCAATTGGAAGAGCTTGAGAAACTGAGATCATTCAATTTTTGTTACACAAGAGCATTCAGGAGGATGGAGCAATAGTGGGTAAATGGAGTTGAGATATAAAACATAAAATATTTAATTGGATGTTGAGCAAGCTCCAGGGCTGATTGATCTACTTTTACACCCCTGTTTAGATGAGGAGGGTGAATTCAGGATGCCAAATGCCAATGTGACAGTATCTTTACTTTTTTGTCCAGATTAGTTACTATGCTGGCACCTTTCTTTGTAGGCCTCATGTTATCTAGTTCTAGAATAATAACTTTCATTTATCTGGCATCTTTGATGTCCCAAAGCATTTGACCAATAAAGTCAGACACCACATATTGGAAGTAGATATCACAGCAAATGACTAAAAGCTTAAATTCTACATCCCTTACATTTGTTCATGAAACAACTGAAGGTCGTGGAGACTGCCAATCTCTGACGCATTTTCATGGCAACACCTGGACCGATCAGAGCCCAACTGCCTGGTCTGAGAATTAACAGGTTAGCAGTTAACTGTTCTTTAGATTAGATTAGATTAGATTCCCTACAGTGTGAAAATAGGCCCTTTCACCCAACAAGTCCACACCCACCCTCCGAAGAGTAACCCACCCAGACCCATTTCCCTCTGACTAATGCACCTAACATTATGGGCAGCTGAAAATGTGTTGCTGGAAAAGCGCAGCAGGTCAGGCAGCATCCAGGGAACAGGA
>NC_057710.1:20917037-20976360 GCF_004010195.1 Chiloscyllium plagiosum
GTCGATTCTCCTGTTCCTTGGATGCTGCCTGACCTGCTGCGCTTTTCCAGCAACACATTTTCAGCTCTGATCTCCAGCATCTGCAGACCTCACTTTCTCCTCTAACATTATGGGCAATTTAGCATGGCCAATTCACCTGTTCTGCACATCTTTTGGACTGTGGGAGGAAACCAGAGCACCCAGAGGAAACCCACGCAGACACGGGGAGAATGTGCAAACTCCACACAGTCACCCGAGGCTGGAATTGAACCTGGGACCCTGGTGCTGTGAGGCAGCTTGCTGCATCTCCATGTGGATAACCCAATTAGTCTGGATTGTCTTCATATTGCTGGATAAATAGTTGTCCTTTTTCTCAGGTCCATTTCTTGTGTCCTTGTCATAATGAGTGCAACTTCCTGTCAACTTGACTTCCTGTCTTCTGTACTACCAAGTGATTAACAATAGAAATGAATTATATGTAGGGACAAATATTATATTTACAAATTTGCTGATGACACCAAACTGGATACGTTTTGAAGAGGGGATACAGGGGTGTCTAGAGGTCTTGAACAGGTTAAATGAATGGACTTGAACTTGGCAAATGGGGTAGAATGTGAAGTTATTCACTTTTGTATAAAAACAGTAAGTTTTCTCAAAGGGTCAGACATGGGAAAGTGTGGATTTCCAAAGGAATCTAGGTGTCCTTGTCCATGGGTTGTGAAAACTTAGTAAGCCAATATAGCAAGTACTTAGAAAGGAAGAGGGTCAGTTGGCATTCATTTCATTGGGATCTGAACATAAGAGTAAAGATGTCTTGTTATATTTGTTTAGAACTTTGGTGATATAGTGTACAGTTTTAGCTCTGCAGTCTAAGGATGGATATATTGCCACAAGTGAAGTTCACTAGAGGTTCACGAGATTAATCCCAGGGATGGCAAGGTACTTTATGAAGAGAAATTGAGGAAACTGGATCTGTATTCTCCAGAAGTTTGAAGAGTGAGAGGTGACCTGCCCTGTATCACAGGAACAACAGAAAGGTCTGATTTTAATGAACTGAAGGAAATTGCTTCTAACACTGCAGTTCTCCAGTGCTGTTTCACTGATTGTCAATTTACATTATATAATAAAGTTCTGGCACAGGAGTACCCAGTACTGGGATCAAAGTGTAAACTTAAACCTGTTCTTAATCAGTTCTTTGCAGTGATACTTATCATGCTTTTTCTTGAGCACAATCTTCAACAAGAGAAGATTGTAATTACATCAACTGTCTGTAGCTGTCTGTAATTCTATATATTAGCATCTAAGTTTGCAATACTTCAGGGAACTGTGAATGATTCACCAGCCAACTTGACTTATTGATGGATCTTACACAGCTGCCAATGGTTTTCTCATCTCTGAAAAAGAAAAGAAGACTTGCATCTATATTTCACAGCTATAAGATGCTCAAAGAACTTCAGATCTATTGAATTACTTTTGAATTGGTCATTATAATAATGAAGGGAATGTGGCAACTAATTTACATACAACAAACTCTCCCAAACAACAATGTCAAAATAGCTAGATGACCTATATTTGTAGTGTTGACTTGTCAATCAATGCTTGCAAGTATTAAGATAGATAAGTCTTTGGTCCTGATGGGATTGATCCCAGAATATTGAAGGAAGAAAGAGAATAAATTGCTTGATCACTGACAGAAATCATTGTAACCTATGTGGCCACAGATGAGGTCCCAGAGAACTGGAGAATAGCCAATGTTGTCCTATTGTTTAAAAAGGGTAACAGGGATAATCCTGGAAATTACAGGGATGTGAGCCTCACATCAGTGGGAGGGAAATTCTTGCAAAAGATTCTCAAGGACAAGATCTATACATATTTGGAAGCAAATTGACTTATTGATTTTGTGTGGGGTTGGTCGTGCCTCACTAACTTGATTGAGTTTTTTGAGGAGGTGACAAAAATGATTAAAGAGGGAAAAGCGGTTGATGTTGAATACATGGACTTCAGTAAAGCTTTTGATAATATCCCTCATGGCAGACTGGGACAAAAGGTGAAGTCACATGGTATCCAGGGTGAGCTGGCAAAATGGATGCAGAACTGGCTTAGTGATAGGAGACAAAGGGTAACTGTGCAAGGATGCTTTTCTGAATGGAGGGTCGGGATGAGTGGTGTTTCACAGGGATCAGTGCTGGAACCTCTGCTGTTCATGACCTACATAAATGATGTGGAGGAAAACATGGATGGTCTAATTAATAGGTTGCAAATGATTCAAAAATTGGTGGAATTGTGGATAGTGAGGAGGATTTTCAGAGGATACAATAGGATATACATCATTAGGGGCATGGGCAGAAAAATGGCAGATGGAGTTTAATCTGGACAAATGTGAGGTGATGCACTTTGGAAGGTCAAGTACAGATGGAAATTATACAGTGAATGGCAGACCCTTTGGAGTATTGATATGCAGAGGGATCTGGGTGAGCAGATCCACAGATCGTAGAAGGTGGCAGCACAGTTGGACTGGCTTTGTTTTCACTGCAACACTGGGGATTGAGAGGTGACCTGATAGAAGTTCATAAGATCGTAAATGGAACGGATAGGGTGGAAAGGATGAGTTGAAACCTTATTGCTGGAACAGCACAGCAGGTCAGGCAGCATCCAGGGAACAGGAGATTCGACGTTTCGAGCACAGGCCCTTCTTCAGGAAAGGATGAGGCTTTTTTCCCAGGGTGGAGGGGTCAATTATGAGCGGAGACAGGTTCAAAATGTGAGGGGGGGGCAAGTTTAAAAAAGAGGTGTGAGGGAAGTTTTTCTCACAAAGGGTAGTAAGTGCCTGGAACATGCTCCAGAGGCGGTGTTGGAAGCTGACACAATAGCAACATTTGAAAAACAGTTGGACAAATACCTGAATAGGAAGGGAATGGAAAGATCTTGGAAATGAGGACAGTTTTAGTATGGAAGGAGTAAATATGTCAGTGCAGGCATGATGGGCTGAAGGGCCTGTTCCTGTGCTATATTAGTCTTTGTTCTATACCCTAGAAACCATGAAATGTCATGCTATGTTCTGAATAATGACCCTAACTGAATGAACATGGTAAATATGAAGTTTAGGTTAGATTCCAGTATACTGTGCAACTTTCAGTATACTGTTGTGAATCTGTGCCTGGAGGAGATAAGATCTTAGGTAGTTGGGAGCATGTGCGCACTTGATCTGATCAAACAGAAATCCAACCCTGTGCCCTCCTCAGAACTTGATCTGCAGATTCTTATGCACGGTGACTGAAGTTTGTCTGTTGGACTTTGAACTGAACATGAAGCAAGGTTTTCTGAAAAAACAAATGCAATTGAAAATAAATTGGTCTCTGGTTGAACCAAAGATACCGAAGTTAACTGCATCTACAATTTGGAACTTTCCCAGTCCTTGGCACAGTTCCTATCTGCTGGGGCATATAGAGTCAGATTTTTAAATATTGCATGGTCAGGACCTAGTGTGGGTGCAATTCCAAAATTGTGTTCCCAAAGTTGCCTCAGAATCGCAATGCCTCCAGCATGCTTTGAGATTTTCAATGGTGCAATAGAAAGAAGGGAAAGCTAGACACCTCTTGTTAACATCCCATTGAGCTTTAGGAGCTTATCAATGGGGAAGGAGGTTGAAAATAATGTTTTGAAACAGCAAATTGGCAAACCCAAACAACTTGGGGTATTTTTATCCTCAGCCGTTACGTTTATTACAAAGACATTAAACTATTACGGGGCCATTTCGTCATTTGGCCAAACCGAAGGTGGATAGACCAATAACCAAGAAACCAAAGTGAACTGTCCAACCCGAATCAGGTTTCTTTTTAATCACTCCTGAGGTGTGGGTATCACTGGCTGGGCCAACAGTTGTTGCCCATCCCTAGTTACCCTTGAGAAGGTGGTGCCAAGCTACTTTCTTGAGCCACTGCATTCTGTTTGCTATGAGTTGACCCACAATACCCTGAGGGAGGAAATTCCAGGACTTTGACCCAGCAACAGTGAAGAACGGCAATACATTTCCAAGTCAAGAGGGTGAGTGCCTTTGAGGGGAACTTGCAGCAGGTGGTGTTCCCATGTACCTGCTTCACAATGGAAGGAGTCATGGTTTGGCAAGTGCTGTCTAAGACTTGGAGAATTTCTGCAGTGAATCTTACAGATAGTACACGCTGCAACAAGCGAGTGTCAGTGGAGGAAGTGAATGCTAGTGGTGTTAGACAGGTTGCCAATTGAGCAGAGGTAGTTGCTTTTACAACTGAGCAACTGGTTGAGCCATTTTTGTGCACATAGCAGTCATACACTGGCCACATTAGAAGTGGCAGATTAATTTTGGTATAATGAAAAGGCTTGGCAGGGTAGACTTTGGGAAATAGGTTCTCCTGCAATCTAGAAAATTAGGCCATAGCCTCAGAATATGGGACTGATCATTTAAATTGGATTACCTACAGTATGTAAACAGGCCCCTCGGCCCAACAAGTCCACACCGATCCTCCGAAGAGTAACCCACCCAGACCCATTTCCCTCTGCCTAATGAACCTAACACTATGGGCAATTTAGCATAACCAATTCACCTGACCTTCACATCTTTGGATTGTGGGAAGAAACTCATGCAGACACAGGGAGAATATACAAACTTCACACAAACAATCGCCTGAGGCTGGAATTTAACTTAAGCCCCTGGTGCTGTGAGGCATTGAGTCACCGTGTTGCTCCATGTCGGACCTGAGATCTTCACTCAGTAACTTGTGGATCTTTTAAATTGTCCAAATCTAAAGGGCATAGGTCTAAGATGAGAGGGGAAACATTTGAAAGGGACCTAAGGGGCATCCTCTTCACACAGAAGACGGTGCATGTATGGAATGAGCTGTCAGAGGAGGTGGTGGAGGTTGGTATACTTACAACATTTAAAAGGCACCTGGATGGGTACATGAATAGGAATAGTTTAGAAGGATATGGGCCAATGGCAAATGGGACTAGATTAAAATAGAATATCTGGTCTGTATAGATGAGTAGGACTGAAGGGTCTATTTCTGTCCTGTACATCGCTATGACTCCATGACTCTGTGAAGACTCCATCGTTGAGTATATTTAAAGCTGGCACAGGTCTTTGGTTTCTTCGGGAATCAAGGAAGTGGCTGGGAAAATGGAATTGCAGCTGAAGATGATTCATGATTCTATTGAATGGCCCAGTTAGCAAAGCTCACATCCCCTTGAATGAAGAATAAAACCAGGCTGAATGAGACTGAGACAGGAAACCAGCCATGCAGATCAGTGCCTGGAACTGACAACACATGATGTATTCCAGACAAACCAGACAACCACAAAATTGTAATACAAAGCAGTCCATTCGATACAATGGACCCACATCAGCATGTCTCTGCTTGGAGTTTTAAAGGGACCGATTAATTACATTCATAAATAGAGACATAGAAGATAGGAATAGGCCATCTGATCACTTGAGCCAAAGGGCCTGTTTCCACACTGTAGGGAATCTAATCTAATCTAATCCCTTTAGCCACAGGAGCTTTATCTACCTCCTTCTTGTAAATACATAATGTTTTGATCTCGACCACTTTCCATGGCAGTGAATTCCACAGGCTCACCACCTTCTGAGCGAAGCAATTATTCCTCATCTCAGTGCTAAACTCCTTATCCTTAAACTATGATGCATGGTCTGAACTCCCCAGCAATCGGGAGCATCTTTCCTGCATCTAATCTCTCTGATACTGTTACAATTGTATAGGTTTCCATAAGATCCCCCTCATTCTTCTAAAGTCCAGTGAATATAATCCTAACCAACTCAATCTCTCCTCATATGTCAGGCTTGTTATCCCAGGCATCAGTTTGGTAAACCTTCCTTGCACTCCGTCTATAGCAATAACACCCTTCCTTACATAAGGAGACCAAAACTGCACACAATATTTTAGTTTGGCCTTACCAATGCCCTATATAATTGTAGGACAAAGTGAAGACTGCAGATGCTGGAGATCAGAGTCTAGAGAGTGGTGCTGGGAAAACACAGCAGGTCAGGCGGCATCTGAGGAGCAGGAGAATCAATGTTTCAGGCATTAGCTCTTCATCAGGAAATGTCGATTCTCCTGCTGCATGGATGCTGCCTGACCTGCTGTGCTTTTCCAGCACAACACTCTCACTCTTAAATAATTGTAGCAAGACATCCTTGTTCCTGTATTCTCGCTATGAAGACCAACATATAGTTTACCTTCTTTACTGCCTGCTGGACCTGCACACTTACTTTCAGCGACTGTAGACAGGGACACGTAGGTGTCATCAAATATTCCCCTATCTCAATTTACAGCTATTCAAACAGTAATCTGCATTGTAGATTACTTAAGTCACTGTATGTTCATATAGAGGAGGTTGATAGACAGAAGCATTTCGACAGAACAGTCAGCAACTAGGGAGATATGAACCATATGCAAGCAGATGGGTTAAGTTTATAATCGCATCATGGTCAGCACAGACATGGTGGACTGAAGAGCCTCTTCTTGGGCTGTATTGTTCTGTGTTCTATTACAGATTTTGGTAACATCAGAGAACTGAGGACTTTCAGAAGTCATCTGAGTAGAGGAGTTGAGGCCTTGGACCAACCAGCCATGATACAATAGATTGGTGGAGCATGTTTGAGTAGATGAATAGCATCCTCTTGTTCCTGCCTCTTATGTTCTTGCTCAGTATTCAATATCAGGCAGCGTGGTTGGACAGTCCATGGATGGCCCCTACCATTGAGGCATCAGCCCACACTAGCCAAGGTCGAAGTTACCTTTTTGTTACGGAGGACTCCTCGATGTAAAGGCACCTCCAGAAAGAAAGAATGGTTTCTCTTTGAACTAAAACAGCTCGAGTTGCCTGGCTGTAGTCATGAAGGGTCAACCTCTTGCAGGTTATTATATAAGTTATATATGTGTAAGCCAGCAATCATACCTGTTGGCCAGTGACTGGGTATGGAGTTGGGGTAGAGGCCAATGGAGGTGTCAGCGGATGTCTCTTTTGATTCTTCCCACCCGATCCTGTCTTCATTTCATGCTCCAAACCCAGTGAAGTGACCTGGCCATCCACTGTGCTGACTGAATATCCCAGTCAGCCTAGGTCAAGGTCCCAGTAGACTCTGCAATTGACACCCAGCCTAATCCACTGACTCAGTCACTCACGGCTGAAATTTATTTCATATCGTGGCAGGAACGGCATGGAATCAGTGACATGATATTGCACACACGTTCCGTTCCGATCCAGCCCATCAATAATTTAATAGCCACAGTCAATAGTCAAAGCTTATAGTAGGAGAAAGTGAGGTCTGCAGATGCTGGAGATCCATGATATTGCACACACGTTCCGTTCCGATCCAGCCCATCAATAATTTAATAGCAGTAGTCTTATAGTAAAGCTTATAGTAAAACATTTCCCATGCTGGGATAACCTTCTGTGTGAAAAAATTATGTTAATATGCATAAATATCCCTGAATGAAATATTACCACAAATCTTTATTTATTTTAAGCTCAAGAAAATATAGTTCTGTGTGACATGAGAAAAGCTTTTACAGTGAAGTTATTCTTTACAAATTTCCACAAATAACTCAGAAAAGTTAAAAATAACAGAGTTCGATTCACTGATTGAAATAGCAGATTCCTTTTCATTTTCACCCTGCTCGTAATTTTTTTAGCTCAATGGGTGCTGTTCAAAACCAGAAAGAAATTAATTTTCTACATGGTGACTCGGAGTTGGAGGGATCTGGTAACAAATAGATTGTGTCGAGTTGTCTTGCAAAGGCCAGACCCTGAGACAGGAGAGCAAATCCCAGTCAGGGAGCTGAGGAATTTGAACTCATTTAAGTAAATAAAGAGTTGATGTTCATATTAGAGACTTGGAAACTATCAGATGTTTTCTAAGGTTTTTGCGAACATTTGTAGCTCGGGTTGTAGATGCAGTTGTTGGTTTGCAGTCATGAAAAGACTAGAACGCAAACAATGAGGAAGAACACCTATACAAGGTCTTCAGAAACAACAGATATGCCAACAGCTCCATCTGCCAATGCCTATCAGACAGACAACACCAAGAGGACACTGTACGTCCTGAATCACTGGTCACTCTACAATATACCAAGAACACATCACAAATGATAACCAGAGTCCTGTGACCACTAGGAATCATGGTAGCATACTGACCCACAGCCATAGTATGCCAACTACACACAAGCACAAAAGACCCCATACCCACAACATGTAGGATCAATGTAAAACACAAAATCCCATGTAATGACTGCCATAACTATTATATTGGACAAGCCGGAAGAAAATTAGCAATTCCAATAACGAACACCAACTAGTAACAAGACGGCGCAACCAACTCTCCCTCATCTCAGCACATGCAGACAAGGATGGCCATCAATTTGTCTGAGACAACGTAACCATCCTGGGACAAGCTAACAGGGACATGGACGGGAATTCCGAGAACACCTGTTGTTCAACCTGGAATGTTATCAATAAACATTAGAAATAGGTGCCATACACAAACCACTGCAGAGCAAAACCAGAAATGACAACAACCACCCTAACAGACCAGATCATATAAATATCAAGTGGAGTAGAACAACAATGCTTCATGCAAGTTACACTAATGATGTTACCCAGCATGGTGACCAAATGTCTGCATGACAGCCGAGCAGCTCAGTGAGCTGACCTACAATCGCACTGTCAGATGTCATAAAAATCTACCTGATTCCATAACGTCCTCCAGTGCCGAAAATGTACTCTGATAGCTGGTGTCTGACTCCAGAGCCATAGTAATGCAGTTGACTTTAGATTTAGAAACATGGAAAATAGGAACAGGAGGAGGCCATTCGGCCCATTCAATATGAGCATGACTGATCATCTAAATCAGTAGCCTGTTCCTGCTTCCTCCCCATTCCATTTGACTCTTTTAGTCCTAAGAATGTTATCTGACTCCTTAAGGAAAACATTCAATATTTTGACTTTGGCTGAACAAGACACCAGTTGTATTCGCAGAGATGAGATTCCCTACAGTATGGAAACAGGCCTTTCAGCCCAACAAGTCCGCACCGACCCTCTGAAGAGTAACCCACCCAAACCCATTCCCCCATCCTATATTTACACATAACGGACAATTTAGCATGGCCAATTCACCTGACCTGCACATCTTTTGGATTGTGGGAGGAAACTGGAGCACCCGGAGGAACATGCAAACTTCACACAGACAGTCACCTGAGGCTGGAATTGAACCCAGATCCCTGATGCTGCAGTGTTAACCACTGAGCTACCATACCGCTCACCGTTACCTTTGTCAGGGCAATAGGTGCCAGTGAGTCCCACAGCCTGTGAGCGATTAACAGAAGAATTTTTTTTAACTAAAGCATGAGTCTGATAGTTAGGGAACTAACCATGGATGCTGCAGTTTGTTGAGAGTGGTGTTAATCGTTTGTTTTGATTTGCACTAATCTCTCCCTGAAATTAAATGTTGAACTCTGGGAGTAAGTGACAATTAACATTGACCTGCCTCCAATTTAAAACATGTTTATCAAAAGAATGTAATTGAATGAGCAGGTCAAAATGGCATTCAGAATTTTAATGAGAGTCATTAGTCAACTGAGATCAGAATTCATTTTGATTTTATATTAGTTTATATCTCTCAGGCTATATCCATATTAGGTTCTTCAGCATGTACTGCTGCAAATTATCCACGTTATTTACAATGTCTTATAATTAATTAGGTAGCATGTGATTACTGTGGACATTTGTTGCTGCAAAAGATCAGAACTCCTCAGATCTCAGATACAGACTTGAAGTGGACAAAATGCATCCGTTTTAACACAATCATGGTTATGTGAATCATTTAAATTTTTTCATGCAAATACTATGGAAAAACATGATATAGGTGAAAAAAATGTAAAATATTTGCAGGGCTATCAGGAAACAGTAGGAGAGTTGATGAATTGGGCAGCACGGTGAAAGAGCAGTCCTTCTGTGCTGTATGATACCACGATAGCAAAAGCAGCAATGTTGTTAAGCTTATGCCAGACAGGACTCAAGGTTACTAATCTCAGCTTCCTCTGGGTTAGGGAGGAAAAATCCACTCTCGTTCATTGATTGAGTTTTTTTTGAAGAAGTAACAAAGAGAATGGATGAGTGCAGAAGGGTGGACATGATCTATATGGATCTTAAGTAAGGCATTCGACAAGGTTCCTTATGGGAGACTGGTTTATAAGGTTAGATAACATGGAATATAGGGGGAACTAGACATTCGGATACAGAACTGGCTGGAAGGTGGTGGTGGAGGGTTGTTTTTCAGACTGGAGGCCTGTGACCTGTGGCATGCCACAACTATTGATGTTGGGTCCACTACTTTTTGTCATTTACATAAATGATTTGGATGTGAACAAGAAACGTTGACTCTTCTGCTCCTCGGATGCTACCTGACCTGCTGCGCTTTTCCAGGGACACACTTTTGACTCTGATCTCCAGCATCTGCAGTCCTCAATTTCTCCTAGATAAGGGAGAACCACTGGATGTGGCATATTTGGATTTTCAGCAGGCTTTTGATAAGGTCCCTTTAAAGAGGCCAGTTACAAAATTAAAGCACATGGAGATGGGATAATATATTGACATAGATTGAGAATTGGTTGACTGACAGGGAACAGAGTGAGGATCACAGAATCCAAGAACTCTTACAGCACAGAAGGAGGCCATTTGACCCATCATGGCTACACCTGCTTATCAAATAAGCATGATTACCCAGTGCCAATGTCCTGTCTTTTCTCCATATCCCTGCACATCATTTCTATCCAAATAATCACTCAATGCCCTCTTGAATGTTTCAATTAAACCTGCCTCATAATGTATTCAATACCTGAATCCCTCACTGAGTGAAAAAGCTTTTTTTCAAACACCAATATTTGATTTGCATATCAATTTAAATCCATATTTGCTCCCTCATGTCCCTCGTACAAATAGGAACAGCTTCTCTCTACTAAATTTATCCAACCTATTCATAATTTTGTAAATTTCGATCAAACCTTCTCTCACCTTTTCTCTCTTCAAGGAGAACAGTCCCAGCTTCTTCAGTCTAACCTGATATCTGATACTTCTTATTCCTAAAACCATTCTTGTAAATTGTTTCTGCACCTCACATCTCTCTTATTATTTGGCACAAAAGTTTACACAACACTTCAGCCAAGATCTAACATGTGTTTTGTACAAGTTCAGCATCACCTCCTTGCTCTTGTACTCCATGTCAAAAGGTGTGGCGCTGGAAAAGTATAGCAGGTCAGGTAGCATCCGAGGAGCAGGAGATTCGTCGTTTTGGGCATAAGCCCTCAATCAGGAATGAAGGGCTCATTACTGATGAAGGGCTTATGCCCAGAACATTGATTAGATTAGAGTACTTACAGTGTGGAAACAGGCCCTTCGGCCCAACAAGTCCACACCGACCCGTTGAAGCGCAACCCACCCAGACCCATTCCCCTACACCTAACACTACAGGCAATTTAGCATGGCCAATTCACCTACCCTGCACATCTTTGGACTGTGGGAGGAAACCAGAGCACCCGGGGGAAACCCACGCAGACACGGGAGAATGTGCAAACTCCACACAATCAGTCGCCTGAGGCAGGAATTGAACCCAGGTCTCTGATGTTGTGAGGCAGCAGTGCTAACCATTGTGCCACCGTGCCACTCACTGTCCTCACACTTAGAATTCCTCAAAGTTTCAAATCATCTGGAAACTTTGATTCTCCTGCTCCTCGGATGCTGCCTGACCTGCTGTGCTTTTCCAGCACCACACTTTTCGACTCTGATCTCCAGTATCTGCAGTCCTCACTTTCTCCTTGTACACTGTGTCCCTATTAATAAAGTGAAGAACACTGAGTCTTTATTCAGTGCTCTCTCTACATGTCCTGCCACTTTCAATGAGTTGTGCACATTATCCCCAGATCCTTCGGTTCCTGCACTCTCTTTAGATTTGTAATCCTTATTACTTGTTGACCTTCAATATTCTTCTGACCAAAATGCATCATCTCACATTTCTCTGCATTGAACCTCAACTGCTCCCTTCTGCCCACTCCACCAAATTGTCTATGCCCTTTTAGAGTTCCTCACTGTCCTCACAGTTAGAATTCCTCAAAGTTTCAAATCATCTGGAAACTTTGAAATTGTCCTCTGCAGATCAGGATCCAAATCATTATTACAGATAAGAGAAAGCAAAGATCCCTATACCAGCCCTGGGGAGCTCTACTACAAATGTTCCTTCAGCCTAAAAATTACATTACTCTCTGATTCCTTTCAGTCAGTTAATTTTGTATCCACTGACCCTTTTACACTACGACCTATAATGTTTCTCACAAGTCTGTTTTCCTCACAAATCTGTTGTGTGGCACTGTATCCATACCTTCTGGGAGTCTATGCACACTTCATCAGTATTACCTGCATTAACCCTTTCTATTACCTCATCAAAAAAACTCCAGCAAGTCGGTTAAATATGATTTTCCCTTTAGAAAGTCATGCTACGTTTTGCTAAACAACACACCTTTTTTCATATGACTACTAATTCTATGCCAAATAATTGTTTATAGAAGCTTCCCCACAACAAAATCACACTTATCGACCTAGAATTACAAACTTTCTTGACCAAGGTGATGTTTGCAATCCTCCAGTCTCCTGGCACCTCACCCAAGACTAGGGAAGATTGAAGGATTGTGGCTAATTCTGCATTAACTTCCTTTAAAATCCTTGGACTATATTTTATCTGGTCCAGTGTCTTGTCAGCTTTAAGTACAAACAGTGTGTGCAAGACTTCTTCCTTATTAATATTGATTCCTTCGAGTGATAGCGTTTCCTCCTCTGTCACCATGGCCTGTACAGCATGCTCACCTTTTGCAAACATGGATACAAAGTATTTACTTAACACCTCTGCCACAGTCCCTGCCTCCATTTTTAAATCCCCTTTTTGGTCTTCAATCAGCCTGACTCTTACTTCAACCACTTTTATTATTTATATGCCTGTAGAAGACATAGCAATTCCGTTGAATGAGCCAAAATCTGTGGGTGCTGGAGATCTGAAACTAAAATGGCTGCCGAAACTCAGCAGGTCTGACAGCATCTGTAGAGAGAAAGCAGAGTTAATGTTTCAAGTCAGGTGATCCTTCATCGGAACCAATTTGAAATGTTACCTCTGCTTTTTCCCATAGCTGCTAACAGTGCTACTGAGTTTCATCAGCAATTCCTGTTTTTGATTCAGTATTTTCACAAACTTCCCTTTTTGTTTCTCTGTGTTGTTTATTCACCTCGCCCCTAAACCTTGGATATTCCTGTTGGATCACAACTATCTTTTCTGACTTACACCTGTCATAAGCATATTCTCTTTCTAATGTTAATTTCTACCTCCGTTGTCATCTGCAGAGCTGTGGATTTGCTTGGCCTATCTTTTCAATGTGAGGAAATAACCTTTGACTGCATCCAAACTATCTCGCCATTTGACAGTATTCCTGCCAATCTCATGTCCCAGTCAATCCTGTGCGGAAGCGAGGACTGCAGATGCTGGAAGTTAAAGTTGAGACTGTGGTGCTGGAAAAGCACAGCAGGTCAGGCAGCATCCGGGGAGCAGGAGAATCGATGTTTTGGATAAAGCTCTTCATCAGAAATGAGGCTCAGAGCCGTGGGGTTGGAGAGAAAAATGGGAGGGGAGTGGGGATGGGGGGGAGGTAGTTGAGAGTGTGATAGGTGGATAGAGAAGGGGGTAATGGTGATAGATCAGAGGGGAGGGTGGACTGGATAGGTGGGAAGGGAGATTGGCAGGTAGGACAGGTCATGAGGACAGTGCTGAGCTGGAAGGTTGGAACTGGGGTAAGGTGGGGGGAGGGGAAATGAGGAAACTGGTGAAATCCACATTGATGCTGTGGGGTTTGAAGGACCCGAGGCATAAGATGAGATATTCCTCAAGGCGTCAGGTGGTTAGGGAATGGCGATGGAGGAGGCCTAGGACCTGCGTGTCCTTGGCGGAGTGGGAGACCCTGTCTCCCCAATCTAGAGGAGACTGCATCAGGAGCAATGGACAGAGTAAGTGACATGTGTGGAAGTGCAGGTTAAACTTTGGTGGATGTAGGAATCTCCTTTGGGGCCTTGGATAGAGGTGAGGGGGGAGGTGTGAGCGCAGGTTTTGCAATTCCTGTGGTGGCAGGGGAAGGTGCTGGGAGGGGAGGGTGGGGTGGTGGGGGATGTGGACTGGATAAGGGAGTCGCGGTGGAAATGGTCTTTGTGGAAAGCAGATAAGAGTGGGGAGGAGGTATATCTCTGGTGATGGGGCCTGTTTGTAGGTGGCGGAAATAGCTGAGGACGATACGGTGTATGCGGAGGTTGGCGGGGTAGAAGATGAGGACCAGGGGTTTCTGTCCTTGTTGTCCTTGTCCCGTTCTCTCTGTGACTCCTTCGTCAGGTCCACACACCCCCACCAACCCACCCTCTCCTCTCCCCCCACCCACCCCAGTACCTTACCCTGCCACCGCAACAATTGCAAAACCTGCGCCCACACCTTCCCCTTCACCTCTGTCCGAGGCCCCAGAGGAGCCATCCACATTTTTCAGAGTTTCACCTGCACTTCCACACATGTCATTTACTATCCGTTGTTCCCTATGTAGTCTCCTCTACACTAGGAAGACAGGACGCCTACTTGCAGAGTGATTCAGAGAACATCTCCGGGACACCCGCAGATCGATGGCTGAATGGCAAAGTTTTATTTTGTTTCTTTTACTCATTGGATGTGGGCAACACTGGCTAATGCAGAATTTATTGGTGATCCATTATTGGCTTTCTTGCCCATTTCAGGGTCAACCACATTGGTGTGGGTCTCGAGTCATATGTCAATCAGACCATTGGTTGGTGGCATGGTGGCACAGTAGTTAGCACTGCTGCCTCACAGTGCCAGAAACCCGGGTTCAATTCCCGCCTCAGGCGACTGACTGTGTGGAGTTTGCACATTCTCCCCGTGTCTGCGTGGGTTTCCTCCATGTGCTCCGGTTTCCTCCCACAGTCCAAAGATGTGCAGGTCAGGCAAATTGGCCAAACTAAATTGCCTGTAGTGTTAGGTAAGGGGTAAATGTAAATGTAGGGGTAGGGGTATGGGTAGGTTGCGCTTCGGCGGGTCGGTGTGGACTTGTTGGGCCGAAGGGCCTGTTTCCACACAGTAATGTAATCTAATGTAATCTAATCTAATCAGACCAGGAAAGAATGGCAGATTTCCTTCCCTAAAGGACATTTGTGAACCAGAGGGTATTTTATGATACCCACCTCCCACCACCAAACCATCATCTCCCAGACCATCCATAACCTCATCACCTCAGGGGATCTCCCATCCACTGCCTCCAACCTCATAGTCCCACAACCCCGCACTGCCCGTTTCTACCTCCTGCCCAAAATCCACAAACCCGACTGCCAGGCCGACCCATTGTCTCAGCCTGCCCCTGCCACACCGAACTCATCTCTGCATACCCACAAGGGATGAACTCGGATTTCACAAGTTTCCTCATTTCCCCTCCCTCCACCTTGTCTCAGTCAAATCCATCGAATTCAGCATCACCTTCCTAACCTGCAATCTTCTTCCTGACCTCTTCGCCCCCACCCCCACTCCGGCCTATCACCTTCACCTTAACCTCCTTCCACCTATAGCATTTCCAACGCCCCTTCCCCAAGTCCCTCCTCCCTCCCTTTTATCTTAGCCTGCTTGGCACACTTTCCTCATTCCTGAAGAAGGGCTCGTGCCCGAAACGTCGATTCTCCTGCTCCTTGGATGCTGCCTGACCTGCTGCGCTTTTCCAGCAACACATTTTCAGCTCTGATCTCCAGCATCTGCAGTCCTCACTTTCTCCTAGGTATTTTATGATAATCAACAATGCCATCAGATCAGATTTTTATTCCAAATTTTTAATTGTATTTGAATATCACCACCTGCCATGATGAGATTTGAACCCATGACCCCAGAGACTTGGGGACTCTGCATTATTAGTCTCATGACATCATCACTACACTACAGCCAACCCTTCCTTCTGAAGATCTTCAGCCAATCAAAAGGGCATTGGGTGATTATTTGGAGAACAATGATGGGCAAGAGTCTGGGAAGAAAATAGGAGGTGGGCACCAGTTAATTATCCTTATTCAATGACCTAGTTCAGGCATGACAGGCCGAATGACCTACTGCAATGGAATACATCGGTGATTCTTTTGTCTCATGGTCTTACAGCAATAAAGGCATCTTTCATATCAAATTAGAATGATTATCGGGCCTTGATTTAACGTCCTACCTGAAAGGTGGGTATGGATAGTTGCTGACAAAGAGACCTTGGAGTGCAAGTTCATAGCTCCTGCAAGGTGGAGTCACAGGTAGACACAGTAGTGAAGAAGGCATTTGGTATACTTGCCTTTACTGATTATAGGAGTTGGGCGGTCATGTTGCAGATGTACTAGACACTGGTTAGGCTAATATTGAGATTCTGTGTGCAATTTTGGTCTCCCTGCCATAGGAATGAATGTTGTTTAACTTGAAAGGGTTCAGAAAAGATTTACAAGGATGTTGCTGGAGTTGGATGGTGTGAGCTAGAGGAAGAGGCTGAATAGACTGGGACTGTTTTCCCTGGAGCATCAGAGGATGAAGGGTGACCTTATAAAGGTTTATAAAATCATGAGGGGCATGGATAGGATAAATAGACAAGGTCTTTTCCCCATGGTAGGGAAGTCCAAAACTAGAGGCCATAGGTTTATAGTGTAAGGGGAAAGATTTAAAAGGGAACTAAGGGGCAACTTTTTCACACAGAGTGGTGTGTGTATGAAATGAGCTGCCAAAGGAAGTGGTAGAATTACACTTGAGAGGCATTTGGATGTGTACATGAATAAGAAAGTTTTAGAGGGATATTGGAGAGAAGTATACTCAAATCTGGAATAGACAGATTTTTAATTAGCAAAGGAATCAAGGGCTAAGTGACTGATTTAGGATATCTAGTCAGCATGGATAAGTTGGACCTAAGGATCTTCTGTCCATCTCTATGACTCCCTGACTCTCTGAAAGATCCTCCAACTTTGATATTACTTAACATTCTCATGTCCAAGAACATAAATGGGACAGCCTTTCGCATCTGTGGTGAGCTCATGATTGTTGCTCATTTCAGCACCAAGCTGTATGTAGGCTGCCTCCTCATTTGGAAGTATATTCTGGAATATTTTGAAAGGGGAGATTGTGGACCATGAGCAGAAGAAACAAGAAACTGAAAAGGGCAGGGAATCAAAGTCACAGGAAAATATCTACCTCTTTAACTGGAGATCACAGGGTTAAAATAATTGAAACAATGAAAGTAATACGACTTTGTTGACACTGAAATCTGGAAGTCCTGAATGAGTGGTGGAAGAAGATTCAAAAAGCAATTGGACATGCATTTGAAGAGGATTAATTCCAAAAGGTTGAGGAAAAAAGCTGAGACGTAACACTATATTGATCAAACATTGCTGGTAAGGGCAAAATATGCTTACTAAATCTCTGTAAATCTACGAATCTAAGAGATAAAAAGAAAGAATTGCATAGTGCATTTCATGACCCCTGGATGTCCTAAAGCTCTTTCCAGTGAAAATACTTTTCAAAGTAACATTGAAAGCTCAGCAACCAATCTGCGCACAATTCAAGAAACATCAATGTGATAATGGTCAGGTCATCAGTTTCTTTGATGAATAGATAATGTGGAGGATAGCAGGGATGACCCATCTCTTCTTCTTGGGAACTTGAGAACTTTTACATCCACGTGACAGGACATGTAGGAGCTTTCTGGAACATTTCCTTTAGAAATAAGTGTAAGCCTGGATTGTTAGACTCAGGCCCTGGTGTGGAACCTTGAATCCACCACCTGATATGTGAAATTATTTGAAGGCATCATGAAAATGGGAGATGCCAGGAACGCTGTTGGCAGGTGAAAATATGTAAGGGTTTTCTTGGGAAGTGGGGTGGCAGCAACTGAAGAGAAACTGCTGCAACTTGCCAAGTTAAAGCAGATCCAAGTTATTTTATTCTACCTACTCTCATCATTACCTGTCAAGCTTCAAAGGAATTAAGGATTAATAACCTAGACACAGTTGTGAGCATTCTGGGAGCAGAAATAAAGCAGCATATAGGGGCAGTTGGGGTTGAGAAATTACCTGATGAAGTTGCTGGAATTCACAATCCTGCTTCTGACTCTGTGAAAAGCCTTATTTCATTTCAATAGTGTTAGCACAGCCAAACAGGAAAACCACAGTAGATTTAAAACATAGCCAGGATACTGCCCAGATGAGTAACTTAATTTACTTTAGTGTATTTGCATTTTTTTAAAATCATTGCATAAGATTCTGGGTTTGACAGCCATGAATTTTTAATATAGGCAGCCGAATATGCATGAAGAACGTAAAGAGTTTTTTCTAGTCTTATTAAGAAGCAACTGTTTAGATATGTTGGATAGAGAGGACTTAGGATATAACTTGTGACAGTTGAGAGCAGTTCACTGATAACAGGGGATGAACATATCAATGGTATGGAGAGCATTGATCTCAGGAGCATGTGTTGGTAGTATCCTGCTCTCTCGCCGAGGTTTTAGGGAACTCTTCACTGGAAAACAGGAATGGATGGAGCACAATCCTTGTGACCTTTATCTCTTTCTTGTCTTAACCCAGGCTGTTAATAACCGTTTATGCTTTTCTAGAGAACAAAGGAAGATGGTGTTATGCCAACTAATTAGTGAGTTCTCTATGATACTGAAATACGTTACTTACTGAAGGTCCTGATTCCTAATTAAATGGAGGCAGCAAAGCAATTGCTTAGCAATTATTGAACACCCATGCCTGCCTGCAGTTCGACAGTGCAATATTTTGTTTGACTAGGTTACTTCAAAATGCAGTTAAGGGTCACCTTGCTGTGAATCTGGAGTAACATGTCAGCCAGACTGCAGGCAACGATAGCAGATTTTAATCTTGAATTATAAACTCTGGCTCAGTTAGTGGAACAAAGTTCCAAATTCAAATCCCAAACAAAATCTTCAGTATAAAACATTTGTGTAGTACATAGAGAGTGCTACAATGTTAGATAGAGTGATAGAGATGTACAGCACATAAACAGACCCTTTGGCCCAACTTGTCCATTGCCAACCAGACATGCAAAATAAATCTAGTCCCATTTGCCAGCATTTGGCCCATAACTCTCTAAACCCTTCCTATTCATATACCCATCCAGATGCCTCTTAAATGCTGTAATTGTACCAGCCTCCACCACTTCCTCTGGCAGCTCATTTCACACATGCACCACTCTCTGTGTGAGAAAGTTGTCCCTTAGGTCACTTTTAAAACTTTCCCCTCTCACCCTAAAGCTCTGCCTCTGGTTTTGGACACTCCATCCTAGGGAAAGGTTCTTGTCTATTTACCCTACCTATGTCCTTAATGATTTTATAAACCTCTCTAAGGTCACCCCTCAGCCTTTGGTGCTCCAGAGAATATAGCCCCCGCCTGTTCAGCCTCTCCCTATAGCTCAAACCCTCCAACCCTGGCAACATCCTTGTAAATCATTTCTGAATCCTTTCAAGTTTCACCACATCCTTCCTTTTCCAGGAAGACCAGAGTTGCACGCACTATTCCAAAAGCAGCCAGACCAATGTCCCGCATAGCTATGACATTATCTCCCAACACCAATACTCAATACTCTGACCAATAAAGGAAAGCATACCAAACGCCTTCTTCACTATCCTATCTACCTATTACTCCACTTTCAAGGAGCTATGAACCTGCACTTCAAGGTCTCTTTGTTCAGGAACACTCCCCAGGACCTTACCATCAAGTGTGTAAGTCCTGCCCTGATTTGCCTTTCCAAAATGCAGCACCTCACATTTATCTGAATTAAACGTCACCTGCCACTCCTTAGCCCATTAGCTCATCTGATCATGATCCTGTTGTGCTCTGAGTTAAATTTTTTCACTGTTCACTACACCTCCAATTTTGGCGTCATCTACAAACTTACTAACCATACCTCCTATGTTCACATCCAAATCATTTATATAAATAATGAAAAGTAGAGGACCAGCACTGATCCTTGTAACACTCCACTGGTCACTGGTCTTCAATCTGAAAAGCACCTCCACCGCCATCCTCTGTCTTCTACCTTCGAGCCAGTCCTATATCCAAATCCCTAGTTGTCTCTGTATTCCATGAGATCTAACCTTGCTAACCAGTCTACCATGAGGACCCTTGTCAAATGCCTTACTGAAGTTCATAAAGATCACATCCATCACTCTACCCTCATCAATCTTCTTTGTTACTTCTGCAAAGAACTCAATCAAGTTAGTGAAACATGATTTCCTATACAAAAGGCCATGTTGGCTACCTCTAAACAGTCCTTGCCTTTCAAAATACATGTAAATCCTGTCCCTCAGGATTAACTCCAGCAGCTTGTCCACCACTGCTGTCAGGTGGTCTATCATTCCCTGGCTCTTCCTTGCCACCTTTGTTTTTTTCAGAATCCCTACAGTGTAGAAGCAGGCCCTTTGGCCCAACAAGTCCACACTGACCCTCTGAAGAGTAACCCACCCAGATGCATTTCCCTACCCTACTACTCTACATTTACTCCTGACTAATGCACCTAACCTACACATTCCTGAACACTGTGGATAATTTAGCATGGCCAAGTCACCGAACCTGCACATCTTTGGATGGTGGGAGGAAATGGGAACACCTGGAGGAAACCTGCTCAGACACAGGGAGAATTTACACCACACAGACAGTCAGCCCATACCGCCCCATCTCTTCCCCATCTCTATGGTTCCACACATAGATGGTCTTGCTAATCTTTAAAGAGCCCGGTTCTCTCCCGTTTGTCCTTAAAGAATTTATAGAATCCTTTCGGATTCTCCCTAACCCTATTTGCCAAAACTATCTGTGGGGCTGTGGGGTGGCACAGTGGCTCAGTGGTTAGCACTGCTGCCTCACAGTGCCAGGGACCTGGGTTCGATCCCAGCCTTGAGTGACTGCCTGTGTGGAGTTTACACATTCTCCCCGTGTCTGCGTGGGTTTCCTCTGGGTGCTCCAATTTCCTCCCACAGTCCAAAGATGTGCAGGTTAGGTGAATTAGCCACGCTAAATTGCTGATACTGTTTAGGGATGTGTAGGTTAAGTGTATTAGTCAGGGGTAAATATAGAGTAGGAGGAATGGGTCTGGGTGGGTTACATTTTGGAGAGCCCTGTGGACTTGTTGGACTAAAGGGCCTGTTTCAACACTGTAGGGATTCTATCAATCTATCTCATGTCCCCTTTCTGTCCTCCTGATTTCCCTCTGAGGTATAATCCTGATGCCTTTATACTCTTCTTAAATAGTGGCACCACATTAGCCAACCTCCAGTCTTCTGGCCCCTCACCTGTGACTATTGATGATACAAATATCTCAGCAAGGGACCCAGCAATCACTTCCTTGGCTTCCTATAGAATTCTAGGGTACACCTGATCAGGTCCTGGGGATTTATCCACCTTTATGCATTTTAAGACGTCCAGCACCTCCTCCTCTGTAATATAGACATTTTTCAAGATTTTGCTATTTATGTCTCCATGTTCTCTATCTTCCATATCCTTCTCTTTAGTAAAAACTAATGCAAAATACTAGTTTAATATTTCCCCATCTCCTGAAGTTCCCCACAAAGATGGCTTTGCTGATCTTTGAGGGTTCCTATTCTCTCCCTCCTTACCCTTTTGTCCTTAATGTATCTGTAGAATCCCTCTGGATTCTCCATAACCCTATTTGCCAAAGCTATCTCATGTCCCCTTTTTGCCCTCCTCACTCCTCTCTTAAGTATATTCCTACTGCCTTTATACTCCTCGAGGGATTCACTCAACCTCTGCTGTCTATACCTGACATTTGCTCCTTCTTATTCTTAACCAAAACCTCAATTTCTGTCGTCATCCAGCATTCCCTACGCATACCAGCCTTGCCCCTCCCCCTAACAGGAATATATTATCTCTGGACTCTCGTTCTCATTTTTGAAGGCTTCCCATTCCTGATTGAAGGGCTTTTGCCCAAAATGTTGATTTTCTTGCTCCTTGGATGCTGCCTGACCTGCTGTGCTTTTCCACAACCACTCTAATCTTGACTCTGATCTCCAGCATCTGCAGTACTCACTTCTGCCTGGTTATCTGTGGTGTCCTTACCAATATTTATCCTTTAATCAAAGAAGCACAGATCAACTGATCGCCATCAGGTTGCTGTTTGTTGGACATTCCTGCACATGTATTGGCTACACAATTCCTACAGCAGCAATCATACTTTGCAAAATACTCAATTAACTGCAGAAATTGCTTGAAAATCTCAGCAGATGTGGCAGCATCTGTGGGGAGAAATTAAAGTTAACATTTCGGGTCTAGTGACCCTTGCTTAGAACTCTGAGATTTCTGGTGGTCATGAAAAGTGTTATAAAAATGGATCTTTCTTTTATAGAATCAAGTGGATTCTTTTTTCTGACAATCCAGTGGCTTCATGGTCATGGGGTCATTCTTTGTTTTTTATTTCAGATTGATTTCATTCATTAAATTATAAATTAGTAGATCCTCACTGACTCAGGCCAGGTGTCTGGATTCATGGCCCAGAAAAGTTACTGAGACATTATCTTACGCTTCTGCTCTTCAGACAGGAAGTAGATTGACCAAACCCAGTTTTGCATTCACTTAGAAAGAAATCGAACCCACTGAGCTGAAAAAAATCAAGTAGGAAGGTGAAAAATAACAACAATCCAACACCTTTTAGCCAATAAGTGAATCTGTCTCATTCTTTAATAGTCTGAGTTATTTAAAAGGAATTGAAAAGTTTCAAAACATTTGGCATGTTACACAAAACTTAATTTGATTAGAATTCAGTTAAATAAAGACGAGAGCAGATACCTTCAGTTGACAGTCAATAGTGACACAAATATGATGAACTGAATAGTACGTGTATGTTCTGTACTAAAACTATCCTGTGATACAAAAAAAAGTGAGTGGCTTCTAGTATTTGCGATATCAATAAAAAAGGGAGGGTTGTGACAGATAGCAAGGGCTCAAAACCATAGAAAACCTTGAGGAGTATAGAATGAGCAAGGGAATCTTAAAAAGGAGATTAGAAAAGCTAAAAGGGGACATGGAAGGAGACGGGCAGGTAAATAAAGGAACATCCTCAGTTAAAGGTAAATTATGGGTAAAAGGATAACAAGAGAAAAACCAGGGCCCATTATGGACTAGAGCAGCATGTGGAGTCAGAGGATGTGGACAAGGTTCCAAATGAATAATTTGATTCAGTGTTCACTAGCGGGAGGGCCGATGCTGGTAAAGAGGTCTGGAAGCGTTTCTGTGACACAATAAAAAGATGCAGTTCTATGGTCTGGCAGGCTTGAACATTGATACATATCCAGGGCCGGATGAAATGCATCCCAGGTTATTGAGTGAGGCTGGGAAGGAAATCGCAGGACAGTTGAAAAAATATCCAATTCTTCCCTGGCCACAGGACAGATGCCAGAGGACTGGAGGAGAGCCAAAAATGGACCATTATTCAAGAAGGGAGGAAAGCATAAACCAGGAAATTTCAGGACAGTCGGTGTAGCCTCAGTGGTGGGGAACCTATTGGAAACTATTCTGAGGGACAGAATTAATCTGCATTTGGAGAGTCAGAGATTAGGAGCAGAAGAACTAAGAGCAGGAGTAGACAATTCAGCTCCTTGGCTCCATCCTATTCATTCATCCATTCAGGTCAATGGAGGAATCCTCACCCTTACCTTTGTGGCGGCACGGTGGCACGGTGGCACAGTGGTTAGCACTGCTGCCTCACAGCGCCAGAGACCCGGGTTCAATTCCCGCCTCAGGCGACTGACTGTGTGGAGTTTGCACATTCTCCCCGTGTCTGCGTGGGTTTCTTCCGGGTGCTCTGGTTTCCTCCCACAGTCCAAAGATGTGCAGGTTAGGTGAATTGGCCATGCTAAATTGTCTGTAGTGTTAGGTAAGGGGTAAATGTAGGGGTATGGGTGGGTTGCGCTTCGGCGGGTCGGTGTGGACTTGTTGGGCCGAAGGGCCTGTTTCCACACTGTAAAGTAATCTCTAATCTCTAAAATCTCTACCTGGGTTGTTACTTCTCATCTAAGGCTGGCATCAATGCAGAAATTCAACATCATATCCAATCAATGAATGCCACTTCAAGCACTTGAGGATGAGAGTCCTCAATGACTATGATGCCAGTGTTGATTTTAAGAACCTTGTTTATAAAGCAGTCACCTTTCCAACTCTTCTCTCAGACTCTGAGACATGGACTTTGTAAAGACACCATCTCAAAAGCCTTGAGAGGCATCATGAATGCTGTCTGAGATCGCTTGTCGGCGCGAGCTCGAGGACTGGGATACTGATATCAGCATCCTTGAAGCAGCCAACAGCACCAGCATCAAGACCATGATCATCCAAAACCAACTCCACTGGGCCAACCATTTCCTCAGGATACCTGAGTTCTGACCATTTTCCAACCAGTTTCATTCAGCTCAAGAAAGGCACTCTAATGAGAGGAGGAGAATGGACGTTGTTCAAAGATTCCCTGAAGGCTTCCCTCACGAAATGCAACATAGATGTCAACTCATGGAAGACCCTCATTCAGAAGAAACCAACTTTGAAGGAGCCTCTGTTAAGAAGGGACAATTCTTTGAGAACATCCATTGGCAAGAGGAAGTATGGAAAAAGTCACGGAGAATGGAATGCCAATGAACTCAAGGTCAAGGATCAATCTTACCTGCTGGAAACACCTGCCAATTGTACGTGGCGGGGTGAAATGTCGGGCCTGGTGGTAGGGGAGGGAGATGAGGTCAAGTATCCTGTGCAGGGACGATGTCAAGTTCCATGAAGGGGGAGAGGAGGGGGAGCATCAGGTCCTATGGCAGGGTTTGGGTGGGGGCTGAGGACATGGTCTGTGGAGTCACATGGTGTCAGGTCTTGGTTGTGCTACTAGAAAGGGTGTATAATGGTTTTGCAAGGCTCGGGATGGGATTCCCAAACATTTTCCTACTGTGATCATATTTTGATGCTTACAAAGTCCAGACCTGCGAGAGTGAGGGGTTGGCGGTTGGGGAACAGGTCAGAGGCCTGTGGTAATGGGGTCGATTACAATGGTGATGGGATTGGTATAGAGGAGGGGCTGAGAGACCTGACAAAGCAAGGATGAGGGGAGCTGTTTCATCCAAACAGTGTTTAAGAAAATAACACCTACCTTTCCATGGAGTTCTTCAGGACAAGATTTCAGGACAAGATTCGGGCTGCAAAGATCAGTCAGTTAAAGTGCATCCAATATTTTTTTTAAAACCTGTGAAATCTAAGGGGGTGACTCCATTTCTGCATTGGAGATTGGGGCCCATAGTTTGTGAAGCACTGGGCTCTGGGTTTCAATCTTGGGTGAGAGTGCAGCACTGAGGGGAGACCTACACTGTCAGAGACATTGAGCTGTACCCAGTTTCAGAGTCAATTCTTATCCTTTAGTCTGCTGTCTAGAAATTAGCTGCCATGAATGACAACAATGACAGCACTTTAAATTGTCTGCAATACTTTGGTGAATCCAGTGGCCATGAGAGTAGCTAAATAAATTCAAATATTTTATTCTTTAAGGTTAAGGAAACCAAAGGCAGTGAAGGAATCCCATAGATGAGCCAAACTAGTTGGCCAATTCCAGCCAGTTCCCCAGAGGGCTGTGGACATGGAAGTTGACACATCAGGAAAGTCAGAAATCAGGTTATAGTCCACCAGGTTTATTTAAAGTCAGAATCTTTCGGGGTGCTGCTCCTTCATCCACTTCACTCGCACTCTGAAAGCTTGTGATTTCAAATAAACCTGCTGGACTATAACCTGTTGTTGTGTGACTTCTGATTCTATGTACCCCAGTCCAACACCAGCACCTCCACATTAGATCAAATTCCAGACTTGGCCATTGACAGCTGATGCAGTTGCATCCTCTATCATTGAAACAGTTAGATTCAATAGACTCTGGCTGAAAGGAAAGAGGAAAAATTGCTCACTGGAAAACTAAAAAGAATAGATTTGAGTTCACACTTTGATCCTTGTACTGATTTCAGAATGTTTCAGACTGACAATCCAGTGCAACTGCATTGGAGAACTGGACAAATTGGAAGCAATTACCTTCAGATTGTTACAACTGTTCTGGTTCTCCAGTTATTCAGGACAATGTTAAACATCCCACAGCACTCCTGAAAAGAAACATTCAATGTCCTCAACAATATTCCTTTCTCAACCATTACCCACTATTAAACAATTGACCACATGATGACAGAAGGTGGAGTTACATGGGATCCACAATGAGCTGGTAAGATAGATCCAGAACTGGCTTGGTCATAGAAGACAGAGTTGAGGTGGAAGGGTCCTTTTCAGACTGGAGATCTGTGACCAGTGGTGTTCCACAGGGATCACTGCTCACACCCCTGTTGTTTCTAATGTATATAAATGATTTGGAGGAGAATATAGCTGGCCTGACCACTAAGCTTGCAGATGACACAGAGAATAAATTAGAATTAGAATCCCTACAGTGTGGAAACAGGCCCTTCGGCCCAGCAGGTCCACACCAACCCTCCAAAGAGTAGCCCACCCAGACAGATTCCCCTATTCCTCTCCATTTCCCCCGACTAATGCACTTAACCTACATATCCCTGAACACTACGAGCAATGTAGCGTGGCTAATTCACCTAACGTGCACATCTTTGGATTGTGGGAAGAAACCAGAGCACCCAGAGAAAACCCAAGTAGACACGAGAAGAATGTGCAAACTTCACACAGACAGTCGCACGAGGCTGGAATCGAACCTGGGTGCATTGCACTGTGAGGCAACAGTGCGGACCAGTGAACTAACCATGTGGAGGAACTATGGATAGTGAGGAGGATTGCCAAAGGTTATATATAGGCAGGAGACTTCGGCAGAGAAATGGGTGAACTTTAATCCAGTCATATGCGAGCTGATGCACTTTGGATGGTCGAATGCAGAAAGGAAGTATACAGTAAATGGCAGAACTCTTAGATGCATTAACTTACAGAGGGACCTAGGTCCACAGTTCTCTGAAAATGGCAACACAAGTAGCTAAGATGGTTAAGAAGGCATATGGTATGCTCACCTTCATCAGTCGGGACATAGACTATAAACATTGGCAAGTCATGTTGCTGCTGTATAGGACTTTATAGTTAGGCTACATTTGGAATATTGCATACAGTTCTGGTCACTACACCACGGGAGGCTGTGGAGGCTTTGGAAAGGGTACAGAAACAGTTTACCTGGAAGTTGCCTGATTTAGAGGGTATTAGCTCTGAAGAGAGATTGGACAAACTTTGTTTGTTTTCACTTGAATGTCAGGGGCTGAGGGATGACCTGACAGAAATGTACTTGATAATGAGAGGCATAGCCGTGTGGAGGCAAATGATTTTTAGTTTAGAAAGGTATCACCTGTCGGTGCTGTCTAGGTGGGTCAAAGGAATTCTTCCTGCGCTGTATCGTTCTTTGTTCTTTACTCTCTGATTGTTCTGCAGCATTCCCAACAGTAGTGATGGTTGGATTATGTGTTTAACTGTCCTTCAAAGAAGAATTCCACAGGGAAAATGTCGAAGGTATTTATATACACATGTTGTCTCTTGTTGCAAACATCTATTGCCATTACTAGGAAGGATCTCGTGGAATGAAATTCATTCATTCAAATTTTGATGGAGACCATCGTGCTGGTGGAGTGGTATACAGCCAGAAGAGGCCCTTTGGCCCATCGAGAGTGCTGACGTATCTACACTAATTCCACTTTCCAAGACCTTGAATGTTCTGCCACTTCAAGTGCTGATCCAAGTACTTTTTCTTAAAAGGTTGTGAGGTTTCTTGCCTCACCCACCCACCCAGCCAGTGCATTCCAGATTCCCATCATCCTCCAGGTAAAAATATTTCTCTTTAAATCCCCCCCAAACCTCCAGCCTGAAGTTCTGAAGAACACTTGAAGGACTCGAAACATGAACTCTGCATTCTCTCTACAGATGCTGCCACTGGGAAATTGCTCCAGCAATTTCTAGACCTACTAAGGCAACGTTATTAACATGCTCATGAGTTTGATGTAGTTTTATCCAAAACCTACCTTATCCATTAATATTATTATGCCATAATTAAAAGTGTTGTTTAACAACTAAAATATTTTGTAAAACAAATGAAAACTTTAAGCCATCATAAACTTACAGAAGATATGGTTTTAACAATTATAAATAAAAAATAAATTGCATTTCAACAATCAAACATCTCCTACAAAGCATTTTAAGAGGACATTGTAAACACTTGTTCCCAGATCAATGAAAATATTTGATGGGCACAATAACTAGTTAATAGCCCATCTGCGTTATGCTTGTTGGCATTTTAAATCTCTTCAGTGAAATCTGTTCCAATATTCAACACAAAGTCGGCAGGAATCAGAGACGATCAGAGAGTGGGGTGCTGGAAAAGCACAGCAGGTCAGGCAGCATCCAAGGAGCAGGAGAATCAACGTTTCCTGCATAAGCCCTTCATCGGGATCAGAGAGTTACTCACTTTGTCAATTTTTGTGCTGCACTCAGTGCCGCTCCTCTCATATTACAACTGTATTCCAATTCAAGCTTGCAAAAAGCCAGGCTGTAGCCACTGCTTATCCTGGACTGCTTCCTGTGGTCACTCTATATGGATTAAAACAGACAAAGCCTTCTCCTCTTCAAGTTTCCTATTCTTGAGTGTGCAGCCTGAGAGCTGGATAAGAAATTCTCATGGGCTGGTTGTCTGTGAAGGATGTAATTCTTAGTGATAAATTACACATATTTGGAAGGTGCTGTTAATGAGAAAAATTACTATACTGCATCTTGTAGGTGCTAAATATGGCAGAGACACTTTTCTTGTGGTAAATGAAATCAACGATTGAGGCGGTAGATAGGGGTTCCAGGGAAGTGGGCTCCTTTATCCTGATGGTGTCAAACATCTTGAGTGCTGTTGGAGTTGTACCCATCCAGGCAAGTGGGGAGTATTCCATCACACTCCTGACTTGTACCTTGTCGATGGTGGACAGGATTTGGGAACAGGGAGAAGAAAACTCTTGTTGATGTTCTTAAGAAGCTTTTGTAGCCAGAGTATATATATGTGTCAAAGTAGATCATAGGTGTCATTGGGATATTCAGCATTAGAAATCATATTGACTTTCAAGTGGGGGGAGAGAGAGATGATATTTTGTTGAAGATGAACATTGCCATCCATTACCCCAAGCCTTAATGTGGTCCAGACGTTGATACTTCAATACTCAAAGAATTGCAAATGGAACTGAACACTGCCTTCAGTAGCAAAGATTGTCGCATCTGAAATTATAATGATTATAACTTCATTTAAAGAGTAGCTGAAGATGAATGGTCCTGAGGAACTCCTGCTAATGTCCTGCATGGCGATGCATTACCATCAAGCTGGGGGACCAGCCCTGGATTTATGAAGAGTGCAGGGGACATGCCAGCAACAGACATATCAAACACTGAGGCATCACTCTGGTGAGGTTACGTCTGCATGCAAAATCAACCAAAGCAGCAACTGATGGACAGGGTGAATCAATCCCACAACCAATGGGTCAGATCTAAGCTCTGCAGTCTTGTCACATCAAATTATGAATGATGGCGGACAACTTAAAAACTCACTGGAAGGGGGAGAATCTTTAAACATACCCATTCATCACTGACAATGTGGGAGACCACCACATCAATACAAACAATTCAAATAATGCATTTGCAACCAAAGATGCCATGTGAATGATTAATCTCAGCCTGCTCCTGAAGTCCTCAATGGGATAAATGCCAATGTTCAGCCAATTCCTTTGACCTCACTTCATATGAAGAAATGGCTCATGCTGCAAAGACTATAAACACTGACAACAGTATTGAAGAGCTGTGCTGCAAAACTACATGTCCCTAATCAAGATGTTCCCATATAGCAAGAACACTGGCATTTGTCTAACAATATGGAAAATTAGGAGAAAGTGTGGACTGCAGATGCTGGAGATCAGAGTCGGGAGTATGGTGCTAGAAAAGCACAGCAGGTCAGGCAGCATCCGAGGAGCAAGAGAATTGACGTTTCAGGCATAAGTCTTTCATGAGGAATGCTGATGAAGGACTTATGCCCGAAACGTTGATTCTTCTGCTCCTCAGATGCTGCCTGACCTGCTGTGCTTTTCCAGCGCCGCACTCTCAGATGTGGAAAATTACCCTGGCATACCATGGCCCAAAAACCAGGCCAAATCCAACCCAGAAAATTAACATTCTTGTCATGTCAATGAGTCATAACCCTGTGATGCTTAACAAATGAACTTTAATTTTTAAAAGAGCACATACTGTTATACTGTGATGTGAATTCCAAGTGGAGCCATGGTGTTTTATATGAGGAAAGGTATCAAGGGAACTTCAATCAACAACCTCTCAAAGGGAGAGATACAATCTAAAGCAAATCGGATGTGATCTCTTGTCACTATAGAGATAATGAGGGACTGCCTATTCCTCTCAGCAGAAAGACTTCTCCTGTGGATTATATCCCAATCTGCAGAAATATTTGGGAGAATGTATTTTAAAAAAGGTTTAAAACCAACTCTTTCCTGTTAGTGGTCTGTGCATGTTAGTGGACTGATGTGCTCATGTGGATTTACGTGTTTTGAAGGCTACAGTTTAAGGACTGACATTAGGCACCCTGCACTGCAGGTAAAGAAAGATGCTTTCACACAACTTGAATGCTGGAAGCCAGGCAAACTGGTGATGTCACTACCAAAAAGGAATCAAACAAAAGCCTATCAGAAAACTTTCAGAGCCAAGAATCTAGCAATCAACTGCTTCATGACAAACATCAGCATTATATCCATCTTAATAGTTGCCACATTCCACCTTCTATTCTTCACATAACCCAGAAGCTGATCTGTATATTTTAAACTTTTATCTTTTCACTTATTTAATATTTGTAATTTGTGTGTATGTGTGTCGTGTTTGATTATCTTTCTCAAATTTATAGCTAATAAACTTTCCCTTTCTTTAACTCAAGAAAGCTTAGATACTTTAGCTCGCTTTTAAACAAAACTACTTTTGGATTGGGAAATGGATCCGTACAAATGTGAGGTGATGCATTTTGGAAGGTCAAGTACAGATGGAAATTATACAGTGAATGGCAGAACCCTTAGGATATGCAAAGGGATCTGGGTGTGCAGGTTGACAGATCACTGAAGGTGGCAGCGCAGGTAGATAAGGTAGTATAAAGGCTTATGGCATGCTTGCCTTCATTGGCAGGGGCTTTGAGTGTAAAGGTAAACAAGCTATACTGCAGCTTTATAGAACTTTAGTTAGTCCACACTTGGAATATTGTGTACAGTTCTGGTCACCACACTACCAAAATAATGTGGATGTTTTGGAGAGAGTACAGAAAAGGTTGACCAGGATGTTGCCTGGACTGGGGGATTTTAGTGCGGAAGAAAGTTTGGATAGACTGGGTTTGTTTTCACTGGAATACAGAAGGTTGAGTAATTGACCCCTCCACCCTGGGAAAAAATCTCATACTTTCCACTCTACCCATGCCATTCACAATCTTAGAAACTTCTATTCAACCTGATAGAAGATTCTAAGATTGTGAATGGCATGGATAGAGTGGAAAGAATGAAGCTTTTTTCCCAGGGTAGAGAAGTCAATTACTAGGGGACACGGGTTCAAGGTGCGGGGTGAGGGAGGGGGGTGCAGTTTGAAAGAGATATGTGAGGCAATTTTTTGACAAAGGGTGGCGAGTGCCTGGAACACACTGCCAGAGGTGCTGATGGAAGCAGACACAATAGCAGTATTCAAGAAGCACCTGGATGAAGACATGAAAAGGAAGGGAGTAGAGTGATATGGATCCTGTAATTAAAGACAGTTTTAGTACTGAAGGGCAAAATGTGTCAGCGCAAGCTTGGAGGGCCAAAGGGCCTATTGCTTGCTGTATTGTTCTTTGTTCTTAAACCATCAGCCAATTGCCCTATGAGCAATTTGAGCTATTACTTGAGTTAATCTCATTGCAGAGCTGAAAATGTGTTGCTGGAAAAGCACAGCAGGTCAGGCAGCATCCAAGGAGTAGGAGAATCGATGTTTCGGGCATGAGCCCTTCTTTAGGAATGAGGAAAGTGTGCCAAGCAGGCTAAGATAAAAGGTAGGGAGGAGGGACTTGGGGGAGGGGCATTGGAAATGCAATAGGTGGAAGGAGGTTAAGGTGAGGGTGATAGGCCAGAGTGGGGTGGGGCCGGAGAGGTCAGGAAGAAGATTGCAGGTTAGGAAGGTGGTGCTGAGTTCGAGAGTTGGGACTGAGACAAGGTGGGGGGAGGGGAAATGAGGAAACTGAAGAAATCTGAGTTCATCCCTTGTGGTTAGAGGGTTCCTAGGTGGAAAATGAGGCACTCTTCCTCCAGCCGTCGTGTTGCTATGGTCGAGCGATGGAGGAGTCCAAGGACCTGCATGTCCTTGGTGGAGTGGGAGGGGGAGTTGAAGTGTTGAGCCATGGGGTGGTTGGGTTAGTTGGTCCGGGTGTCCCAGAGGTGTTCTCTGCCCGAAACGTCAATTCTCCTGCTCCTTGAATGCTGCCTGACCTGCTGCGCTTTTCCAGCACACATTTTCAGCTCTGATCTCCAGCATCTGCAGTCCTCACTTTCTCCTAGAAGAGTTTAATCTCATTGCATCCAATGAAGAGAAGGTTGAATTCAGAAAGTGAACCAACTCATCCCTCCTCACTTAGATCAAATCAGTCAAGGGTATTCCCTCCAGAACTGAAACAAATTGGGGATCTTTGCCTGGGAGTTGATTGCTCTGGCCTATTAGTTCACTCTCAGTCATCAGCCAAATGGTGGAAGTGGTTATCATGGTGCTATCAAGCTTACACAGGAATAAGTGACCGCTTAGTTCTTGACTGTTATTACAGTTTTGATCCAAACATGGAGAAAAGAGATAAATTCCAGAGGTGAGGTGACAGTAACCACCCTTGACATCAAGGTCACATTGTCTCGTCAAGGAGCCCAAGCAAAACTGGAGTCAATGGGAATCGGGGAAAAATTATCCAATGGTTGGAATCATACCTGGCACAAAGGAAGATGGTTATAGTGTAGGAAGCAAATTCACTCAGTCCCAGCACATCATGATGAGAGTTCCTCAGGGTAATGTCCAAGGCTCAACAATCTTCAGCTGCTCCATCAATGACTTTCCCTCTATCTTAATTCTTATTATATAATCCCTATAGTGTAGAAACAGGCCCTTAGGCCCAAGTCCACACCAACGCTCCGAAGAACGTCCCACCCAAACCCATTCCCCTACATTTACCCCGGATTAATGCACCTAACTTACACATCCCTGAACACGATGGGTAATTTAGCATGGCCAATTCACCTAACCTGCATGTTTTTGGATTGTAGAAAGAAACTGGAGCACCCGAAAGAAACCCACACAGACAGGGGGAATATGCAAGCGCCACACAGGCAGTTGCCTGAGGGCGGAATCAAACCCAGGTCCCTGGCGCTGTGAGGTAGCAGTGCTAACTGCTGAGCTACTGTGCCACACCAAAGGTCAGAAGTCACTGAATCACAGAAATATTATGGTGCAGAAGGAGGCCATTCAGCTTCACCATGTCAGCCCAGTGGCTCTCAGAGCTTTTTAAGATGGTGTTTTTGTCCACTTCACCTTAAACATTGTTTCTATTTAAATAATTTTCCAATATCCTCCACCATACTTCCAGGAAGTATCTTCCAAACCTTAAATATGTCCTTTTGAGAATATTGCTCCCATCTCGCATAGTTTCCTTTGCAAGGCACTTTAAAACCATGCCCTTTCATTCTCAATTCATTTATCTGTGGGAACTGTCTCTTCCCATCCACGCTATCCAGACCTCTCATGACACTGAAAACTATCAACTCTCCCTTTGGCCTTCTCTCCAGAGAAATGATGACTGATGACTGCACAATATTCAACACTGTTCATGAGTCTTCAGATACTGAAGCAATCCATGTCTGTATGCAGCAAGACCTAGACAATGTCCATGGACAAAGTGAGGACTACAGATGTTGGAGATCAGAGTCCAGAATGTGGTGCTGGAAAAGCACGATAGGTCAGGCAGCATCTGAGGAACAGGAGAATCAACGTTTTGGGCATAAGCTCTTCATCAGCCCTTTCCTGATGAAAGGCTTATGCCCAAAACGTCGATTCTCCTGCTCCTCGGATGCTGCCTGACCTGTCGTGCTTTTCAAGCACCACATTATCGATCCTAGACAACATCCAATATTGGGCTGATAAGTGACAAGTAATATTCGTCCTGCATAAGCAGTCAATGACTGTCTCCGATTCGATAAAATCCCTTTGACATTCAGTGATATCCTCATCACTGAATCTTTCACTATCAATATCCTGAATGTTCCCAGAAACTGAACTGGACCACTTGGAATCGCTTTGGCTATAAAAGATCAGAGACTGGGATCTTTACAACAAATGACTTACCTCCCAACTTAGCAAAACTTAGCACCTACAAGTGATGCCGAAGTGTGATGGGATTCTCTCCATTTCCCTGGATGGGTATGATTCCACCAAGACTGAAAATGATTCACGTCATCCAAAACAACTATTTTATTTGATTGACATCACATCTACCAGCTTCAGTGCTCACCTCCTCACTCCACAGTCACAGCAGTGGATCTCATCTACAAGATGCACTGCAGCAACTTACCAAGGAACCTTCCTCAACTTCTTCCAAACCCAGCGCTTCAACCACTTGAAAAAACAAGGGTTTCGGGTAAAGGGGAGCACCACTCCCTACAGGTTCCACTCCAATTTAGATTCTGTCCTGAGATGGAAATACACCACCATCCCTGTCACGGGCCTCAATTCTGGAACTCCCTTCCGAAGAGCACCATGAGTGTAGCTCTACTAGATAGACTGCAGTGTCTCATGAGGGCAATTCATCACCACCTCCCCAGCTGTGATTAGAGCTGCGCAATAACTGTAGGTACAGCCAGTGACACCCTCACCCCATGCAGCAATAAAAAAAAAGACCTTCAACAGCCACAATTCCATCTTACTCACTTCTTAAATAAGGGAATAAAATTTCCAATCTTCTAATCCATGAGAGCAATTTCTGAATTTGGGAAGCTTTGTAAAATTATGACAAAAACATCTAAAATGTCTTAACATAAATTGGTTTGGAAATAATCAGGCCCTGCAATTTTGTTTATAAATATTATACGTAATACTTAACTAATGAATTCCCATTCCCTTTTGCGAGAATAGTTATTGATTCACCTGGAGAGAGACCTTCTACCTTTACAGTCATGTCCATTGTTATTGATTAGGGAACACCATAGAGCATTACCTACATGGTTGACACAGCAATCCACATGATGGTGGACTGGTTCCAATTTCTAATCATCTGTAAAGATTAGGCCTTTAATACTTTGTGTGTGTGTGTGCGTGTGTTTTAATCATCATCTGGGGATCTATTTAGTGTCTTTTACACTGTGCTCATTATATATTTTGCATTGGTTAATAAAGGCTAACTGAAAATATTTCACTCAGTGAGGCTGATATCCAAGGCACCAATGCCAAATGAATCAGCTCCTCTGATTTTAGACGTAAAATGTTGAAGGTGGGATTTTCTGTGACATTTCAGCCTTGCCAAATGTGGAAGTGCTTGAAGTTGGAAAGGTTTTATTTTTATATAATCCTTATCCAGTGTCTCTGGATGATCTGAAACACCTGGAACTTCATGCCTGTTATGAATATGAAGAACCTTATGGTGCTTTCAATCAACACGAGTGTGCTAAAAATGTGAGACTCTGAGACTGTAGACTCTCAGTGTTTTGCCAAATACCTGCTTTTCTGAAATGCCTCTGTGCCTGTGGTCTTTAGCGCTCAAGCCTAAAACTCCAGAGTTCCCTTTATAACCCTTTCCCTCTCTCTACCTTTTCGTCATCCTTTTAAGAACTTATAAAGCTTTCCCCCATGACCAAGTTTTTGACCATCTTGAAGCTGGATGTGGAAGCTCTTACTCCTCTCTCTGTTACAGGTAAAAGCTGTGGTTCTCTTCCTGCTGATCGAATTGCATGTGAGACCATCTATTTTACTGAGTTTGCCTTTTCCAAGGGTGTATATATAGCTGTTACTATATTGGAACAGTTACTTAATAGTAGTCAATATATATGTTATTTTGTTAAGCATGAGTAGCACAGTGGTTCAGTGTTTAGCACTGCTGCCTCACAGCGCCAGGCCCCGGAGTTCAATTCCACATCTGTCTGAGTGGAGTTTGCATGTTCTCCCGTGTCTGTGTGGGCTTCCTCTGGATGCTCTAGTTTCCTCCCACAGTCCAAAGATGTGCAGGTTAGGTGGACTTGCCATGCTAAATTGTCCATAGTGCCCAGGGATGTGTCGGTTAGGTGGATTAGTCATGGGAAATGCAGGGTTACAGGAGTGGAATGGGTCTTGGTGGGATGCTCTTCAGAGAGGCACTGGATTCTCAATTGGCCTAATAGCCTGCTTCCATACTGTAGGGATGATATGATTTTGATAAAGTTACAGTTAAGCCAATTCTTTTAATTTTTAATTTATCTGTATTTTAACTATCGTGTAACATTAAAGTTTTGCTCAATGTTGAGCAGTTTGACCATACAAATTGCATCTGGTAGGCAACATACCTATAAAGGAAGAAAAGGTTAAGGGTTTAGGCTACCTTCTGAATATATTTTGAGGGGGGTTTAGTCTGGTCCATAACAATAAGTACCCCGGAGTCCCTTTGACCCAGAGGGATCTATGCTGGGGGTTCAACATTTTTAAAACACATCAATGATTAGATGAGAGGAGCAGCGACATTGTAGCTAAATTTGCAGGTGACACTGAATTAGATACAGAATTATGTCATGAAGAAGGAGAAGGAAGTTGCAGGTGGACATAGATTGGTTGAGTGAGTGGACAAAAATCTAGCAGATGGAGCATAATGTGTGGGAAAATGTACACAATTTCACTTTGGCAAGAATAGAAAGACAGAGCAATACTTTCTTGAAAAATGGCTGCAGGATCCTGAGGTACAGAGAGATTTAGATGTTCTGATGCATGCGTCACGAAAGGTGAGTAAGCAGGTGCAGCTTATAATCACAAAGGCTAATAGGATACAGCAATTTATTACAAGAGGAGTTGAGCATTATGCTTTAACTATACAGAGGATTGGTGAAACCAAAACCCAAACACTGTTAACGAAGCTGTATTGTAAGTTGTGTGGTCTATATATTATTACTATTATTTTTTGTCGACTTGAATTTTAAAATAATGGCATATGAGCTTTGATCTGTGTGTATAAGAGGGTTTAATGATTAAGTTAAGAGGATATAATGATCATTGAAGGTGGTAGTGCAGGTGAAAAGAGCATAGAGTATCATCAGTTCTAATAATAGAGGCATCGAAAGAATGGTAAACTTGGATAAGACACTTAGTAGACCTCAGTTGGAGAATTGTGTTCCAGGTCTCATGTTATGAAAACAGTGTGAACCTGTTGGAGCAGTCACAGATGCAGTTTACACGAATGATTCCATGAATGACAAACTTCAGTTGTGAGGATAAACTGAAGAAGTTTGGATGGTTTTTGTTGGAGAGAAGAAGGCTAGGAGAAGATCAAAAAGAGGTTTTCAAAAGCATGAATAAGCTGAATAGAATGAAAAGAGAGAGAAACTGCCTCTCTCACAAACGAACAAAAACATGTTTTAAAGTGATTGCAAACCAAGCAAATATGATGTGAGGAAAAACACAGCAAGTAATTAGGGAATGGAATGCACTGCCTGGAAGTGTGGAAACTGTAGACAAGTTCAACTGAGACATTCAAGAGGGTATTGGATGACTATCTAGATAGAAATAATATGCAAGGATATAGGAAAAAAAGCAGGAGGTTGGCACTGGTAATGATGTTCATTTGAAAGGTTGGTGCAGACATAATGGGCCAAAAGATTTCTTTCTGCACCAGCGCAATCCCACATTTCTGAGATTTTTGGAGCCATTATTATTTTTAAAACTAATGAGAAAGGGAATTGCAGGCATGAGAATGGGAACTTGTTTGCATTGAACCAGTTTTACAAGCAAATAGAGATTCTCAGAATCTTGGCACCTCAGAATTCTGCAGTCTTTCTCCATTTAACTAATACTCTGCTTTCACATTCTTCCTGTGAAAGTGAACAAATTTGCATTTTTTCCACACTATACTCCATCATTGAGACTTCTTCCTACTCATTGATGAGTATTAGCTTGCTTTTAGTTAGAAGAATGACGTTTGGTTATTTTTCACTGAGGAAAGCTTTTGCTTTACAGAAGTCCTGGTTCAACTTAAATGTTTGAAACAGTTTCTCCGAGAGAAAGTTAGTTTAGAAACATTAGGAAATAGGTTACCTCAGTTTAAGTATTTTCATTGTAAGATAAGAGATTATTTGAAGCTAAAGTTCAGTTGTGTGACTAATCAAGAAAAAGGCAATAAAATTCTCAAGACTGGGAATTGAAAAAAACAGTTAAGTCAACATTGTAAATGAGACATGTAAAAGGCAATTAATTCTTGCTGATGTTTGATTATTATAAAACGATTGAGTTGGGGTGCATGCAATTATATTTTTACTACATGTTTCAAAATCTTTAAAGTGGTGGCAGGGTAGCTCAGTGGTTAGTACTGCTGCCTCACAGCACCAGGGACCCAGGTTTAATTCCAGCTTCGGGCGATGTCTGCGTGGAGTTTGCACATTCTTCCTGTGTCTGCGTGGGTTTCCTCCCACAATCTAAAGATGTGCAGATTAGGTGAACTGGCCATGCTAAATTACCCATAGCGTTCAGGGGTGTGTAGGTTAGGTGCATTAGTAGATGTAAATGTAGAGCTAGGGAAATGGTTCTGGGTGGGTTACTCTTCGGTGTGGACTTGGGTTGAAGGGCCTATTTCCACACTGTAGGAAATCTAATTCTAGTGTGTAGAGAGCTAGGTTTGTTCTAGTTCATCATCTTTACTTTTGTGTTATAAACTTCTGCTTATTGTTAAAACCAAATCTGCAGCATTGTGTGTTTGAATTTCAGAGCAAGACCACCTCATTAAAGGAAAACAAAACAAACTATAATCTATCAAACCAGATTTCAGCCTTGGAACTGACATTTGCAGTGATGATAATAGCTGGGATTACAACAAAGCCACATTTCTGACAGATATTGATTGATTCTGATAGAAATCAACTTGAATTTAATCTTCAGAATATAATTGAAGACCAGCTATTCAGGTTATACCGGTTAGGCACAGATACTGGTGTTTGGAAGCAAGAATTTTCTATTGAGAACAGGATTTCAGGTGGGAGACTTCAGTTTATGGAGTTGCGTTTTTACTCTAATATCTAGCTCTATAGAACACAGCACAAAGTCCAGAAGGGTTGCTTGGCAATCATGAGCTAATGGGCTTCTAATCTTCACTAATTAAATCAGCACGCCACATCTCTTATCTCTGTAAAAGATTTACTTAGCTGTTTCTCCAGAGACACTTTTCAGTAAAAATGTTGGGTGGCGCACATTTAATTATTCTCTTCAATTCCAGAAAAAACACAACTTAAAAGTCTTTTCAATCCAGAGACTATAAAAAAGTTCAGTTTTTTTCCAGATATAACTATGCATTTCCTACAATTAGTACCACCTCCAGTTCAGGGGCTTCATGAAGTTACTGCATTTACGCATTAATAGACAATTAAACCTTCCATAGTGAAATGTCACATTAAATAGTGTTTATCCAATATATCACATGGACCTCTTCATGCCCCTTCTTGTGAGGAATTTCTGCTGGACACTGGCAAGAGAGCAAAGCATGTTACCAATAATTGATGCCTAGGAACTTCTTCTGCACGTATTGCTGCCCATGGGGAGAATTAGTAGATTGTCACCATGCTTGGCCATGTGAATGGTCCTTCCAAGACCAACAGCCCATGGAGACATACATTCCCCTTGCACCTTTGATATAAGAAGCTACGGTTACCATGTAATCATAGACAGGAGAATGTAGCAGAGCTTGCTGTTGTATAATGAAGGAATTGTGGCAGCTCTGTGAGTACTTTGGCACAAATGTCTTTGTGGCTTGGAAGCACTGGAGTGAGTAATTGAAGAATGTCTTTTTTTTTATGTCTTCTGTAGTCTGGTTTCACATATCAACCCATGTTTTTCCCCAAAGGATGCTATTACTGGATTGCTTCAGTGGCTACTATAATACCATATTTTGTTCTAGCTCAATAGAATATTACACACTGTTCATACATTTGGGAATAACACAGGATAGAAGGTGAAAGCAAAACAGAAAATTCTGAAGAAAATCAGCAGGTCTGACTGCATCTGTGGAAGGAGAGTGTATGGACTGAAGTTCTGTGACCAATGGTGTTTCTCAAAGATCAGTGCTGGGATCCCTGTTGTTTGTAACATACATAAATGATTTGGAGAAGAATATAGGTGATTTGGTTAGTAAGTTTGCAGCCAACACTAAATATGGCAAGCTGTGAGTAGTCAGGAGTATTGCCAGAGGATACGGTAGGATATAGATAGGCTGGAGACTTGAACAGAGCAATGTCAGGTGGAATTTAATCTAGACAAATGCAAAGTCTAAAGCAGGAGTAAGTATACA
Organism: Chiloscyllium plagiosum; assembly: GCF_004010195.1. Classification (NCBI taxonomy): domain Eukaryota; kingdom Metazoa; phylum Chordata; class Chondrichthyes; order Orectolobiformes; family Hemiscylliidae; genus Chiloscyllium; species Chiloscyllium plagiosum. The sequence goes on from NC_057710.1 coordinate 20,957,749, forward strand.
GTAAATAGCAGAAGGCTTAGAAGCGTAAGTATACAAAGGAATCGAGGCAAACAGGTCTGCAGTTGCTGTCTGCAGCAACTTAAATGGACAAGAAATTTGAAAGGGTTCAGTAAAGATTTACAAGCATGTTGCCACGGTTGGAGGGTTTGAGCAATAGGGAGAGGCTGAATAGGCTGGGGCTGCTTTCTCTGCAGGGTCGGAGGCTGAGGGGTGACCTTATAGAGATTTATAAAATCATGAGGGGCATGGATAGGGTAAATAGACAAAGTCTTTTCCCTGGAGTTAGGGAGTCCAGAACTAGAGGGCATAGGTTTAGGGTGAAAGAGGAAAGATATAAAAGGGACCTAAGGGGCAACTTTTCCACACAGAGGGTGCTGCGTGTATGGAATGAGCTGCCAGAGAAAGTGATGGAGGCTGGTACAATTACAGCATCTAAAAGGCATCTGGATGGGTATATGAATATGAGGGGTTTAGAGGGATATGGGCTGGGTGCTGGCAAATGGGACTAAATTAGGTTAGGATAACTGGTTGGCATGGACAAGTTGGACCGAAGGGTCTGTTTCCGTGCTGTATATCTCTATGACTCTATGACTCTACAAGGTGGTCAAGAAGAGACATAGCATTCTTGCCTTCATCAGTCAGAGCATAGAGTATGAAAATTGGCAAGTCATGTTGCAGTTGTACAACCACATTTGGAATATTGCTCTACATCTGGTCACCACACTACCAGATGGATATTGAAGCTTTTGAGACGATACAGAAAGGGTTTATGAAGATGTTGCCTGCTTTGGAGGGCATTAGCTGTGACAAGAGATTGGATAAAGGTGGTTTCTTTTCACTTGAATGTCAGAGGCTGGGGGACGACCAGATAGAGGTTCACAAAATTATGAGAGGCATGGATAGAATGGATACTTGGAGTATTTTCCCCAGGATGGAAATGCCAATTACGAGGGGAATATAGGTGTAAGGTAAAAGGAGAAAGTTTAAAGGAGATGTGAGGGGCAGTGTTTTTACTACAGAGGTGGTTCAGTGCCTAGAATGTGCTGCCAGAGGTGGTCATAGAACTCCTGAAGTCCTGACAGACCTCAACCCCAACGTGGCTGACCCACCTCTCATCCCTTGATAAGTAAAGATAGAAGTAAGGAGAAGATACAGCAAAGAAATTGTCCCAACTCTTACCATTTGCCAAGATTGGTGGTACAGGAAGAGAATGCTGCCAACAATTGGGGAGGCAATGGCCTAGATGGATTATTGCTGAATTATTAATCCAGAAAATTTACTAATGTTAAGTTAAATATTTAAGTACTTTCTATCCATTCTTTTGTACTTCAAAATCAAGTCAGATTGTGCCGACAAAAAATTTCTAATTGGATATATGAAAATAAATCATTTACTCTTTCATTCATTCACATCTCGCATCCTCTTTTGAGATGCCAGGGTGAAATCTATCTGGTCCCCTAGGTGCTAGTTAATAAAAGGTTGCTCTATTGAAATGTCTAGCAGAGCTGCAAATGTGTTGCTGGAAAAGCGCAGCAGGTCAGGCAGCATCCAAGGAACAGGAGAATTGACATTTCGGGTATAAGCCCTTCTTCAGGAATGGAAAAGAGCTTCTTCAAGGAAGGCATCCTTGCAAGAGGATTCACAGTAGATTAAAATCTTCGAGAAGAAAGTGAGGACTGCAGATGCTGGAGATCAGAGCTGAAAATGTGTTGCTGGAAAAGCGCAGCAGGTCAGGCAGCATCCAAGGAACAGGAGAATCGACGTTTTGGGATTCCTGAAGAAGGGCTTATGCCCGAAACGTCGATTCTCCTGCTCCATGGATGCTGCCTGACCTGCTGCGCTTTTCCAGCAACACATTTTCAGCTCTGATCTCCAGCATCTGCAATCTTCACTTTCTCCTCTTAAATGTCTAGCAGTTCACTAAGTTGACTACTGGGATTCAGGGGTTGTCTTATCAGGAGTGTTTGGCCTAATGGTTCCTTCAAATTCATTTTCTTGCCTGTGACCCCACCACCCTCCCCATAAGCCTTGTCTCTCTTGGTAATCAGATTTCTGTCCCTAACTCAGTCTTAAATATTTTCAATGATCCAGCTTACACCCACTTTCTGTGGAAGAGAATTATAAAGGTGGATGACCCTCTAAGAAAAAAAGCGTCCTCCTCATCTCCATATTAAGTGGGGCATATTCATTTTTAAGTGGTGCCCCCAAGTTTTAGATCCCTCCATGAGCTAAAAATGCCCTCTCAGCATCGAACTTGGCAATACCCTCATAATCTGAGATGTTTCAGTGACATCACCTCCTATTCTTCTAAACCCCAATAAGTACATTCCCAACCGGCTAAACTTTCCTTATGAGACAACTCCTTCATGCCAGGAATCAACCAAGTGACCTTCTCTGAACTGTTTCCAATTTAAGTGATATATCTTCCAGGTCCATCCCTAAGAACAAAATTGTGCACAATATTCTCACAAAGTCTTCATCAATTGTAGCAAGATTTCCTTCCTTACTTTTTTACTCCATCCCCCATGCAATGGAGTGTCAGCTGAGAGTTTGTCATCAGGTCTCTAGCATGGGACTTGAAATCATAATCATATGACTGAGCAAGTGAGAATGCTGCTCACAATATTTGAGTCTGGCTGTTGTGGAATCTATAAGATCCAAACATAATCAAAATCCAACATTCACCTTTACATTGACATTGATGTTTGCAGGCATTGCCTCGAGTTTAAATTCTTAAATTTCTCATGGATGGAACACGCACAGGTTCAAGAACTCCTTTTAATTTCTCAGTTGTTTACTTATACACCAGAGATTTATTTAAAATATTTATAGTGCAAAACACAGCACTCTTCATCTCATTCCTTTTATCCTTAATGTTTACCCATATTTGATGTTGTCTCTCGCCATGCACTTTACAGTGCATTTTGATTTATCTTTTTGAAGAGCAAATCCTCAATGTTAATCCAAGTTTTACTTTCCCAGGTTTATAATTTCTCTCTTTTTGTCCTGCTCGGATGGTTTAATTTGGTTTTGCATCAACTTGATTCAAGGACAAAGGATGTTAAACTGATAATTTTCTCCATTGTGTATAACCTCATGAAAAATGCTGTGCAGCTTTAGAATTCCAATTCGATAATTGGGACTCAGAGTCATGTGACATTGCAAAGAAAACAGAAACTCTCTCTCTCTCTTCTCCTTCTTCTGCCTTTACCTCTAGACTTCCCTTGCTATGTCCATTCATTTAAACTCTCCCACCTGTCAACTCTTGTTGCCAGGAATCAGCCTGATGAACCTCTCTTGAACAGACATCAATGTCAGTTTATCCTTTTCTAAATATGGGAACCAAAACTGCAAAGTATTCCATGTACAGCCTCTCTCACACCCTTTATAGTTTTAATAAGTCTTCACCATTTTTAAACTTCAACTCCCTAACAATAAAGGCCATCATTCCATTTGCTTTCTTAATTACTGGCTGCACCTGCATACTATTGTTTTGACTTTCATGCATAAGAACACCCAAATTCATCTACATTTCTCTTTTCTCGAGTCTCAGTGCAATAAAGTAACATCTTCCTTTTGGTTCTTCCTGATAAAGTGCATGGCTTCTCACATTTCTACTTAAACTCCATCTGCCGAATTTCTGTCCATGTAATCTATTGATAATCCTTGATAATCCTTAATAATCCTTGTGTCTCGTTGCAATATTGCCTCCCGAATGTATCATCAACCAATTTGAATACATTACACTTGGCACTTCCCTCCCCCTCAGTTAAGATACAAGGCAAATAATTGAGGCCCCAGGATTGATCTTTGCAGCACTCCATTAATAACATATTTCCAACCTTAAAAAGACTCATTCGTCGCAACTCTGTCTTCTGTGTATTAACCAATTCTGAATCAATGATAATGCATTACCCTCAATACCATGAGAAATAATATTTTATGTGGCACATTACTGAATGCCTTCTACAAATCCAAATTCACTACATATACCATTTCCTCTTTATCAACTCCACTGGTCATATTCTCAGAGAACTTCAGTACAGTTGTCAAACATGTTTGGTTTTCACAAAACTATATTGACTCTGATTGTGTCAACCTGTTCTGTATGTCCTCCCATTTCTTCCTTAATAGCGGACACTACCATTTTCCCAACAACACAAAATCAACTAACTGGACTATAGTTTCCTGGCTTCTGTCTCCCTTCCGTCTTAAACAGAGTCATCGCACTAGTAAAGCCATAGAGCCATAGAAATGTATACCATCTTCAGTCCAACTCATCCATGCTGGCCAGATATCCCAACTCAATCTAGTCCCATCTGCCAGCACCTGGCCCATATCCCTCCAAACCTTCCCATTCACATACCCACCCAAATGTCTCTTAAATGTTGCAATTGTACCAGCCTCCACCACTTCCTCTAGGCAGCTTATTCCACACACGTACCACCTTCTGCGTGAAAATGTTACCCCTTAGGTCCCTTTTACATCTTCGTCCTCTCACCCTAAACCTATGCCCTCTAGTTCTGGACTCCCCCACCCCTAGGAAGAGACTTTGTCTATTTACCCTATCCATACCCCTCATGATTTTATAAACCTCTATAAGGTCACCCCTGCTGACCAATAAAGAAAAGCATACCAAACGCCTTCTTCACTATCCTATCTACCTGCGACTCCACTTTCAAGGAGCTATGAACCTGCACTCCAAGGTCTCTTTGTTCAGCAACACTCCATAGGACCTTACCATTAAGTGTATAAGTCCTGCTAAGATTTGCTTTCCCAAAATGGAGCACTTTGCATTTATCTAAATTAAACACCATCTGCCACTTCTCAGCCCATTGATCTATCTGATCAAGAAGCCTTTGTAATCTGAGGTAACCCTCTTCGCTGTCCGAGAGGTAGGGGACCCAGCACCAAACCTTGTGGCACTCCACTGGTCACAGGCCTCCAGTCTGAAAAACAACCCTCTATCACCACCCTCTGTCTTCTACCTTTGAGCCAGTCCTGTAACCAAATAGCTAGATCTCCCTGTATTCCATGAGATCAAACCTTGCTAACCAGTCTCCCATAGGGAACCTTGTCGAACACCTTACTGAAATCCATATAGATCACATCTACTGCTCTGCCATCATCTTCTCCAAAAAACACAATCAAGTTTGTGAGACATGATTTCCCACGCACAAAACCATGTTGACTATGCGTAATCAGACCTTGCCTTTCCAAATACATGTACATCCTATCCCTCAGGATTCCCTCCAACAACTTGCCCACCACCGACATCAGGCTCACTGGTCTATAGTTCCCTGGCTTGTCCTTACTACAGTGGCACCACGTTAGCCAACCTTGAGCCTTCCCGCACCTCTCCTCTTATTATCAATGATACAAATATCTCAGCAAATGGCTCAGCAATCACTTCTCTAGCTTCCCCCAGAGTTCTCAGGTATACCTGATCAGGTCCTGGAGATTTTTCCACTTTTTTGTATTCCAAGATATCCAGCACCTCCTCCTCTGTAATCTGGACATCTTGCAAGATGTCACCATCTCGTTCCCTATATTCTATATCTTCCATGTCCTTTTCTACAGTAAACACTGATGCAAAATACTCACTTAGTATCTCCTCAATCTCCTGTGGCTCCACACAAAGGCCGCCTTACTGATCTTTGAGGGGCTCTATTCTCTCCCTAGTTACCCTTTTGTCCTTAATGTATTTGTAAACACCGTTTGGGTTCTCCTTACTCTATTTGCCAATACGATCTCATGTCCGCTTTTTGCCCTCCTAATTGCCCCCTTAAGTATACTCCTACTGCCTTTATGCTCTGTTTGTTTTCCAATCTTCTGGAACCCTCACAGAATCTAGTGAGCTCTGGAAAGTTTAGATCAATGCTTCCACAGTCTCTTCAGCCACTACTTTTAAACCCACCAGGTCCTGGCAACTGGTAGCCTTCAATGCCATTAGTTGCCTCATACTTTGTCACTGGTAATAGAGACTGCTTAAGTAACCTTTCCTTCCTTAATGCGTGGAGCATTCACAATCAGGTGATAATTTGCAACTTGCCATTTATCAGCCTTAGCTTTGATATTGTTCAAATCTTACTGCATGTGAACATGGACTGCTTCAGTATCCGAGGAGTCACGAATAGTGCTGAGCATTGTCCAATCATCAGTAAACATCCCCACTCTGACCTTTTGATGGAGGGAAGGTCATTGATGAAGCAGCTGAAGATGGTTGGGCCTAGGACACTACCCTGAGGAACTCCTGCAGAGATGGCCTGGAGCTGAGATGATCGATCTCCCACCACCACAACCATCTTCTTATGTATTAGACATGGCTCCAACCAGCAGGGAATTTGTCACCTGGTTCACGTTGTTTCCAGATTTGTTCGGGCTCCTTGATGCTGCAGTCGATCGAATGCTGCCTTGATGTCCTTGAATTTAAGGGCTGATACGGTTTGACAAATCCCTAGGGCTGGTTAATCCACATCCCAGAATACCAAAAGAAGTGACCCTGGAAATAATAGAAGTATTGATGGTCATCTTGATTTGATTGGGTTTGACTTGATTTATTCTTGGCACATGTCGATAAAAATGTGGAGCTGGAAAAAGCACGACAGGTCAAGCAGCATCTGAAGAGCAGGAGAGTCGATGATGGGTAGGTTCTAATGAAGCTGAAAATGTGTTGCTGGAAAAGCGCAGCAGGTCAGGTAGCATCCAAGGAGCAGGAGAATCGACGTTTCGGGCATGAACCCTTCTTCAGAAGAAGGGCTCATGCCCGAAACGTCGATTCTCCTGCTCCTTGGATGCTGCCTGACCTGCTGTGCTTTTCCAGCAACACATTTTCAGCTCTGATCTCCAGCATCTGCAGTCCTCACTTTCTCCTAGGTTCTAATGAAGGCTACTGCATGAAATATTGACTCTCCTGCTCCTCTGATGCTTCTTGACCAGCTACGCTTTATCCAGTTCCAGATTTTATCAGCTCTGGCTTTCCAGCATCTGCAGTCCTCACCATCTCCATTATTGCCACATGTATCAAGATACAATGAAAAATATTGTTTTACGTGTTAACCAGATAATTCGTACCTTACATAAGTACATCAGGGTAATAGAACAGAACATAGAATATAATGTTACAGCTGCAGAGAAGCAGAAAAAATCAATTCTAATTTGTGGGAGGTTTGTTCAAAAGTCTGATAACAGCTAGGAAGAAGTTGTTCTTAAATCCATTGGTACGTGTTTGTATCTTCTGCCCGATGGAAGAGAATGGAAGCGTGTATAACCAGAGGTCTTTGATTATGTTGCCTGCTTTCACGAGGCGGTGGGAAGTGTAAATGGAGCCAGTTGAAGGAAGAGTGTGATACTGGAAAAGCACAGCTGGTCAGGCAGCATCCGAGGAGCAGGAGGTTTGACTTTTTGAGCATAAGCATAAGCTCTTCATCCAGTACCACACTCTTCAACTCTGACCTCCAGCATCTGCAGTGTTCACTTTCTACTAATGTAAGGAAGGCTGGTTTTCGTGATGGACTGGGCAGCGTTCACAACTCTCTGTGATTTCTTGCGGTCTTGGGCACAGCTGTTGCCGGACCAAAGCTGTGATGCTTCTGGATAGGATGCCTTCTATGGTGCATCTATAAAAATAGTTAAGAGTCACCATGGAAATGTCCAATTTCCTTAGCCTTCTGAGGAAGTAGAGGTGTTGGTGTGCTTTCTTGGCTGCAGCATCAATGTGGATGGACTGGAACAGATCATTGGTAATATTTACTCCAAGGAACTCGAAGCTCTTGATTACCTCCAACTCAGCTCAAATCATACAAACAGTGGCATGTCCTCCACTCTGCCTCCTGAAGCCAATGACCAGCTCTTTCATTTTACTGACATTGAGAGAGATTGTTTACATCATGACACTAAGCTCTCTATCTATTTCCTATACTCTATCTCATCGTTGTTTGAGATCCAACCCACTACACTGGTATCATCAGCAAATTTGTAAATGGAGTTAGAGCTGAATTTGGTCACGCAGTGGTGCGTGTATAAGGAGTATAGTAAGGGGCTGAGTACGCAGCCTTGAGGGGCATTGGTGTTGAGGATTATTGTGGAGGAGATATCCTTACTGATTGGGGTCTGCCAGTAAGGAAGTCGAAAATCCAGTTGCAGAGAGGGGAGCAGAGTCTGAGGTCTCGGAGTTTGGAGATGAGTTGATTGGAATCATGGCGTTGAAGGTGGAGCTAAAATCAATAAATAGGAGGTGATGTAGGTGTCCTTGTTATCTAGAATGTTCCAGGGATGAGTATAGGGCCAGGGAGGTGGTGTCTCCAATGGACCTATTATGACAGTGGGTGAATTGTAATGGGAGGCTAGAGTTGACGTGTTACATTACTGACCTCTCAAAGCACTTCATGATGATGGGTGAAAAAGCTACAGGGCAATAGTCATTAAGCCACATTGACTGATATTTCTTTGGCACTGAGATGATGATGGTCTTCTTGAAGCAGATTGGTGTTAGGAGGGTTAAAGATGGCTGCAAATACTCCTAGCAGCTGGTCTGTGCAAGATCTGAGTTCACATCCGGAGATTTCATCTCAGCCAGTCGCTTTCGGTGCGTTCACTCTTGAGAAGGCCAATCCGACATCTGCAGTAGTGACTGGGGGTACAGGTGCTCCTGAAGCTTTCAGGGCAGATGGCACCGCTTCACTGGCCTTCTGTTCAAAACAAGCTTTGAGTTCAGCATCAAGGGATGCATTGTCAATGATTCCACTCGACTTTACTCCATAGCCTATTTTCTTGCGTTAACCTTATCACAATTGATGTGTGTTTGGGTGGTTATTCTGAGACTCCAGTTTAATCGAGTATCATCACTTGGTTTCCCCGATGGCTTTGCAAAGATCATACCTGGATTTTGTGTGTAGGTCAGGGTCACCCAACTTGAGCCCAACTCTTCCAAAATTCTCTCGACTCCGGTGTGTTTCCTACAGGTTGGAGCGTGGCAAATCTAAATCACTGTTTTAAAAGGAAAGGAGCAATAAAACAGTGAATTACAGACCAGTTAACCATAACAGCAGTAGTGGGAAACATGCCAGAGCCCATTATCAAAGATGTGATGACAGGACATTTGGAAATCATTAAGGGGATTTGATAAAGCTAGCATGTGTTTATTAAAGGAAAAAAAAAGTTTAACAAATCAACTGGAGTTTTCTTTGAGGATGTGACGAGTAGAATAGAAAAGGGAGAATCAGTGTATATATGGTGTATTTTCTGAAGGTTTTTCATGAGATCTCTTATAGGAGGTTTGTGGGTAAAGTTAAAGCACATGGGGTGCTGGGAAATATACTGGGATGGTTGACAGACAGGAAATAGAAAGTGACAATAAATGGGTCTCATTTCCTCACCAGGACATAGCACTTAATTTGATCTGTTTCTCCTGTCTTAGAATGTACTAGTGTATACAGGAAGTCCCCAGGTTACAAACAAGTCCCGTTTTTTCCACTGCTCATTGGCCGAATTTGTGTGTAAGTTGGTACAGCTACGGGCTAATTAGTCAGCCCGTTTGTTAGAATGAAACATTGTATATAACTCGGATTTTTTAAAAATAATTTTTAGAAATGAGAAGCTGGAGGTTGGTTCGTAAGTAGGTGACGTTCCTAAGTCGGGTGTTTGTAACCTGGGGACCTCCTGTATTTTACACTGAAGGCTTTAGGTCAATACAACCTCTTATTGAAATGCTGTGGAACCCTGTCTCATTATGTCATGAATAAAAGGTCAACTAAAGGCCATGCTATTGCAAACTTCAGTTTCAATATTCAACACTGTCATCATGCACTTGGCACAGATTTCTGAGAGGGAAAGTATAAATCACCCATTTATTCAGCAGGATTACTGTTAATTCAAAGAAAAGCCTAGAGTGCAATGGAGTCAACGTAAGATTGAGTGAGAATCAGAGTCCTGCCATGGATGTGGTCAAAATAAGGAGTGGTTTTTAGAGTGTGCTCTGGCCTACTTTGCAATGTGTTTCTTTTTTAACAGAGAAAATAGAAACATTGATTTTAATTCTGCAGTGGGATAAATAACTGAAATAGGAATAGATGAATAATGGGGAAATGGCAACAACAACTGAAAAGTGTTATGAATCACAAAAGTAATGAAGTGTCAAGATAAGAGTCTTGCTGGACTAGAACAAAAGCTAAATTAAATAAGATCAAAGGGTGGAAACGTTAGCAAGTCAGTTGTCAGAACAGTAGTTAAGCATCTTCAAGTATGAAATTCATTGAATAAAGAAATAAATATATGTATTCCAATAGAATGAAAAGCGGGTGTATCCAAGAGGAGAATCAGATGGATAAATGGATGGTTTAAATTAAAATTGGAATTCAAATGAATCATCGCTCCTAAAGAAACATGCTTTTATATTGCATTTTGTCATATCTCAAAAGCACTTCATATTCTTTTGTTATGTGTCATCCAGCAAAATGAGCAGTTAACTGTTTGAGATGGCTTTGGTTACGATCTAAGTACTGGAACAGAGACCAGGAGAACTCTCTGCAGTGCCTCAACTGTAATGTCCACTGGAACCACTGACACAAACTGAGCTAGAAATATGTTATGACAGCTTACGTGTTATAACTCCCCAAACCAGAAGGTTTGAAAACCTTGGGCCAACTCCTTTGCAGTTGTCACTCCTCCAGAGATAGCTCACACCTCACCTCACTGGCAGGAGCTCCTGGATAAAGCCCAGGGCTGGAGTGGACAGAATGATGGAGTTAGTAATGAATTGGAACAAGGGAAGTAACCCTGGTCAGAAGTAGCTCCCAGGAGTGCTGCAGAACTAGGATGTAAGCTGCTCCTCCTGGATCAACACATTTTTCACTTTATAGTTGACGAGCATTTGTTAAATTGTACCCAAGGCAGGAAGGTTTGGTGTAGGCTCAGCAAAGGGCAGTTCATATTCTGACTGGGGCATTGGGATCATTCGTAATATCTACACGAGGCTAATGTGTCTTTTACACGTTCCACGGAGCTGCCTGATAAATCACCTGACTGAATATAATATGGGATGTATTCAGAAACGCAGGAACTGTTCAGAAATATTGCTTGCAATAACTCCTGCTGGGGGCCTGCTGTCATGGCGTACCACACTTTTCTGTTCTGCATCATCAACAAACATTCATCATAGCTTGTCTGCACTCCATCCTGGGGTTTCAGAGGTTTTCCGCAGCCCTCTTTGCACTCCAGATGAGAGTTCACAGATGCTCAGTTGGGGTTCCACCAGGGCCACTTAGCTCCTGACCTCACCACAGCTTTGGTTCAAAAATGGGCAAAAGAGCTGAATGCCAGAGGTGAGATGAGAGTGACAGCCCTTGAAATCAAGGCTGCTTTTGACTGAGTGTGGCAACAAGGATCCCTAGCAAAACCGGAATCAACAGGTATCGGGGCAAACTGTCTAATGTTTGCAGTCATTCCTGGCACATAGGAAGACGATTGTGGGTATAGAATCAGAGTCATTGAGCACAGAAACACACCCTACATCCAACTAGTCCATGCCAACCAGATTTCCTAAATTAATCTAGTCCCATTTGCCAGTATTTAGTCCATTTCCCTCTAAACCCTTCATGTTCATGCACCCATCGGGTGCCTTTAAAATGCTGTAATCGTACCAGCCTCCACCACTTCCTCAGGCAGCTCCATCCATACACTCATCACCCTCTGTGTGAAAATGTTACCCCTCAGGTACTTTTTGAATCTTTCCCTTCTTACCTTAAACCTATGCCCTCTAGTTATGGACTCCCCTACCCTGGGGAAAAAGATCTTGGGTCTTTATCCCTCATGATTTTATAAACCTCCATATAGTCACCCCTCAGCCTCCAACATTTCAGGGAAAAATGTCCCAGCCTAGTCAGCCTCTCACTATAATTTAAGCCCGCTAATCCGGCAATATCCTTGTAAATCTTTCCTGATCCTTTCAAGTTTAACAACATTTTTCCTACTACAGGAAGACAAGAAGTGAACACAATATTCTAAAAGTGGTCTCACTAATGGAAAAATGTCCCAGCCTAGTCAGCCTCTCACTATAATTTAAGCCCGCTAATCCTGGCAATATCCTTGTAAATCTTTCCTGATCCTTTCAAGTTTAACAACATTTTTCCTACAACAGGAAGACAAGAAGTGAACACAGTATTCTAAAAGTGGTCTCACTAATGTCCTATGCAGCCACAATTTGACATCCCAACTCCTATACTCAATGCTCTGCATTCAACCCCTGTTCCCCTGTGATTGCACCCCCAAATCACTTTGTTTGGCTTCATCAGAAGTCATATGACACGGGTTATAGTCCAACACACTTATTTGAAATCACAAGCTTTTGGAGCACTGCCCCTTCATCAGGTGAAGTGGAGGGAAGAGCATAGGCACAGAATGTATAGGCGGAGAGATAATTGCATGATAATTCCAGGTAATTAAGAGTGTCACAAGATTGGGGCAACACGGTGGCTCAGTGGTTAGCACTGCTGCCTCACAGCGCTGGGCACCCGGACTCGATTCCACCCTCAGTCTGTGTGGGGTTTGCACATTCTCCCCGTGTCTGCATGGGTTTCCCCCGGGTGCTCCAGTTTCCTCCCACAATCTAAAGACGTGTAGGTTAGGTGAATTGGCCATGCTCAATTTCCCATAGTGTTCAGGGATGTGTAGGTTAGGTGCATTAGTCAGGGGTAAATGTAGAGTAGTAGGGGAATGGGCTTGGGTGCGATACTTTCAGAGGGTCAGTGTGGACTTGTTGGGCCAAAGGACCTGTTTCCACATTGTAGGGCTTCTAAAAAAAACATACAAATGGTGTGAGTGGAGTGTCAACAACTGAATAACGAGTCTCTGCAGGTTGTCAAAAGTGTTAAACAGTGAGAGGAAAGTGTCAACAGTTGATTAACAAGTGACGTATGATCTGTTTAATTAAGGTAGAGAGATAATCACTAAAAATCCCATAGGTTAATCGGATCACAGATCATCCCATCACTTGTTATTCAGCTGTTACACTTTGCTCACACTGTTTGACACTTTTGATCACCTGCAGAGACTTGTTATTCAGCCTATCAATACTCCACTCACACCATTTGTACGATCGTTTGACACTCTTGATTACCTGGAATTATCTTGCAATTATCTCTTCGCCTATAAATTCTGTGCCTGTGCTCTTCCCTTTACTTCACCTGATGAAGAGGCAGCTCTCCAAAAGCTTGTGATGTCAAATAAGCGTGTTGGACTATAACCGGAGGTCGTGTGATTTCTGACTTTGTCCACTCTAGTCCAACATTGGCATCTCCACATCTTTGTTCATAACAGGCCACTACTATTAACTGTATAAGTCCTGCCCTAGTTTGCCTTACCAAAATGCAACACCTCACATTCATCTAAATTTAGCTCCATCTGTCGCTCCATCTGCCACTCCTCTGCCCAATGACCCATCTGATCAAGATTCCATTGTCCTCTGAGATAACCTTCTTCACTGTCCAATAATCTTCACTGTTTTTTGGAGGTAAGTCATCTGAGCTCCAGGACATTTCTGCAGGAGTTTCTCAGGGCAGTGTCGTAGGCCCAACCAGCTTCAGCTGCTTCATCAATGACCTCTTCCCCCCCCCCCCCCCATCATAAGGTCAGAAGTGAGGATGTTTGTTGATGGTTGCACAATGTTCGGCACCATTTGTGACTCCTCAGCTATTGTTCAAATGCAATAAGATCTGGACAATATCCAAACTTGGGCTGACAAGTGGCAAGTAACATTTATGCCACACAAGTAACAGACTACAAACTTCTTCAACAAGAAAGAATCGAACCATCATCCCTTGACATTCAATGCCATGACTATCATTGAATCCCCCAATATCATCATCCCAGGGCTTACCATTAACCAGAAACTCACTGGACCTGCTACATAATTGCAGTGGCTACAGGAGCAGGTCAGAGTCTCAGAACACTGCAGTGAGTAACAGACCACCTGACTCCCCAAAATCTGTCCATCATCTACAAGTCAGAGTTAGGAGTGTGATGGAAGACTCCCCATTTGTCCAGATAAACACAGTTATAACAACACTCAAGAAACTTTACACCATCCAGTGCAAAGCAACCCATTTGATTGACACCACATCCAAAAGCATTCGGTCTCATAACCACCGATGCTCAGTAACAGCAGAGCGTATTATCTGCAAGATGCACTGTAGAAATCTATCAGGAATCCTTCGACAGTACCTTCCAAATACTACAGTCCAGAAGTACAAGGACATCAGTTATATGGGAGCACCACAACCTGCAATAGCAACCCTGTTCTCACCCACCCCAACCCACACAACATCCTGACATGGAAATATATCTCCTTTCCATACCCTGGAGCTCTTTCCTTGATGACTTTCTGGATCCAGCTATAGGACATAGACTGCAGCGGTTCAAAAATGCAGCTCACCACCATTTTCTTGAGAGCAACATAAATGTTGGTCCAGACAACAATGCCCACCTGATGTGAACAAATAAAAAAATGATAAATTTCTGTAGCTTTTCATCTCTGCTCAAATGGCCATATTATTGTCATTTTCTTTTCAGGATGTCACTTTTTAACCTAAAATTACACCCATTTTCCTTCCCAAAAAATAAATGAATTGAGGCCATATTTGAACTGCACCTAATCAAGATGATGTTTTCCAACAAAGGGGAGAAAGTGAGGACTGAAGATGCTGGAGATCAGAGTCAAGAGTGTGGTGCTGGAACAGCACAGCAGGTCAGGCAGCATCCGAGGAGCAAGAGAATTGACATTTTGGGCTAAGTCCTGAATTATCAGCAATCCTGATGAAGGGCTTATGCCTGAAATGTTGATTCTCCTGCTCCTTGGATACTGCCTGACCTGCTGGGCTTTTCCAGTTTTCCTACAAATCAAGAGGTTCTCCACCTTCTATTGAACAACAGTCGGATGGTGTCATCAACATTACAATAGGGTCTGAATCCATTGATTCAACTGTGATAGTTCGTATCAACTGATTTAGTAATTACCTCGAAACAGAGTGCTTGTGAGAACTGTCTCACCTTAAAATAACTGTTCAAGGAAATATAATCCATGAAGCATTGTGGGAGGTTTCCAGAAGGCAGATAGCAAAAACAAAAACACAACGGATACCTACTGACAATTTCAAATTTCCTGAGCTTTGACTTTGAGGCAGATGGAACAAAAGGCAAACAGTTCCATTTCTAACAACAGCTTGTTGTATTGATCACCAACTGAGCCCCCCAAGATATCCATTATAGGTCAATGAGCAGATCCAAGGGACCATTTAATGGCCCTAGATATTTGCATTCTTTGCCATTACATTGCACTGCTGGGAACGTTGTGTTCTGAAAAAGACTCATTAAAATCTCAGCAACTCAGTCATAGTTAATAGAAATGTATAATATTTGTCTCCAGATAATGTTTCTGCTCGTGCCCAAAGGCTTTGTGATGATTTCTGCTTCACCACAAAGGAATTTGAAACAGCTGCTTGCCGTGGTACAGATTATATTCCCTGCAATGATAGCCTCAGCAACATTGTTATTTTAATTATGATTAGTTTGATTCATCACTTCGCATGTTTTTGAGATTTCTGATTTTCAATCTACATCTCACATTTTCAAAATTGTTGAAAAAAGGCAGATTTCATCGAAGCCTCTTGCGCTCATTCAGGACAGTTCACAATAAGATCTCCAATTAAGGGGAAAACCAAGTTTATAATTTACACCGGGCCGTATGTCCCAAAAAACTGGAGGATCACATTAAACAGCAAGGTATTGAGCATTCTCAACTGTACTTGCAAAATTTAAAACATTAAATGTGGCATAAGTGGACACTTGCCAGATAATCATAAATGGATGAAGAATTGCACTGACAGCCAATTTAGGATAGTCAATCAGACTCATTGCTTATCCAGGAAGTCGGATATTTTAATGCATGGGGCCTTGTTCTTTGCAGACAGAAAAAACATAAACACAGACAGATCGCAATGGGTGACAGATATTCAGCAATTAATTTCTCAAAACCTTAGGCAATCAGAGCCAACCTGCCTGATTTACAATTTAAGTAAAAATTTGTAGTCAATTGTCAATCATCATTAACTCTATGGAAATTTCTTTACCAATCAAAGTCTACTTCTCAATGATTCTCCTCTCATGCAATATAATTATTTTTCTCCTTAAATTTACAAATTGTCTGCAAGACTAGTGCAAGACAAAAAGCTTCAACAAATTGTGTCTTCTTCGAACAGTTCTCAAGTTCTGTTTGAGAAACTGACTATTTACACAACATTTTGTGACAAACAATATGTCTGCTGGCTATGGACGAGTCCATTTTTCAAAGGCAGATTCATTCTAATGTTCGTGGAGTATGGGCATCACTGACAAGAGTAGCATTTCCTGCAAATCCCAAATTGCTTTTGATAAGCAGCTGGAGGTGAGCTGCCTTCTTGAACTGTTGATGTCCACGTTATGTAGGTACATCACGGCTGTAATACAGAATGATGGAATCACAGAGCCACAAAAGTATTATGGTGCAGGAGGAAGCCATGTTGCCCACTTGTCTGCACCAGTTCTTCAAGAGTGCTTCATCATTCAACGACTTTCAGTACCTTTTTCCCACAATGCATTTTATTTAAATAATTATCCAACACCCCCTTGATTACCTCAAATGAACCTCCCACCACCACCCTTTCAGGCAATGCATTCCATACTCTAATTACTCACCGAGTCAAAAAGATAGGGTTATATTTGTTTCTTGTGCAAATCGTTTTAAATCTGCACCCTCTCATTCTTGATCCTTATGTGAGTAGAAGTAGTTTCTTCCTGTCTGCCTATCCAGCCCTTTCATGATTTTGGAAACTTTTATCAGATACCCCCTCCACTGTCTTCTCTCCAGGGAAAACAGTCCCAACCTCTCCAATCTGATTTCAGAGAGTGGTGAGCCTGTGGAATTCACTGCCGCAGATCATGGCTGAGGCCAAATATTTT
The DNA here is from genome assembly GCF_004010195.1 of Chiloscyllium plagiosum. NCBI lineage: Eukaryota > Metazoa > Chordata > Chondrichthyes > Orectolobiformes > Hemiscylliidae > Chiloscyllium > Chiloscyllium plagiosum. The sequence goes on from NC_057710.1 coordinate 20,974,738, forward strand.
CAAGAAGCAGTTAGATATAGATCTTAGGACTAAAGGGATCAAAGGGCATGGGGAGAAAGCGGGAACAAGGTACTGAGTTGGCTGATTAGCCATTTTCTATGACCTCATGTTGAGACAAGAAAGATGTAAAGTGCCGATTGGGAAAGTAACGTTCTGTCTCTTGAGCTTCTTAAGACTTCACAGAAACACTGCGGCAGAAATGTGAGTGTGAGAGCGAAGTGGTGAATTAAAATAATAAGGAAACAAAAGCACAGGGTGGGGGCTTGCAGACCAAGGGAAGGTGTTCTGCACAGAGCATCATGGGAAGGCAGTGTTGTAGTGGTAATGTCACTGGATTAGTAATTAGGAATGCCAAGCTAATGTTCTGTCAACACTGCAACAGGTGGTTGATTTTGATTAGAAGGATAATTTGAAATTTAACATAAACTAATTTAGTGATGACTATGGTTACACATCTGGTTCCCTTAGACCTGTTAATGAGTGAAATCTGCCATCCTTACTTGATTTATCCCTGATATAAACCACAGCCCCTGTCCAAACCACAGCCAGTGTGACTGTCTCTTAACTCCAAATTGGCAATGCTGGCCCATTCAGCCATGCCCACATCCTATTAACAGTAAAACAAAATTGCCTAATCAGCCTTTAGTATCCTACAATGTAAACAATGAATACTAGCGACTGGATTAGAAGCAATATGAGTTAATTCATGGCCTTGCCTGGAAGGCCTTGGCTGGTGAGGAGAGAGAAGATTAAGGGGGAGGAGTTACACACCCTGAGTGCATGGGAAGGGGATAAGGTGTTGGTGGTGAGGGTCTCACAGAGGGAGTGATCCTTTCAGACTACTGGCAAGAGAAGGGATGGGAAGACTATTTGGAAAAGCCATCATGCTGAAGGTTCTGGAAATGGCAGAAGATGATCCGTTGAATTTTGAAATTTGCAGAATGAAAAGGGAGGACAAAAAAATCCCTGTGGCATTCTAGGTTGGAGGAGATGGTCTGAGAACTGAAATATGGGACATTGATCAGACATGGTCGAGGAGTGAGAAGATTGCTCAGTTGAGAAAAAACGCAAACCTATCAAAAATCACTGTTCTTCTCAACAGAACAGGGTGGCATGGTGGTTAGTACTGCTGCCTCACAATGCCAAAGATCCAGGATGTGAGGCTACTGAGAGTTCATAAAGGCAGAGGTGCCAAAATGTCTGAACTGGCTAAGGACATGAAAGGTCCTTAGTTGGTAGGATTAGGGAAAACCCTAAGGTTTTCTATAAGTATGTCAGGAATAAAAGAATGACTAGGGTAGGAATAGGTCCAGTCAAGGATAGTAGTGGGAAGTTGCGTGTGGAGGCTGAAGAGATTGGGGAGACACTGAATGAATACCTTTCGTCAGTATTCAATCAGGAACAGGACATTATTGTCAATGTGAATACTGAGTCACAATTAAGTAGAATGGATGGCTTTGAGGTATGTAGAGAAGAGGTGTCGGAAATTCTGGAAAGGGTGAAAATAGATAAGTCCCCTGGGCCTGATGGCATTTATCCTAGGATTCTCTGGGAAGCAAGGGAGGAGATTGCAGAGCCATTGGCCTTGATTTTTATGTCCTCATTGTCTACAGGAATAGTGCC
>NC_057710.1:20977248-21012910 GCF_004010195.1 Chiloscyllium plagiosum
CTTTAAATTAAGGGGGGGGGTAGGTTTAGGACAGATGTTAGGGGTAGGTTCTTTACTCAGCGAGTCGTGAGTTCATGGAATGCCCTGCCAGTAGCAGTGGTGGACTCTCCCTCATTATGGGCATTTAAGCGGGCATTGGATAGGCATATGGAGGATAGTGGGCTAATGTAGGTTAGGTGGGCTTGGATCGGCGCAACATCGAGGGCCGAAGGGCCTGTACTGCGCTGTATTCTTCTATGTTCTATGTTCTATGTACTTTGATAATGGCTAACAGATGCTGTCCAAGTCAACAATTAGAAAAGGCTTTTAAGTTTGTTTCTTTTAAATGCTTATACAATGAAAGGGAAGTGACTAGTTCCCCCAGTTTAGGTTTTTTTTCTTTCTAGTATTGGGTTAGTTTTAGCTGGGGACCCAAAGAAACAGCTCCATGCTGATTCTCTCTCTCTTTCTCTCTCTCTCTCTGACATCTCTCTCCTGTAAGAACCTGTGTTTGAGTTTACCTTTTTGCCAAGGGGTATGTTTGTGGGATGTTGCAGGAAATCAGACAATGTTAAGTTGTGTTTTTGTGTTGGTTGGATTTTCAAATAGTTATATTATTCTAAATTTGGTTTTCTTTTGTTCATGTGTAAATAAGTTCTGTTTTGTTTAAAACCAAATGGTTTGACTAGCCGCATAGCTCCTAGAATATTCACCTTATGTCTGTTTAAAACAGCTGGAAAAGTTAGGGTCTGGGCTACCTTCTTAAAATGTTTTGAGAAGATCTCACCTGGTCCATAACAAGGTTCAATTCCCACCTTGGATCATTGTATTGCTTCCAATCCAGTATTTGCACATTCTCCTCGTGTCTGCATGGGTTTCCTCTCGGTGCTCTGGTTTTCTCCCACAGTCCAAAGATATGCAGGTTACTTGGATTGGCCATATTTAACTGCCCTGTGGATGTGCACGCCAGGTGAGTTAGCCATGGTAAATGTGGGGTTACATGGGTAGGGTGGGATGCTCTTCAGAGAATCAGTGAAGACTCACTGGGCAAAATGGCCTCTATCTGCACCTTTAATTAAAACAGATATGATGGAAATGGAGAACTTTGAAAAATAAAAAGGAGGCCTTACGGAAAGCAGGGTGTGAGGGAGTGTAGTTAAGGTGGCTGTGGGAGTCTATGGACATATAATAAATATTAGTAGGCAGTCTGTCACCAGGAATGGAGGCAGAGCTGGATGATATGAAGGTGAAGTAAGGATGACAATTGGAAACAAAGTTGAAGAAGATTTCCAACTCCAGGCAAGAACAGGAACAGCACCAATAGAGTCTTCAGAGTGAAAGAAATAGATTTGTGGAGGGCATCTGGAACAAAGAATATTCTACAAAATGACAGGCATAGCTCAACTCATATGGGGTACTGGCAGCAATACATTTTAATTGGACAAAGTGAGAGACGTTCAATGAGAAAACAAGTTTAGCCAGACAGAGGGAGGATGGTGGTGTGGGGGGATTGGTAGATCCTCTGTTCAAGGAGGAAGCAGAGAGCTCTCTAACCATCCCTGGTGGAGTTCGCATCCATGAGGAAGAGGAGACGGTTAGGCCAGGAAACTGGAAATTGTTGGACAGCATCAATACAGCCATGGATGTCGGTGGAAAGAAACTGGATGAGGAGAGAAGTCAGGATAGGCAGAAATAGGCTTGGTGAGTCAGGGACAGGCTGAAATAAAGGGTCAACCAGGACAGTTCTGCTTTTGGAGTTTGGAAAAGAGGTGGATATGGTTGTTTGAGATCAGTGATTTAAAAGTGGGAAGATTTGGAGTACATGAATGCAGTGATGGAGCTGGAAACAATGGTTTGATGTGCAGTGCTGGAGCTGTGCCCAAAGAGGTGGATATGGTTGTTTGAGATCAGTGATTTAAAAGTGGGAAGATTTGGAGTACATGAATGCAGTGATGGAGCTGGAAACAATGGTTTGATGTGCAGTGCTGGAGCTATGCCCACATTATGGGAGCTTGCCATGTACATCTTGGATGTTGCATTCTCCACAATATAACAATAACAGAACTCAAAAATATTTAATTGGTTGTAAAGCATTTTGGGATTCTGTGAAAGGCATTATATAAACACAGGTTCTGTTGTGTAATGAGTTTATTCCAAGTGTAAGTCAAATATATTCAATCACGCTATTTAATTGCACTGATTTATGAGAGGTTATACATGTAGGTTTGAGCCAACAGAATCTTGATTTAACTTTGCCACAGCATAACTGGTGCACTACTCAGGCCTTTCTGGGCATGCTTTGTCAATAGTGGCACTCCAGTGTTACACCTCACTGGGATAACACATTAGAAATCAAGGCGCAGCATTTCCAACATCATCATTGAAGTTAAATATGTTGTAAAAGTAAATAATCCCCCCAATTAACCTGTCATTTAAACCCAGATTGACAGAACTCACAGATCCCAAGTAAACGTTATGTACCATCAAATATAACGTTAAAAATCACAACACCAGGTTACAATCCAACAGGTTTATTTGGAACCATTAGCTTTCAGAGCGCAGCTCCTTCCTCAGGTCACAACCACCTGATGAAGGAGGAGCGCTCCGAAAGTTAGTAGTTGCAAATAAACCTGTTGGACTATAATCCGATGTTGTGTGATTTTTAACTTTGTACACCACAGTCCAACATCGGCATCTCCAAACTATCAACGTATAACCGTAGTTGTTAAAACTCTAACCCCTTATGAAATTCCTTCAACATGCACATATAGACAAACATTACCACAGATCAGCAGATGCTGGAGATCAGAAATAAAATCAGAAATTGCTGGAGAATGTCAGCAGCATCTGTGGAGAGAGAACATTTCAGCTCCTGTAACGCTTTTTCACAACTAGTTGGATCAGAGTACTTTGGGGAAACAAAACGCAGCTTGGGTAACCACATTGAAGAACATTTACATTTTGTCCACAAAAATGATGCTGACCCTCCTGTTGCCTATAATTCCAACACAGCACTGTGTGTTTTTGAGCCAACATGTCTGTCTCAGGCTTGCTGAAGTGCTCCAGCAAAGCTCAGCATAAGTTGGAGCAACGATACCATATTTTCTGCTTGGGGACCTTGCTACCTTCAGAACTCAATACTGAGTTCAATAAGTTTAGAGCCTGAGCATCTTCTCCCAAGTCCTTATCCCAACCCCCCCCCCCCCCCCCCCCCCCCCCCACCACACCAAGTTTTGTCAACACATGGGCTGTACCACAAATAATTCATTGTCAGCCACTAATAGTCCTCTTTTTCAGATATTAATTCTCCCAGGCTAACCTTTACCCACTCTTTCTGGGTTCCACCTCCACCTATCATTTACTCCTTAGCCCCTCCCCCCACTCCACGTTCAGCATATACACCTACCATTTCAGATCTACAATCAGTTCCGAAGAAGGGTCACTGGATCCAAAATGTTACCTCTGCTTTCTCTCTACAGCTGCTGCCAGACCTGTTGAGATTTTCTGATTTGTTTCACATAAAGACAAACAAATAAACAATGATGTTATGAGTTGTCCCCGTCCATGGGGCTCATTGAATTGATCCTCTTGGCTGGTCAAGACGTTTCACTCCTTGATCATCAGGTACACTCATTTGTTTGCAAGAGGCTCAGGGCAACTGGTTCACAATTAGTAAAGTCACTGATTTACCGGTTAAAAGACACAGCCTACAACAACTGATGGGCGAAAATAAATTGGCTTTCTTCAGGCTGTCGGTGTTTTTACTAGAGAGGTGAAGACGGCACCTTCCTTTCTGGAGGTCCGAGGGTCTGCTATCTCATTCATACCCAGTAGCTGTGCAGCTACCTGAGGACCATTCACATAGTTGTTAGCAGGCAGAAGTCCTTTGTCATTGACAACTGATCACCAATCCACAGACCAATCAGCCACTTGTTGCAAGCTGAATCTCATTTTGTACAGACTGTCTGGTCGCAGCTCATCTAAAACCGAACTGACCCCACTGCTTGAAAAAACAAATGTCAACAGCACTTATAGGAAGTGCTAGTAACTATTTGTTTAAAAAATGCTGCAATTCTTCCACAATCCTTGATTTTTAAACCAATCATTTTCCTATTCCAGTCCACAATCAAACACAAAGCAAAATAAAAAGATATGATCTTTATACCAGGCTGTTCTCATTCTAAATATTTATGAGACAGTGAATGATGTCTGCAAATCAATAGAAAGGAAATGCGTTCTCCCATAAAGTTTTCCAAATATCATGCAGAGATTTTGATTAAACATCTGAGCTTGAAAAGGGATTGAAGGATCAATGGAACCATGACATTAATCAGTTTTAATTGTACCGTAAATCTTTTATTCATTTTCTCATCAGCCATGGTGCAACGTGAAGACCGTTGGCTTCATGAAGATCACTCGCACAATGTCAGAAATAAAACATGCTTTGGAAAATTAATACTGTATAATTCAGAAAATTAATCTGACCTCTCTGAGCTGGAGAACACAAGCACTTGTTATATCCATGAGGCAGAATCTACAGATAACTATCAATTTTCCAGTGGTCAAAGTGATTAAACTTTATTTAAAAAGCAGTAAATGCCAAATTGTACATGTTTATGATGTCTTATAAAGCATGAATGCAACAACAAATATGCAGCCAGTAACCTATAAAAATTGCTCATTTTAACAATTCATTTGCATTGCTTGGAACTTAGAAGTCTGAATTGGACATTACCAAATAAAGGTGCAGATTCCAGCAGAGTTACCACTGGCATGAAAGGCAGACTACTATTCCCATCATTATTATTCCCATTAATATTATAACTCTATTAGATCTGAGGGATCAGTGGAGACATACGGTCAACAAGAGCTACGATGCAGAAAAAGAATCTTCAGTCGATGGCATATGTGCCAGTCAAAAACAACGACCTAACTATTGTAATCTACTTTCCAGCACTTGGTCCATAGTCTTGTCATCTATGCATCACAAGTGTACATCAAAATATTTTTTAAATGTCAGAGGGTTTCTGTCCTCTACCACTCTTACAGGCAGACCATTCCAAATTCTCTGGTTAGAAACAGATTTTCCTCACATTGCCTCTGTTTGAAGTGATATATGAACCTGAATATAAGCTAGTAGCAGGAACAAGCCTACTCCATTATTTTCTAAGATCCTGGCTGATCTATTTCTGTTGTTGGGGAACAGTGGACTTCTGGGATTGATGGTACTACTGTGCTCAGTGCAGATGGTGAACCGCCTGCAGGCACAGCGCAGACTCTCGAATTGTAGGTATATGTCTGCAATTGGCAGCAATGTATCTTGCCATTCAAGTTCACTACATGTGATCAAGGTGACAACTGCTTGAAACAGATCCCAAGTTACCACATAGGCTGACTTGAGTTGGCAGTGTTGAACATTTTCTCTTTGATACAATGGAACGTTCAGTTCTGGCAATGACTGTCAGTTTTATCAAAGTGAAATGTGACTCTCTAGCAATTGCATCGTGATCTGCGATGGCTTCTTCAATAGTGTTTCCACATCTATAGACTATCAGATCATGCACAATGTTTTTCCACTTTGGAGGATGGGTCAGTATCTCGTGCTGTCTGCTTTAACACTCTTCTGGAGCAGTGGTAATGCCAAACAGCACACACAGCCATCTGTAACAGCCAAATGCAATCCAGAATGGAAGCTGAAAACTCTCCTCCAGCTTCTTCTGTCAGCAACCATTCTTTGCAGCAAGGAGAGCAAATCACATTGTCTTCAAAGGTTGGGGCAAAATTACTTCACTGGTTTGGCATGGGTAGTCCTTTCAAAGCTTTATTGATATCATTTGGGACTATGTAGACTTAGTGTTCCAGTTTGTTTTTGCACTGTAACTATGTGCTCGTTCAGTGTGTAGGACCCTATCTCTTTCGTAATTATTCCTTTCCAACTCAATTTTATCTTTCAGATCTGGATGTGAGAAACGATGGAACGCTCCTCTGCAAATGCGTTGTTGGCCTCAAACATTCATCTGCTTAAAAACAATGCGCACCAGGAAGATATCCACAATCTGTAAAAATGTCTTTATAATCTACAAGATCTATTTGGCAGTCATTGTCTTAGCTGCCTGCAAAATGCTGCAAATCTCTTCTGGCATATTGAAGGTGACTATTCTAAGCTTTAGACTTGCTTTAGCTAAGATGAGTAGATTTTGATTAACATCTACCATTGGAACTGTAGATCACCATTCTTCCTATTGCATTGGGTTCTCAGCTTAATTTGTATTCTTGGCATGAGTATCATTCCATCATTTCGCTTCAACATTATTTTTGAGGGCTTAATTTTTAAGTCACCCTTAATCCACGAAGCACTATTGTCTCTCTGACATATTGTGTTTATTTGATGTTCTCCCTCATCACTTTAACAATCACATTTATCACTTTTGAAGCTGACAATGCCACCCTGTTTTATAGCAAAGAGTCATGCGTCAGAATAATTGGCTGACATCCAAGCAGCTGCCCTCTCAATGATCCACAATCCTAGTTTAGCCAGCAGAAGAATTGAACACTGCAAAATTTAGAGATAAAATGATACTACTATTAGCTTTACCTGTGGTATCATAGGTCATAAGGTCATAGACACATAGACTCAGAGATGTATAGCACAGAAACAGACCCTTCGGTCCAACTCATCCATACCGACCAGATATCCTAACCTAATCTAGTCCCATTTGCCAGTACTTAGTCCAAATCCCTCCAAACCCTTCCTATTCATATACCCATCCAGATGCCTTTTAAATGCTGCAATTGTACCAGCCTCCACCACTTCCTCTGGCAGCTCAATCTATACATGCACCACCATCTGCGTGAAAAAGTTGTCACTTAGGTCCCTTTTAAATCTTTCTCCCCTCACCCTAAACGTACGTCCTCTAGTTCTGGACTCCCCCACCCCAGGAAAAAGACCTTGTCTATTCATACCACCGACTGACTCTTCCTTCCAGCTACCAACCAGATTCATTCCTACCATCGGCCAATCAGTCCGTACCCTCTACTTGTGTTCACCTATCACTACCCTCACCACCCTGCCCCCTCCCCATCCTAAACGCCACCCCTTTTTATCTGCAGCTCCCCTACCCTCACCTCCATTCCTGAAGAAGGGTTATATCCGAAATCTTGACTTATTCTTCTATTCCTCCTGATGCTGCCTGGCTTGCTGTGTTAGAATTAGAATTGAAATTCCTGCAGTGTGGAAACAGGCCCTTCTGCCCAACAGGTCCCAACCCAAAGAGTAACCCGACCCAGACCCATTCCCCTACATTTACCCCTGACTAATAACCTACACTATGGACAATTTAGCGTGGCCAATTCACCTAATCTGCACAGTCATAGAGATGTACAGCACGGAAACAGACCCTTCGGTCCAACCTGTCCATGCCGACCAAATATCCCAACCCAATCTAGTCCCATCTGCCAGCTCCCGGCCCATATCTCACTAAGCCCTTCCTATTCATATGCCCATCCAAATGCCTTTTAAATGTTGCAATTGTACCAGTCTCCACCACTTCCTCTGGCAGCTCATTCCATACACGTACCACCATCTGCATGAAAAAGTTGCCCCATTGGTCTGTTTTATATCTTTCCCCTTTCACCCTAAACCTATGCCCTCTAGTTCTGGACTCCACGACCCCAGGGAAGAATCTTTGTCTATTTACCCTTTCCATGCCCCTCATGATTTTATAAACCTCCATAAGGTCACCCCTCAGCCTCCGACACTCTGAAAACAGCCCCAAACCTTTCAGCCTCTCCCTGCAGCTCAAATCCTCCAACCCTGGCAACATCCTTGTAAATCTTTTCTGAGCCTTTCAAGTTTCACGACATCCTTCCAATATAAGGGAGACCAGATTGCACACAATATTCCAAAAGTGGCCTAACCAATGTCCTGTACAACCACACCATAATCTCCCAACTCCTATACTCAATGCTTTGTACAATAAAGGAAAGCATACCAAATGCCTTCATTATTCTATCTACCTGCGAATCCACTTTCAAGAAACTATGAACCTGCATTCCAAGATCTTTTTGTTCAACAACACTCCCCAGGAACTTACCATTAAGTGTATAAGTCCTGCTCTGATCTACCTCTCCAAAATGCAGCACCTCACATTTATCTAAATTAAACTCCATCTGCCACACCTCAGTCCATTGGCCCATCTTATCAAGATCCTGTTATAATCTGAGGTAAACTTCTTCGCAGTCCAGTACACTTCCAATTTTAGTGTCATCTGCAAACTTACTAACTACACCTCCTATATTCATACCCAAAACATTTACAAAAATGACGAAAAGTAGCGGACCCAGCACCGATCCTTCCGGTACACCATTGGTCACAGTCTGAAAAGCAACCCTCCACCACCACCCTCTGTCATCTAACTTTGAGCCAGTTCTATATCCAAGTAGCAAGTTCTCCCTGTATTCCGTGAGATTGAGCCCTTCTAACCAGTCTCTAATTGGCAACCTTGTCTGACGCCTTACTGAAGTCCACATAGATCACGTCCACCGCTCTGCCCTTATCAATCCTCTTTGTTACTTCTTAAAAAAAATTCAATCAAGTTTGAGAGACATGGTTTCCAACATCATCAGCATTGTTTCTTTGATCTAAATTGAAACATCAGTCATGACAATATAGAAACAAACATTGACTATTTCGCCCTTCAAGCTAATTCTACTGATGGCTGATCTATGAACTAACTTCATAATCACTTTTCATGGAGGCAGTGGCAGTGTGATAATAACACTGGACTTGCTAATCCAGAACCCCAGGCTAAAGTTCAGGGGGACATAGGTTCATATCCCACCTGGGGGACACAGGTTCATATGGCAAAATTTGAGTTCTATAATATCAGAAGTAACAAACAAAGAAGCTAGCCTAATGGCAACCACATAGAGTCACAGAGGTTGATAGTGCAGAAGAAGGTTCTTTGGCCCAACATATCTGCATCCGTCAAAAACAACTACCTAACTATTCTAATCCCATTCTCTAGCAGTTGGCCCATAGCCTTGTATGCCTTATCATTGCAAGTGCACATCTAAATACTTCTTCAATGTTATTAGGGTTTCTACATCTACGTCTCCTGAAGAAGGGCTTATGCCCGAAACGTCGATTCTCCTGTTCCCTGGATGCTGCCTGACCTGCTGCGCTTTTCCAGCAACACATTTTCAGCTTTCTACGTCTACCACCCTTCCAGGCAGTGAGTTCCATTACCTGCTACCCTCTGGTTGAAAAACGTTTTCTTCACATCACCTCAAAACCTTCCGCCCCTCCCTTAAATCTAGTCAGTGTTCTCTCCATCAAATGAAGAAGTTTATTTTCGTCGAACCTATCCATGCCTCACATTCTTTCATACACATAAGTCTGACAATTGTAAAAACTGATCCATTTCTCTAACATCTTTTACGGAGGAAAATCTGTCTTGCCTACCTCATCTGCCTGACATGTGACTCCAAACCACCAGTAATGTAGTTGACACTTGGCTACTCTCTGAAATTGTCTGGCAAGCCATTAACATGGATTAATTAGGGATGGGAAATGAATTCTGGTCTAGCTAGCAATGCACACATCCCGTGAAGGTTTTTTTAAAAGCAATACTTTAAAGTTAATAGCTTAATTACTTTATACTGTTGCATCAGGAAAATAACCTCAAATTTAAAATGTCCAATTGATTTGGATGGAAGTTCCATACGTCTAGAATGCTTTCTGTGTAGAATTATTTCCTACCTTCACTCCTGAAAAGTCTAGCTCTATTCGTTTTGAAAATGTCTCCTCGTCCTGAGATTGGATTTTCCCTTCAGCATTCAGATACGTGAGACAAGGCACTTCCCAATATTACAATCCCAACTTCTGCAAGTTATGCCATTCTCACAGACTGCTCATCTGGAAGAGACTGGATAAATGACCAATCTATCCATCAGAGAAGTCAAGCATCTGTTTTGCCAGATGATAATCTGTTTACCCTACTTGAAAAAGTTTCAATATGTTCGTCTCTGTGAACTTAGTTGACATAAGTTGTGAAATAGAATTCATTATGAATGCTTATCCAACCTTCAAAATGCTTCAGTGGATTCAGCCCTTTAGGGATTGTTAATCGGTTGTCAAGGGGTCTAGTGTTCTGGTTTCATTGACAATTTTATGAGCTTATAATGAGTTTGTCATTTTTAAAGTAATTTTAAAATACTTTTTGTTGAGTTGGACAGGTTAATGGGGTGCCGAGATGGTTTTTTTTACAATGGAGTAGGAGAAGTTATAAATAACAATGAATATTTGACTATTTTATGAGTCTTTATGAGGAGAAATTTTTTTCAGGGGAACTTTGAATAGTTACTTGTTTATTTTGATAGCTTCAGGAGCATTTCAAAGGTATAATTATATCCTTCACGGATTCTGTACCTAGTGGGTACTGGAAATGTGTTTCAAAAGCTCAACAAATGTCATGACTTGGAAAAATTATCGATGCAAATGTCACACCACTGCACAAATGAACATTAGATGATTGATACAGTTGAATGTGGAGAAAAGATTCTAATGTATCTGAACACGTTCATTTGCTTTTCAATTTACTAATTAATTGTCTTTTAAGAACAGATTCCTGTGACCAGCCACTGCACTAAAAACATATTTAACATATTAAAATAAAGTGGCTTCTTAGCTTTCAAATGGACATGCAAGACTCTCAGAAGACTTGACAGGGTAAATGGATATTTCCCCTTGTGAGAGAGCCCAGAACCGGAGGGAATAATCTCAGAGTAAGGGGTCACCCATTTAAGACAAAGATGAGGAGGTATTTCTTCTCTCCGACGGGAGGAAATCTGTGGAATTCTTTAACGTGGAGGGCAGTCGAGGTTGGGTCATTAATTATAATCAAGAGATCAAAAGAAAGGGAATCAAGGCATTGAAATGAAATGAATTGAATTGAATTGATTGTCACGTGTACCGAGGCACAGTGAAAAGCTTTGTCTTCAAGTGATACAGGCAGATCACGTAGTTAAGTAGCATTGATAGTAAATAATAGGTCTATTAAATTTAAAGAATGTAGAACAATTGTAGGAAATAGGAAACTTAGATTTGCGTGCAGGAGTTCGCAAGGAGTCGACCATATCTAGCGCCATCTTGAAGAACATATGGGGAAAAGGCGGGAGAGTGGGGTTGAGGAATATCAGATCAGCCATGATTTCATTGAATGATGGAACAGACTCGACGGGCTGAATGACTTGCTTCTGATTTTCTGTCTTATGGTCTTATGGCCCTGGTTCTGATGAGGGCAAGACAAACAGCTTCAACTTTTCGTCTCCTGTTAACAATGCTATTGAATATTTATTTCACTAACTCTTAAAACACCATCCAATTATGATCATTAAAGTCAACAACATCTTTTAAACAAACTTGTCAAAATGTTTCTAACTCCACAGCAAGTTCCCACCAAGGTTCATGGACTGAGCTCTGGTCACAGAGCATTCAGGACGCCCCCTTAACTTCAGGAAAATACCAACTTTAGGGAAAATTATATCCAGAGAAGTCATTTCAACAACAATCCTGAAGTGGGTCCTTTTAAAAGTATCTACCTAGATAATGAGATTAGTAGTAATTTATACAACATTAAAGAGGATGCAGGATCAGGGGATCCTTAATACTATGTGCTTAGATCAATGAAGGTACCAGGTAAGGTTAAAAAAAAAGGTTCTTAAAAGGACACACTAGTTATAATTTATAAAAGGATACGTAGAGTGCAAAAGCTGAACCTGAATAAAATGCTGTTTCAACATCAGCTGGAGTACTGTGGGTTAAATACTTATCGAAGAACTTGAAGGTATTAGACAGGTACAGGAAAAATTCAAAACTATAATTTTGGGGATGAGGAACTTTAGAGACCAGTGAACCAAGGGCTGTTCTTCTTCGAGAAAGTTGAGAGATGTTTTAAGTGTTCGGCCTAAGAGGGGGAGAGCTTGCAACAGAAATGAAGGGTTGGATTAGTCCTTTGAATCCACCCATTGGCCTACCTAACCTTAACGCCTCCCCCTCCAAAACACACACACACACACACACACAAATCAGGAGACTCTGAACCTGGACAGCCCATGAGTAGTCTCTTCCATTCCCCTGCCTGACGCTGCTGGATCTAAAAGTTTCCATCCATCCAATTGGCTGGTAGCTTTCTAAAGGGAGGACTTGGCTTCCAGAACTGTGTTGGAAGTCCTACCTTAAAACAATGTTTCATTGTACAATGCATCAAGGTTCAGGTTAGTCTCCTCCCGACATTTCAACTTGGGAATGTGAGGATCATAGACACTCCCCCCCAGTGTTAGTTTCTGGAGGAAAATCTGCCTGTTATCCAAAGTCGCAACATGTACAAACGTCTCAATATCAGCAACCATCAGACTGAGTCAGTGACAGATTTTGGATCCCGCTGGTTTTTGAGTTGGGCGTGTTGGGGCAAGCGGTTCATCCCAGAATGGGTTGGCTGGGCAGATCTTGCTGAGCTGGGGCAGGGAGGGTCTAGTATCATTCAGATCATGGGAAAAGACCAGGCAGCATGCCATGCATCACTGAACTGAGCAAGCCCCTTAGATATTTTACATAGGCCAGTAAAACTGGGTTGTTTTCTCTGGAGTGGCAGAAGCTGAGGGGAGAATTAATAGAAGTCTATAAAATTATGAAATGTTTGATAAAGTTAACAGTCAGAATCTTTTTCGCAGAGTTGAAATGTCCAATACTAGGGGGCGTGTATTTAAGTTGACAGGGGAGTCATAGAGATGTACAGCATGGAAACAGACCCTTCAATCCAACCCATCCATGCCGACCAGATATCCCAACCCAATCTAGTCCGCCTGCCAGCACCCAGCCCATATCCCTCCAAACCCTTCCTATTCATATACCCATCCAAATGCCTCTTAAATGTTGAAATTGTACCAGCCTCCACCACATCCTCTGGCAGCTCATTCCATACACGCACTACCCTCTGTGTGAAAAGGTTGCCCCTTAGGTCTCTTTTATATCTTTCCCCTCTCACCCTAAACCTATGCCCTCTAGTTCTGGACTCCCCGACCACAGGAAATAAACTTTGTCTATTTACCCTATTCATGCCCTCATAATTTTGTAAACCTCTATAAGGTCACCCCTCAGCCTCTGACACTCCAGGGAAAACAGCCCCAGCCTGTTCAGCCTCTCCCTATAGCTCAAATCCTCCTGGCAATATCCTTGAAAGAGTTCAGAAAAGATTTATAAGTTTCACAACATCTTTCCGATAGGAAGGAGACCAGAATTGCATGCAATATTCCAACAGTGGCCTAACCAATGTCCTGCACAGCCGCAACATGACCTCCCAACTCCTGTACTCAATACTCTGATCAATAAAAGAAAGCATACCAAACGCCTTCTTCACGATCCTATCTACCTGCGACTCCACTTTCAAGGAGCTATGAACCTGCACTCCATGGTCTCTTTGTTCAGCTACACTCCCGAGGACCTTACCATTAAGGTATAAGTCCTGCTAAGATTTGCTTTCACTTACTAACTGTACCTCTTATGCTCGCATCCAAATCATTTATGTAAATGACAAAAAGTAGAGGACCCAGCACTGATCCTTGTGGCACTCCACTGGTTACAGGCCTCCAGTCTGAAAAACAACCCTCCACCACCACCCTCTTTTTTTTTTACCCAGAGAGTGGCAGGTATCTGGAACACACTGCAAGGGATGGTGGTGAAGGCAGATAAAATAGAGGTATTTAAGGGAGTTTTAGATAAATATATGAATATGGAAAGAATGGAGGGATATGGACCAAGGGCAGGCAGAAGAGTTCCATTTAAATTGGTGTCATGTTCAGCACAACATCGTGGGCCGAAGGGCCTGTTCCTGCGCTGTACTGTTCTTTGTTCTATTTAATAATAAGTCAAAAAAAAAGCATCATCTTCAAGCATCGCCAACTTTCAGCTCTCTGGATTTAAAACATTGTGCCTGGATTTGTTATTAATATTGCTCAATGCTTTGTTATTATATTGTGCAATTCCTACCGAATTAATTTGAAAGTATCATTTAGAAAATGTAAGCAGCTGTCAAAGGAGTAAGATCAATGTGCCGAATCTATCGCAATGATTGATACGTTTCAATAATGAATGTTATTCTGCCACATAGCCTGTATCCTGCTGAGTGGGTACAGCTGATTTATGTGTATGAACAAAAAGGCCACACAGTCTGCATCCTTAAACATTGTCCTCGGTACATAAGATAATAACAGCATCATGCAGGCTGACATCAACCCACCTGATTAGAAACTCAATGGTTCCCAATGGTGCTTCAATTTATATCGATTACCTTTCTATTCAGTTGGAGGTCAGACCTTGACCTCAATGGTGGCTGTCAGGAGGTTCACAGCAATTTGTTTGCCAACAGTTCTCTCCAGCTCACTGGCCGCACAATGAACTTTCTGTAATTAGTTGTCTCATTATTAGAACTGCGCCAGAGGAACCACATTGGTTCATCAAATTTCACTGATGGGAGCAGGAAGCTGGAACTGGTGGTGTCATTAAAATTCGAAAGCAAATCTTCTTGCTTGATAGACAGTACAGAATCATAAGGAACAGTGCATCAGGTGAGATAAACAGGATGATTGATTCTTTTCCTTGTCTAACTCTTCCAATAGCCACAACAAAGTATGGATCTGAAAGGAAGCTGATATTGCCAATTATATAAAGAGCTAGAGAATATGATACAACTCAGTATCAGAAAAAATCAATCCAAGATGGCTCCAGTATGGTTAAGTTGTGTTTGGGATCATCGGATCCCGTACACTCCAGGGCAGTGGCATAATTTCTCTGTGTACTTTACGTCTTTTTCTCTTTTCCTCTTTTCTTTTTCATCATCGAGGCCGGAGTAGCATTGATGGGGTGGTTGGTACAGCCTCGGTGGCATGGATCAGGACTCCTGGCACTGGTGGTGATGCCCAGCACCTGAACTTTTGATGGCAATAGACTCAGAGCCTGGCCTCCATTCAGTGACAGGACTGGAGCATGGACTCCTTACAACGGTAGTGTGTTGCTGGAGAAGCGCAGCAGGTCAGGCAGCATCTAGGGAACAGGAGAATCGACGTTTCGGGCATTAGCCCTTCTTCAGGGCTAATGCCCGAAACGTCGATTCTCCTGTTCCCTAGATGCTGCCTGACCTGCTGCGCTTCTCCAGCAACACATTTCCATCTCTGATCTCCAGCATCTGCAGACCTCATTTTCTCCTTACAACGGTAGGCCTGGAGCCTGGACTCACTGCAGCGGTAGGCCTGGAATCTGGACTTCCTACAGCAGAAGGCCTGGAGCCTGGACCCCCTACAGTGGGAGGCCTGGAGCCTGGATGAGCTACGGCAATAGGCCTGCAGTGGTATGCCTGGAATTTGGTCCCCCTACAGTGTTGGACCTGGAGTCTGGACCCCCTAGAGAGGAATGGCCTGGAATCTGGACCTCCTTACAACGGTAGGCCTGGAGCCTGGACTCACTGCAGCGGTAGGCCTGGAATCTGGACCTCCTACAGCAGAATGCCTGGAGCCGAGACTCCCTGCAACGGGATGTCTGGAGCCTGGACTCCTGACCATGGTAGGCCTGAATCCTGGACCCCCTGCAGCAATAGACTTGGAGCCTGGGCTCCCTACAGCAGTAGGCCTGGAGTCCAGGCTCTCTTCAGCAGTAAGCCTGGAGCCCGGACTCCCTACTGTGGTAGGCCTGGAGCCTGAACTCCCTGCAGTGGTAGGCTTGGAGCCTGGACTTCCTGCAACAGTTGGCCTGGACCCTGGACCCCCTGCAGCAGAAGCCCTGGAGTCTGGACTCCTAATAGTGGTAGGCCTGGAGTCTGGACCCCTACAGTGGTAAGCCTGGAGCCTGGTCTCCCTACAGCAGTAGGCCTGGAGCCTGGACTCCCTACAACAGTAGGCCTGGAGCCTGGATGTCCAGCAGCAGTAAGCCTGGAGCCTGGACCCCCTGCAGCAGCAAACGTGGAGCCTGAACACCCTGCAGCTGTAGGCTTGAAGCCTGGACTCCTTGCAGCAGTAGGACCAGAGCTTGGACTCTTGACAGTGTCAGTGAGACAGCAGAGCCATGGTCTCCTGGGACATTGGCTTGTTGTTGCTTTTCCCAAGAACTTGGGATCATATCACCTCCTTGTAAAAATATTGAAGACTTGGTGACTCCTTTTAGACAGCTGCAGTTCTTTGCAACTGCTGCATTTTTACAGTTAGAACAACGTCCTAGCATTGAAAAGTGTTCCCAACAAAAAGCTCAAGAAATACACATGCCCAGTTGATGATATTATAAATTGATGAACTAATACACGCAGCCAATGACATTAGAAATTAATAATTTTGGTAACACAACATTATAACAGAAAGATGGCATTTGGCCCATTGCACAGATTGTGTCTGATTTTGGTTGAGCTGTACAATTGTTCCCACTGTCTGATTTTTCCACATAGCTCTGTATATTTTTCATCTTCAAAGTATTTATCCAATTCTCCTTTGCTGGTTACCAGTGAAACTGCTGCCACCAGCCCTTCAGGCAGCGCATTCCACGTGAAATAAATTTTAATAATCCTGATGTGGACTTTTATAAGACAGGAATTCAGGCATGAAGGTTGATGTGTCAGGTTGGCAGTGCGTACAACTTTCCATTCAGAAACATACAGAATGTTGTGGACTTCTAAATCAGGGATACAAGCTTGCAGATCAGAATTCCTGACATACACTCCCTTTGCCTCATGGTTTGGCTTATTTAATAATAAGACAGCAAGCCTGGACATCTCTGATTGATAGTGAATGAAATTACACACACTACATTTCAAAAAAGAGCATGGGCATGAATATTCATCATGCTGGGCCAAGGTTTGCCAGGAAGGGGAGATGTCTAGTCATTGAATGAATGAATAAGACACGTAAGCAGCTATGAGTCCTTAAAAGATAGTCAGGCCTGATTTGACAGGCCTTTCATTAAAAAAAGGTGGCACAGGACACTCATCAGCTGTCCAGTCAGCAAATGAGATACCCATGGCCTAGTTTACATACCTCTCTATGAGAAGGAACTGCAACTAACATGGAAAGGAATGTGAACATTTATACACTGACCTCGGTTTTTGGTAAGATTTTAGAGTCCACTTTTAAAGATGAGATTGCAGAATACTTGGAAGTGCCTGGTAAAATAGGGCATTTGTAATATTATGTGTAGTTTTGGGCCCCATATCTAAGGAAAGATGTGAAAGTGTTGGAGAAGATCCAGAGGAGGTTTATAAGAATAATCCCAGGGATGAAGGGCTTGTCCTATGAAGAATGGTTGAGGACTCCAGGTGTGTACTCAATGGAATTCAGAAGGATAAGGGGAGATGTCATTGAAACTTACTGAGACATTGAATACAATGGACATGAAGGAGATGTTTCCATTATAGGAGAGACCAGAACTTGAGGGCACAGCCTCAGAGTGAACGGACAAACCTTTAGAACTGAGATAACTGGGTATTTCTTTAGGTAGGGAATGTGTGGAACTCATTGCCTCAGAGGGTTGTGGAAGTTGAGTGACAAAGTGTATTTAAGGCACCAATAGAGAGGTTCTTGATTTTTAAAGAGATCAAGGATTATGGGGAGAAGGCAGGAACCTATCAACCTCTCAATGGCAGAGCAGACTCGGTGGGCTGAACGGCCTAATTTTGCTCCTATATCTTAAGGTCTTCTGATTTGATACAAGTCTGAATAGTAAAAGACAGTAAAATGATTGAAGCAACCAATTAGGAACTAAAGAGGGGATCTATGCATGAAGGAAGGTAAATAAGTGCTTTGAATTTTACTAAAGATGTTGCCAAAATCATCACACAATCATGAAAGCACCACAGGACAAATGGAGGCCATTCAGCCTGTCATGTTTGCACTGCTTCTTCAAATGGGTATCATTACTTAGCGCTGATTTCCAGCTTTATCCCCTTACTCCTGCAGGTTATTTCTATCCAAACAACCATCCAATATCCTTCGCAGGGAAAGAAATGGTAATTGAGTTACTAAATTGTCCCAAAATTGATAAAGGGGAGGGTTTAGAATGTTTAGCTGTACTCAGCGTTGATAAATCACATGAGTCAGGTGAAATACATCCAAAGTGGTTCAGGGGTATGAGGGTGGAAATTGCAGAGGTAAACCATAATCTTTCAAACCTCAGACACAGGGTTGCTGGTAGAGAACTGGAGAACTGCCAATGTTAAACCATTTTGTAATATGAAAAGGTATAGAGGTAAGCCCAGTGTCTACAGGCCAATCGGTTTAACATCTCAATAATACGAAAACTTTTAGAAATAATAATCTTTGACAAAATTATCTGTCCCCTGAGCAAGTGTGGATCAATTAAGTCGCGTCAACGTGGATTTATTAAAGGCAAATCTTCTTTCAGTACTTTCACTGAATTTTTTGATGAGGTAACAGAGGGTGCATGATGGTGATGCAGTTGATGTGGTGTAAGTGAACCTAGCAAGGCATTTTATAGAATGCTGATATTATAGGGTTGCCAGTAAAAACCTGTAACAATGAAATAAACTGTACAGTGGAAATCTGGGTATGAAATGGTGGGAGACAGAGAACTAGTTAACAGTTGTTTTACAGATGGGAGGAAGATATATTGTTGACTTATCAATATCATTGCCTTTTTTTTATGTCTATTTTCTCCAGTGTGCTTTCCATCTTTCAAATCTTTTCTCATTGACTTAATCTCTCAAAACATCTGTAATGTGTTTTACATCCTTCAAACAACTCAACATCTCCCTAACTTTGTGGCAAATGAAAACTTAAAACTATTACATATAATCCTAAATAATTGATAAAGACTATGAACTGTTGGGGCCTCAGCACTGATCGTTATGGCACCCAACCAGTCACAGCCTTCCATGCTGAAAACTACCCTTTTTTTCTTGCTGTGTCTTCCAGCAGTTAAGTAGTATTCAATCTGTGCCAGTATATTCCATGAGTTCCTTTGTTAGCTCATCTCTTGTGTGAGACACTATCAAAGCTTTCTAAAAATCTAAACAGACCATGAGCTCCCCTTACATATTGTTATACTTACATCCTTAAAAGGCCCGAAATGGTTTGTTGTAAATCTGTTCTAACTCTGCTCAAGCCTACCATATTTTCTAAGTACCCTGTTCTAATATCCTTTACTATGGGATTTGAGCATTTCCCTGTGATTGATATTCAGCTGACAGATCTGTGATTGTCATTTTCTTTCTCCATCATTTCCTAAATAGTGGTGTACATTTGCCACCTTCCAATCTGCAAAGACCATCCAGAGTCCACAGAAGTATGAAAGAAAGAGTCGTAGAGATGTACAGCACGGAAACAGACCCTTTGGTCCAACCCGTCCATGCTGACCAGATATCCCAACCCAATCTAGTCCCACCTGCCAGCACCTGGCCCATATCCCTCCAAACCCTTCCTATTCATATACCCATCCAGATGCCTCTTAAATGTTGCAATTGTACCAGCCTCCACCACTTCCTCTGGCAGCTCATTCCATACACGTACCACTGTCTGCGTAAAAAAGTTGCCCCTTAGATCCCTTTTATATCTTTCCCCTCTCACCCTAAACCTATGCCCTCTAGTTCTGGACTCTCCGGGAAAAAGACTTTGTCTATTTATCCTATCCATGCCCCTCATAATTTTGTAAGTTTCTGTAAGGTCACCCCTCAACCTCCGACACTCCAGAGAAAAGAGCCTGTCCCCATCGCTTAAATCCTCCAAACCTGGTAACATCCTTGTAAATCTTTTCTGAACCCTTTCAAGTTTCACAACATCTTTCCAGTAGGAAGGAGACCAGAGTTGCACACAATATTCCAACAGTGGCCTAACCAATGTCATTTACAGCCGCAACATGACCTCCCAACTCCTGTACTCAATAGTCTGACCAATAAAAGAGAGCATACCAAACGCCTTCTTCACTATCCTATCTATCTGCCACTCCACTTTCAAGGAGCTATGAACCTGCACTCCAAGGTCTCTTTGTTCAGCAACACTCCCTAGGACCTTACCATTAAGTATATAAGTCCTGCTCTGATTTGCTTTACCAAAATGCAGCACCTCACATTTATCTGAATTACACTCCATCTGCCACTTCTCAGTCCATTGGCACATCTGGTCTAGATCCTGTTGTAATCTGAGGTAACCCTCTTCACTGTTCACTACATCTCCAATTTTGGTGTCATCTGCAAACTTACTAACTCTTAAGCTCGCATCCAAATCATTTATATAAATGACAAAAAGTAGAGGACCCAGCACCGATCCTTATGGCACTCCACTGGTCACAGGCCTCCAGTCTTAAGCTCGCATCCAAATCATTTATATAAATGACAAAAAGTACAGGACCAGCACCGATCCTTATGGCACTCCACTGGTCACAGGCCTCCACCACCACCCTCTGTCTTCTACCTTTGAGCCAGTTCTGTATCCAAATGGCTAGTTCTCCCTGTATTCCATGAGATCTAACCTTGCTAACCAGTCTCCCATGGGAAACCTTGTTGACCACCTTACTGAAGTCCATATAGATCACATCTACTGCTCTGCCCTCATCAATCCTCTTTGTTACTTCTTCAAAAAACTCAATCAAGTTTGTGAGACATGATTTCCCACGCACAAAGCCATGTTGACTATCCCTAATCAGTCCTTGCCTTTCCAAATACATGTACATCCTGTCCCTCAGGATTCCCCCCAACAACTTGCCCACCACCGATGTCAGGCTCACTGGCCTATAGTCCCCTGGCTTGTCCTAACTACCCTTCTTAAAGAGTGGCACCGCTATAGCCAACCTCCAGTCTTCTGCATCTACAATCTCAACA
The DNA here is from genome assembly GCF_004010195.1 of Chiloscyllium plagiosum. NCBI lineage: Eukaryota > Metazoa > Chordata > Chondrichthyes > Orectolobiformes > Hemiscylliidae > Chiloscyllium > Chiloscyllium plagiosum. The sequence continues at coordinate 20,998,095 of NC_057710.1, forward strand.
GCCAACTATTTCACCACTTTGGGATGTTACGTTCAGCTGATTTATCTATTTTAAGTACCATTGTTTTCTCTAATTTTTTTATATACACAGAATCTTTTATGCTAGTATTCTACTTTATGCTAGTATTCTAGTTTTCCTTCCATTGTTTGTGCTGATGTTAGACTGAGGTGGACAAAGTTAAAAATCATACAACACCAGGTTATCATCCAACAGGCTTATTTTAAATCACAAGCTTTCAGAGGTTCCTGGTGGGCTTCACCTGATGAAGGAGCTGCACCCTGAAAGCTTGTAACTTCCAATAAACCCGTTGGAATATAACCTGGTGTTGTGTGACATCTGCTAAAGTTAGTAAAACATCCCAGGTTTATTTACATGATTAGATTAGATTAGATTACGTTACAGTGTGGAAACAGGCCCTTCGGCCCAATAAGTCCACACCGACCCGCCGAAGCGTAACCCACCCATACCCCTACATTTACCCCTTACCTAACACTACGGGCAATTTAGCATGGCCAATTCACCTGACATGCACATCTTTGGACTGTGGGAGGAAACCGGAGCGCCCGGAGGAAACCCACGCAGACACAGGGAGAACGTGCAAACTCCACACAGTCAGTCGCCTGAGACGGGAATTGAACCCGGGTCTCTGGCGCTGCGAGGCAGCAGTGCTAACCACTGTGCCACCGTGCCGCCCATGATCATTAGGTCAAAAAATTGATAGCTCAATAAATAAAGTAATATTAGGGCAGACCGAATAAAACTTAGTCTAAAAGGTAGGTTTTAAGAAGAATTTTACAAAAGAATGAGATAAAAGATACCAAAAGTTTTTTTTTGTGCTGGTATCACTTTACTGTAAAGAGACAAAGGGGGGGAATTCCAGGTTAAAGGAAAGCAGAAAAAGCTTCAACATCGATGGCACAAAATAAAATCACTCCGATCCTGACAGACGTATTGTACACTAGCAAGTTTGTATATTTGTATTATTAAACTTTTGTATTTTTGTTACTATTCATTGTTAAACTACGCTTTGTCAAAGCTTTATTGAATCAGAAACATTACCTGCAACTTCTTTAAATATGCTTATTTGTGCCTGAATAAAACAGACCTGTTACAATCCTGATCCAATACCTATTGGGAGGTAGTTATATCCTTTGTAAACTTAGATAACCTTCTTCGCTGTCAACTATACCACCAATTTTGGTGTCATCTGCAAACTTACTAATCATGCCTCCTGAATTCTCATCCAAATCGTTTCTATAAATGACAAACAATAGTAGACCCAGCACTGATCAACGTGGCACACTGCTGGTCACAGGCCTCCAGTGTCCCTGAATCCCATGTGATCTAACTTTACTAATCAGTTGACCATGTGAAACATTGTCACAGGCTTTATGGAATTCCATGTAGGTAACATCTACTGCTCTGATCTCATCAATCCTGATGTCGTCATTGGCTGGGCCAGCATTTACCCCTGGCCCTAGTTGCCCTTTAGAAGGTGCTGGTGAGCTGTCTTCTTGAACTACAGCAGTCAACTTGCTGTGAGTTGACCCACTGTGTCATTTGGAAGGAAATCCAGTGACAGTGAAGGAACAGCGACACACAGAACATAGAACATTATTGCACAGTACAGACCCTTTGGCCCTGAATGTTGCACTGATCTGTGAAACCAACCTGAAGCCCATCTAACCTACATTGTTCCATTCTCGTCCATATGCCTATCCAATGACCATTCAAATGCCCATAAAGTTGGTGAATCTACTACTGTTGCAGGCAGTACATTCCATGCCCCTACTACTCTGAGTAAAAAAACTACCTCTGACATCTGTCCGATATTTATCACCCTTCAATTTAAAGCTATGTCCCCTCGTGCTAGCCATCACCATCCGAGGAAAAAGACTCTCACTGTATTATAGTGAAAGGTTTACTGTCAATTCGGTTGCTCCGTATGTGAACATTTGTGAGCTGTATACAATCACGATGTTTGCTTTTCTCTAACTATGAACATTGAATGCCAAGCTATATCCAAAGATTCGGTTGAGCAGCCATGACATCTCTCTGCACATGGTGGACTTTGCTGAGAATGTAGCTCTGAGCTGTGGAGACAATGCTTTGCAGTGTCTTCGGAGAAAGCTGTAATTCCAACAAATCTGGTTGGGTTTTAGTGCAGAGGTTATGCTTTCCTCAGAACTGGACAAATTCAAAACATTAATCATCTGTGCCACACAGAAATATTGTCCCTTTCCATTCTGCGCTCAGGAAAGCACTGTTCCCAAGGCAACAGCAAAAACCTTTAATTGACCAAATTTTAAAGGATTCTTTCCTTCTTCACAGTTACTCCACAATCCCTTACTAACAGGAGGAAGGAAAGCAAGGAAGGATGATAGTCAGACTTTAATAGACAAAGAAACAACAACGACAAGAAGTTAATAAATTGCATAGTTTATCACATCCCCTGTCACAAGATGCTGTGCATTGTATTATGAATTGGAATAGTATGTAGACGTGTGCACCTTCAATTGCTGTAGATTTGCAAGTGCCACTAATATTTTGTCATGTTTTAACTACTTAATTGATTTTTTTTTAGATAACGCACATAATAAATCTTTTTCCATTATGTGTTCTTCACATTATAGAATGGTAATCACTTTTAACCTTGACAACTGGTTCGGCTCATGTTCTATATTCTGTCTGATTTTAACATTTTTTCTTAAAGTAATTAAAAAGGCAATTAAAGCTCCTATGAAGAACCTTGGGGCATTTTACTACAATGGAGGTGCTATATACTCAGAGAGTAGTAAGGGTGTGGAATGCTTTGCCTGCAATGGTAGTAGATTCGCCAACTTTAAGTACATTTAAGTCGTCATTGGACAAGCAGATGGACGTACATGGAATAGTGTAGGTTAGGTGGGCTTCAGATTGGTATAAATCTTTGAGAGAAAGTGAGGGCTGCAGATGCTGGAGATCAGAGCTGAAAATGTGTTGCTGGAAAAGCGCAGCAGGTCAGGCAGCATCCAAGGAACAGGAGAATCGACATTTCGGGCATAAGCCCTTCTTCAGGAAGAAGGGCTTATGCCCGGAACGTCGATTCTCCTGTTCCTTGGATGCTGCCTGACCTGCTGCGCTTTTCCAGCAACACATTTTCAGCTTCAGATTGGTATGACAGGGTGGCGCAACATCGAGGGCCGAAGGACCTGCACTGCGCTGTAATGTTCTATGTTCTATAATGCAAGTTGTTATCTTGCCTTCATCTGATTTAGTGTGTGGTCCAGTTTTAACAAACCCTCCTTAATTTTACACTTTTGAATTAAAGGCGAGCGTTCCATTTATTGTCCCTATTATCTGCTGAACTTGGATGCCAGTTTTTTGTGATTTATCCATAAGGATCCCTTACATCCCTCTGGGCTATAGCTTTCTGCAGTCTTTCTCCATTTAAATAATACCCATCTCTTCTATTCTTCCTGGCAATTAGCAATACATTTACTTAAAGACTGTTCATTGATATAATGTTGCATCCTGTAATGAAGATGAAATTAACATTGAACACATCAGTTTACAATTATATTTTAAGTACAGAAATAAACTCCTTTACAATGAAGCCCAGAAAGATCTGGCTAATTTTACAAGTTCCCTTATAATTGTCCATTGAAATTTACAAAACTCTTGAAATGTTGGTATTAAGCATTGACTTTAACATGTTTAAATATATATTAATGAGCAGTGATTGCTTTGAAATGGTTATGTAATTGCTCACTCTGAGACTCCAGTCATTGACATTTTGAAAACAGTAGCCAAGGTACTCCTGGTTCAGGCTATAGGACCTTCCCTTTGTTAAATTATAGGTTGATTGAAGTGCATTGGGTCTTTATTGGCATTTTAGAACATAACTAAGCATATTGTACATTCTAACAACAATCCAACACTGACTGAGCTGCTCAAATCCTAAAGGATTTTACAACTGGTGTGATGGAGCCAAACAGAAGAAAATAAGTGGACCTCTTCCTCATGAGTCTGCCTACAGCAAATGCACCTGTCAACGACACCACCACACTTTCCTTATGGAGATGAAGTCCCATCTTCACGCTGAGGATATCCTCCATCATGTGGAGGGATATGGGCCGGGTGCTGGCCAGTGGGACTAGATTGGGTTGGAATAGCTGGTCAGTGCAGACAAGTTGGACCGAAGGGTCTGTTTCCATGCTGTACACCACTGTGACTCCATGACTCTATGTCATGTGGCATTATCACTGGGCGAAATGGGACAGATTTCAAACAAATCTAGCTGAGTGATCTGAGAATCTGCAGGAGCGTCTGCCAGGAACAGCCTCAGGCATTACTAAAAAAGTGATGAAGCTATGACACTGAACTACTCACAATGTAGGTAAAACACAGCATTGCAGTGCTGTACAGTGTTATAAATTTGTCTGAGATGTGTCATGAGGCTGCTGAGTGTCTCTGTGAATGGAAAATACATGAGGTCACTACCCAAGGTGCATTCACTCGGATTGTTGGGGAATGCTGGCTAAAATGGAGATCTGGAGAAGATACTGGCTAGCTGCAACCACCAGATAATTGCTTTGACTTTCAAGTTAGGAATTGCTGTCATCTAATTTCTCACTGGTACGTTGGAAAATAGCAACCTGCATCTCAATGCAGTTGAGATAAGGTAATAATGGGATGTTAATGCATGCAAATAGGTCCCACACCACTGACTCGTGAGATTGTCATTGAGGTATTAAAAATTTAAGCATAAAAACAATCTTTTTTTTTCAATGTAGAGAATCTAATTTTTCATTCTCACTGAATTTTCCTAGCTTTAGAGTCAAAGAGTCACAGAGTCCTACAGCACAGAGACAGACCCTTTGGCCCAAGTTGGTCCATACTGACCAAAATATTCATCCACGCTAACCCCATTTCTCTACATTTGGCCCATATCCTGCTAATCCTGTCCCATCCATGTATTTGTCCAAATGCTTTTTCAATGTTGTTAATGTATCCGTCTCAACCACTTCCGCTGGCAGCCCATTCCATATGCGTACCACCCTCTGTGTAAAAAAGTTGGCCCTCAGGTTCAGTTTTATATTTTCCCCTCTAACCTTAAACTGATGCCCTCTCGTCCTTGATTCCTCAAACATGGGGAAAAGACTGAGTGCATTCACCCTATCCATGCTTCTTGTGATCTTACATATTTCTATAAGATCCCCCCTCAGTCTCCTACACTCAAAAGAAATAAGTCCTAGCCTGCCCAACGTCTCCCTATAACTCAGACCGTTGAGACCTGGCAACATGCTTGTAAATTTCTTCTGCACTCTTTGCAGTTTAATAACATCCTTCCTATAGGAAGGGGACCAAAACTGAACACAAAACTCCAAGTGCAGCCTCACCAACATCCTGCACAATTACAACATAACTTCCCAACTTCTATCCTCAGTGCCCTGACTGATGAAGGCCAGTGTGCCAAAAGCTGCCTTCATTGCCCTTCTATGTGTGACTCCACTTTCAGAGAACCATGCACCTGAACTCCAAGATTCCTCTGTTTCACTATACTCCTTAAGGCCCTACCATTCATCATGAAACTTCTACCTTGATTTGACTTTCCAAATGCGAGACTTCACACTTATCTATATTAAACTCCATTTGCCATTTTTCAGCCCACTTCCCAGCTGATCAAGATCCTGCTGCAATTTCTGATAACCTTCCTCACGGTCTGCAATACCTCCTATTTTGGTGTCATCTGCAAACTTACTAATCATGCCTTGTACATTTTCTTCCAAATCATTGATATAAATAACAAACAGCAATGGGCCTAGCACCGACCTCTGAGGCACTCCACTAGTTACAGGCCTCTAGTCCGACAAGCATCCTTGCACTATTACCCTCTGCTTCCTTCCTACAATCAAGCCAATTGTGTATCCAAAGCTTTCTGTCCATTGCCCACATTGTTCAGAAGCTGGGAAATTCTACTCCATTGTTCAATTCTGGCAAGTCCCACTCCCACTTTTATTAGACTTTGCACATGCATTGCATACGTGACCATTAAATTGCGCAGGTTTGCTAATAGAACTCATGCACCTTGTCATTGGCATCCCACTTGATAGGCACAACATCCACCACCTTAACTTGCACCCCTCCCAACACTGACACCCAGTGGCAGCAGTGTGTACCATCTCCATATGCAGCAACTCACCAAGTCTCCATCAACTTCACTCTCCAGACATTTAATATCTAAAAGGACAAGGACAGTCAATTCATGGAATACCAAGCTCCCCGCCAAACCAAAATCACTCAGATTTGAAGCATTGTCATACTTTCACTGTCACTGGGTAAAATCCCTTGAAATCCCTTCCACATAGTTCTGCAAGTGACCCAACATGGATTACAGTGGTACAAGAAGATAATAGTGGAGAGTCTGGTGCTACATAAGCACAGCAGGTCAGGCAGCATCCGAAGAGCAAGAGAATTGACATTTCAGGCAAAAGCCCTTCATCAGGAATGAGACTGGGAGTGTCGGGGGTGGACAAATAAATGGGAGGGGGGAGGGGATGGGGGGAAGATAGCTGAGAGTGCGATAGGTGGATGGAGGTGGGGGTAAAGGTGATAGGTCAGAGAGGAGGGTGGAGTCGATACGTGGGAAGGAAGATAGACAGGTAGGAAAGGTCATGAGGACAGTGCCAAGTTGAAAGGTTGGAACTGGGGTAAGGTGGGGGGAGTGGAAATGGTGCAACTGCTGAAACCCACATTGATGCCAGGGGATTGGACGGTTCTGAGGTGGAAGATGAGGCTTTCTTCCTCCAGGCATCGGGGTGGTGAGGGAGTTGCGATGGAGGAGGCCCAGACCTGCATGTCCTTGGCAGAATGGGAGGGGGAGTTGAATTGTTCAGCCACGGGGAGGTGGGGTTGATTGGTGTGGGTGTCCTGGAGATGTTCTCTGAACAGCTCTGTGAGAAGGCATCCGGTATCCCCAATGTAAAAGAGACCACATCGTGAGCAATGGATGCAGTAAATAACGTGTGAAAGTGCAGGTAAAACTTTGATGGATGCGGAAGGCTTCTTTAGAGCCTTGGATGGTGGTGAGGGGGGAGGTGTGGGCGCAGGTTTTGCAATTCCTACGATGGTAGGGGAAGGTGCCTGGAGGGAAGGGTGGGTTGGTGGGGGGCGTGGACCTGATGAGGGAGTCGCAGAGGGAATGGTCTTTACTGAAAGCGGATAGGGGTGGGGAAGGAAAAAAATAGGTTACCACCATCATCCCAAAAGTAATTAGGAATGATTACCATAAACAAGTCAAAAACAATTACATATGAAATATTTGAAAAGTTATGTCTGTGAAGTGCCTTTCATACTTTAATACAATATTATTTCAGAGTCTATTTGCCTCTGTGCTAACATTGAAATGTCAAAGTTTTATGATTTCAGAGCTTTAGCAACAAATCTTGGATGAGACTTTCAGTGCAGGAGGGAATGCTGGGTTATCTGAGGTCTTTTTTTATTGACTGGAACGGATTGGGATATCCTGCAAAAATGAAAGATATAAACTAAAGACTAGTTTAGTAAAATGATAGGAAATATAGTAAACTGATTTTAAAACTAATCAGATAAGCGGAAATGGAAATATAAATGAACAAGGCAAAGAATAAGTCAATGATAAATACAACAGCTATTGAACAAAGATCTATCTAGATCAGAATTCATTCAGCAATGTTTTATATTGTTGGCAATCCCGTATGCAGCGTAGGATCAGTGCACTCTGTGGAGATAATCCTATAAATGCCTTCGTGCTGCATGTCAGGAGAATTAAATGTCAGTTCTGGTTTGTGGATGGTCTTGAGTTCATGTTGTAAATTCCAGTAGCAGATTGGAGCTTTAGAGAAAAAGCATGCAGTGAGGAAGAAGTTGAACTCACAATTCTAAAACAAACATAACCTTTCAAGCACTTTTCCATCTCAAATTACAGAAAACTACACTCCCTGCAGTGCGAATCATGATTACAATTCAGCTAGTGGAGGATTTACATGTCTTTCTTCTTTTAAAAGATGCAAGATTTAGCTCTGAAAACCATATTGATTAGCTTCATCTATTTATATTCCCTTTGAATCACTCAAGGTTATGCTGCAGGCTATGAATTGTTAAAAATGACAGTTGCAATCGCAGAGTGAGTCAGAAGACCCTCAGAATGCTGTGTAATTAGAATGTATCAGCACTGTGACACTAGTAATGGGCACCTTACCTCAAAACTGCTCTGACATATGTAACACATGGGGGAGATAATATTGCTGTGATCTGGAATAACTTTATTTGATACAATGAATCTAACTGTGAGCAGCACAGATAGAAGCATGAAATTATTAACAGATAATGAATGGACAAAACAGTGATAAATGGATTTTAATACATGCAAGTGTGAGGTTATCCACTTTGGACCTAAATAGAATAGGCCTAGATAAGTCTAAATGATGAGAAACTAGAGACAGTGAAGATCCAGGTACATAGATCACTGAAATCATCACAGAAAATAATCAAAAATGCTAATAGAAAGCTGGCTTTGTATCTGGAAAGCTGGAATACAAAAGGATAGAAGCCATACTAAAGAAGTCCCTGTCAGAGCAACCGGAACAGTTCCTGACACCATACCAGAGAAAAGATAATGTTGCTGATGGTGTAAACCTGCAGCAGATTTACTGAAACGATGCCTGGATACAAAAGGTTAAACTCTAAGCTAGGGTAACACAAATCAGTGTGGCATTTCCTGGAACTCCAAAGATTAAAGGTTTATTTGGTTGAAGTTTTCAGATCTCAAAAGAAACTGGTAGGATTTTTTAAATGTAATCTTGGATGTCATTGTTGAGAAAGTGATGATGAGCTGCCTTCTTGTGGGCAATGAAGACTTGTGGGCAATGGACACTCAGTGTGCTATTAGGCAGGGTGATCCAAGAGTTTGATTCAGAGGCATTAAAAGAATAGCAATGTAGTTCCACTTCAGGATGATGTGAGTCTTTGAGGGGAAGCAGTCCCAAGTGTTTACTACCTTTTTACTTCCAGGTGGTAGAGGTCATAGGCTTGGGAGATGTTGATTGAACAGCCTTGCTGAATTTCTTCAGTGCATCTTATACACAAAATGGCTGCTACCTAGCATTGGCTGTGGAGGGAGTAAATTTTGAAGGTGTTAACTCAAGTGCAAATTAAGCAACTGCTTGGACCTGTAAAGCTTCTTGAGTGTTGTTGGAGCTTCACTCAGGCTGGCAAGTGAAGAGTATCCCATCAGACTCCTGACTTGTGTCTTGTAGATGCTGGACAGGCATTGGAGAGACAGGAGGTGAGTTATTCAATGCAGCATTCCAAGCCTCTGACCCACTCGTATAGTCATAGTATGTGATCCTGTTGAGATTATTTGTTTCAGCGATGGTAATGCCATTATCAAGGAGTGATAGTTGCATTCGCTCTTTTTGGAGATAATCATTGTCTGGTAGTTGAAGTGAAAAAAATGTTAGTTGCCATTTGTCAGTCTAAGCCTGGTTCTTGTCCAGGTCTTGCTGCATTTGAACAACAGCTGCAGTACCTGAGGAGTTACGGACATCCTTACTTCTGACCTTATGATGGAGGCAAGGTCTTCAATGAAACAGCTGAAGATTGTTGCATCTACCACAATCCCTTTAGGAACTTGTGCTGAGATGCAAATGTCTAGGACAATTGATAGAGTGATATTATTTCTAAGGCTGAAGATGCTAGGAATAGTGGACATGATCTATATATTAGATGAGGCATTTCAGGAACAAAGTGAGGAAACACTTCACCAAGCTTCATAGAAGTTTGGAATTCTCTTCAGCAATCAAGAGTGGATCAAATGTTAAATTTATATTTAAGATTAAGAAATCTTTGTTCACCAGAGGCATTCGAGATATGAGATAAAACTGGGTCTCCAGCGATAGGTCACAGGCATAATGCATTAGGCCATGAACTCACTGAATGGCTCATAGAACTAAATGTTTAGATCAGAGTGGTGCTGGAAAAGCACAGCAGGTCAGGCAGCATCCGAGGAGCAGGAAAATCAATATTTCGGGCAAAAGCCCTTCATCAGGAATAGAGGCAGGGTGCCTCCAGGATAGAGAGATAAATGGGGGGGGGGGTCAGGTTGGGGAGAAGGTAGCAAAGAGTACAATAGGTGAATGGGGGTAGGGATGGAGGTGATAGGTATCTTCCTCCCCTGACGTCCCCAAGAGTACCCTTTTACTGACACTCTCATTCGTTTAGGTGAACTGGTCCTCACCCTGAACAATCTTTTACCCCATAGAACTAAATGGCCAGGCCCTGTTCCTACACATTCCATCAATGTTTTATGCTCTTCACCTCAATGACAGCTTGTCGTATTAAGTTCCACATTCTCAGTGTTGTCTGGGAAAGAAGATTTTCCAAATTCCTTATTAGATATGTTAGTGGCTGTCTTATGTTAAGGCTAGTTGCATCAAGTGTATCTTTCTCATGCTACAAAATCAGTGTCTGTTGCTCTATTAAAATCTGTAGTTTTAACTATCAAAGTAGTGATAGAGTTCTCATGCACCTTGTAAATGCACATTTTATGAGCTCTTGGAAGATTGGAAAGTCTAAGTAAACTTCAAACCTGTATTATCAACATTAATATTTTCTTCTCCATAGCTGGGAGCAAGTTTAAGGCAATAACATAGTCTCTGGTTATGATGGACAGAAAAGGAATTAATTTGGGAGCAACTTGCAAACACTGAAATCCATGTTGGCATTTTCCCACAAAAAAAACTACAGAGCAGGTTTATCAGGTGCCAGTGATGGAAGACTTCAAGTTAGGCAGGAAGACCAAAGAAGTTACAGAGTCATAGAGACGGAAACAGACACTTCGGTCCAATTTGTCCGTGCTGACCAGATGTGCTCAATTGATCTAGTCCCATTTGCCAGCACTTGACCCATATCCCTCTGAACTCTTCCTATTCATATACCCACTCAGATGCTTTTTAAATATTATAGTTGTACCAGCCTCCACCACTTCCTCTTGCAGCTATTCCATATATGCACCACCCTCTGCGTGAAAAAGTTGGCCCTTAGGTCCCATTTAAATCTTTACCTTCTCACCTTAAACCCCTAGTCTTGGACTCCCTTGTGCTGGGGAAAACACCTTGGCTATTCACCCTATCCATGCCCCTCATGATTTTATAAACTTCTATAAGGTCACCTCTCAGCCTCCAAAACTGCAGGGAAAATAACTCCAGCCTATTCAGCTTCCCCCTATAGCTCAAACCTTCCAACCCTGGCAACATGCTCGTAAATCTTTTCTGAACCTTTTCATGTTTCACAACATCTTTCCTACAGCAGGGAGACCAGAAATGAACGCAGTATTCCAAAAATGGCCTAACCAATGTCTTGTACAGTTACAACATGACCTCCCAACTCCTATACTCAATGACCTCAGATCAGGGCTAATATATTTTCAATGATGAATTGAACAAAAACATGAAGTGGAAGCATTGGCCTGACTGCAGAGAAAAAAATGATGAAGTAAATCTGATTGATCATTTTAACAAAGAACCATTACAGATCTCTCGTGTTCCCATGGGTCAGATTTAGGACTCCTGTTTTTTTCTGATTTATACAAATGATTTAGAGATACTTGTTGAGGCAAAAGATCACTAAATTTGCAAATAATACTACGCTAAGGAGAATCATGAATTGCGAGGATGATGCCAATTGACTTCAGAGGGACATGGACACGTTAGCCAAATGGACAGAGACCTGGCAGATGCATTTCAATGTAGAGAAATGTGAGGTAAAGTGTTTTGGTAGAAGAAACACAGAGAGACATTGCAGGCTCAGTTGTACAACTCTGAAGTGAATACTGAAGGAGAGGGGCCTTGGGGTTCAAGTGCATAATTCTCTGAAGGTTGCCAGGAAAGTTGAAACAGTTGTTAAGAGGCTTATAGGATCCAGATGAAGGGCTTATGCCCAAAACGTCGACTCTCCTGCTCCTCGGATGCTGCCTGACCTGCTGTGCTTTTCCAGCAACACACTTTTCAACTCGGATCTCCAGCATCGCTTTCTCTTTATAGGATGTTTGGGTTTACAAATAGAGACATAGAGCATAAAAGTAAGGAAGTGATGCTGCACATCATTGGTCAGACCAATTTGGATTACAGAGGAACCTCGATTATCTGGCATTCGATTCGCTGAATTTTGGATTATCCAGCAAGGTCGTAAGATCCCGATGCTTGGCTAAACCGTGTTATCCGGCATTTGATTATCCAAACAGTCGATTATCCGAACAAGATACTCCCTGCCTGCATCGTTTGGATAATCGTGGTTCCTCTGCACTGTGTTTAAGTTCTGGTTACTTTATTTAAGAAAGGATGTTGATGCCCTGGAGAGAGTGCTCAGGAGCTTACTGGAATTATATCAGGAAAGAGGGTTTTAGATATAAAGAAAATGGGCTTATTCTTTTTGGAACAGAGAAGATTAAGAGATTACCTTAATGAGGTGCTCAAAATTATGAACAATTTTGACAGGGTAAAGAAGGATACTGTGTTTCCACTAATTGTATGTTGGAAAGTAGGGGTCACAATTTCAAGATTGTTAGCAGACGGATAGGATTAAGATGAGGAGAAAATTCCTTCCTCAGAGATCTGTTTGGATTAGGAATGTACTGTCTGGGAAAGTGATAAAGGTGGATTCTATATGAGGCTTCAAGAGACAGCTGGATACATATTTGAAAATGATGGATTTAGAGGACTATAGAGAGAAGGTTGGAGAATGTACCAGCTGGGTAGCTTTTTTAGGAGTCAGTACAGACACGAGGAATTGTTTCCTTCAGACCGGTAACATTCTATGATTCTGTGATTCTATACAATGGGCCACAAATGTTACATCATATATGTAATTTCAGTTAAAAGTCTCCAGACTGGGAGCTTATGCTCGAAACGTCAACTCTCCTGCTCCCCGGATGCTGCCTAACTGGCTGTGCTGTTCCAGCACCACACTCTTCGACTCCAGATTGGTAAATTAAACCCAAATAACCATCCAGAAGATCTTGAAAATAGTAACATATAATTGGTCAATGGGCTGCCTATGGTCTCAAAGATGTTAAGGTTTTAGACATCAGATATCACTCCTTTCTCAGTTCATACTGATTAGCATTTACTAGTTTTTAACTTCCTATTCTACATTCCTCACGTTTACTCCAGGTCAATTCTGTTTCTTTGCATACTGTTACCATTGGTAAAACTACCTAATGCCACAACAGAAACGGTTATCATTATCTTTCATTGCTATTTCTCATGCTTGAGAAATCAATTAAACAGAGAAGGTCCAAGTAAAGGTTTAAAGATAATTTCTTGTAATCTTTGTAATGGTGTTCTCTCCAGCACAGAAGTTGCTTATTTGGTTGCTTCCAAATTATTACTATTTCCATGTCCATAATTTATTTGTAAAAGCAACTATCAGACAGGATGAATGAAAGTGTTGAATCCGACCAAGGAATATGTTAGTGCCGCATGGAGTGCATTACCTTCTGTCATAAAAGCTGCTCAATTCTCTACTGATGTGATTACAGCTGTTGTCAAATCCCTTCTCTCTCCAAAAACATCCTGAACCATCTGGAGTCACACATGTGCTAAGCATCACACTGCAAGTAATGCCAGGACTATCTCACAAGATCCTAGCCTAGTAATCTGGGCTCCTAACTTGCACAATTTTGTTACTGAGGTAATGGAGGCTTTCAGGAGATTGTTAGAACTGAGCTTTCAAGATGGAAAGATGCACAAAAAAACCCACAAATTTCTCGCCACTTTGTGAGGAAATTCTGAGGTGGAATCTGAGGCCAGAGTCCTGGTCAGCTCCTCTCTGAGTACCCAGCAAGGGGCATGGATTGGAGCCTCCCTGCTAACCCATCTGTTTGGGAACATATTTTGAAACAATCTTAAGCAAACCAGGAATTTCACCCAAAACCTTTACCCTTGCTAAAGGCCAGTGAGTCCCATTGCTGGTCAAAAGCGGAATGTGAAACAAATAAAGGTTTTGTGACCTTTCCCTTATCATTTGTGGAAGAATTAGTTACTGTTGCTACAAATGTCAGAAGGTTATACAAGACAGAAAAATTAAATTCTTGCTTATTTTCCTTTGGCCCAATCTTTGCATGCTTGATATGCTTTTCTTTCTCTGTTGGACTACTGCCCCACTGCACTGTAATATACACAGCCCTTTGTAAACAGTCTTAACCCTGAGATTGATTTGAGGTCAGAGAAAGGTGAAGCAGTTGGGCCAAAGTTCCAACCATTTTGGAGTCATAGAGTCATAGAGATGTACAGCATGGAAACACACCCTTGGGTCCAACTTGTCCATGCCGACCAGATATCCCAACCCAATCTAGTCCCACCTGCCAGCAGCCGGCCCATATCTCTCCAAACCCTTCCTAACCATATATCCATCCAAATGCCTTTTGAATGTTGCAATTGTCCCAGCCTCTACCACTTCCTCTGGCAGCTCATTCCATACACGTACCACCCTCTGCGTGAAAATGATGCCCCTTAGGTCCCGTTTATATCTTTCCCCTCTCACCCTAAACCTATGCCCTCTAGTTCTGGACTCCCCCAACCCCAGGGAAAAGACTTTGTCTATTTATCCTATCCATGCCCCTCATGATTTTATAAAACTCAATAAGGTCACCGCTCAGCCTCCGACGCCCCAGGGAAAACAGTCTGTTCAGCCTCTCCCTATAGCTCAGGTCCTCCAACCCTGGCAACATCCTTGTAAATCTTTTCTGAACCCTTTCAAGTTTCACAACATCTTTCCAATAAGAAGGAGACCAGAAA